>NC_053025.1:5008836-5381762 GCF_003073215.2 Triticum urartu
AACGGCGGTAGAGAAGAGGAAGGAGGAGGGGAAACCCTAGCCGGCAAAATCTTGGCGCGCTCCACTTTCCCCATTTCCCGCCATGGCTGGCCTTAATGTGGTCGAGCTCGAGGTATTGCTGGGCCTCGTGGGCCGGGCTGGGGAGGGGGATAGGCCCAGGAGCAAAAAGGAAGAGGCCCAGAAGGAAGGGGGAAAAATGGGGGGGTGTTCCGAGAATCGAACTCGGGACCTCTCGCACCCGAAGCGAGAATCATACCACTAGACCAAACACCCTGATTCGTCCTTTCTTAACGATGCTAGTTCTCTTATGCCTATCGTTGTCAGTGATCACCAAGAAAAACTCTGCATTTTCTTATCTTAGGGTAATGGGGGGAAATGGAAACTTGCCAATAAATGCGTGAAAAATGCGATCCTATTTTCATTTTTTGTACTGATTATACATGATCATCTAAGTAAACACGCGGTGGAATGTCGACAGTTGTCATTATTGTTCCGCCGACCATCAGGTCGTGAGGCTTTTCCATGGGATGTTTTTGATTTGCATTCTCATCTCTTAGAAAGACGTCGGGATAAGCTATCTCAGTGTCCACAACAGCACATGCGTTGGTTTGTGTCGGTCGGAGGTCCATAAGATCATGGCCAGCCTTTCGCCCCAATTCAACGCGAGAAGGGTTTTTCTCGATGGGTTCAAGGCCGGCATTCGTTTCCTCTGGGTGGAAAGAAGAAGATTGTTGGTAACTTTTTATTATGTTGCACTTTTCATTGTCGTGACAACAATTAGCCTTTCCATCCTATTTTAGTTTTTGTTTAACCTGCTTTGCCTACTTTCATTTCTAGTTCTTCACATTACATGATAAAATAAACACATCACGTCACAATCTAGAAAACCCAAACCCAACCTTCAGAGAAACACTCAACACCTTGAAAAATATGAAGATGTTAGATTTTCATGCATGAGAGGTAGCCGCACAGCATGCACATGGCGTGAGCCTAGAGCACATTGGTGAGGGATTCGAGTTTCCTTACACATGATAAACTGTCCTATATGCCCTTCTTTATATAATACTATATTGAGAAACCAAAACCTCTACTATTAAAGGGGAGTTTGCGGTCGTGATATTTAGGTGGTACGTTGTTTAGTCGCCTTCATCGTTTCCTCCCACCTCTCCCTAGCTTGTGCACATGAAACAAGAGGAAACTTCCTCTCCTCTCGTTTCCAATTTCTCTATACCAAATCAAATGTAAGATTCGCGATCAATGGCTAGGTATAACTCCTGCTCACACACCGCCACCACCCTCGCCCTTCACCACCCTCCTGATTGCACGCTACACCGTAGCCACTCAGCCAACCTCTTCTTTCTTCACTGGACTTGGCCATGGCGGTGAGGGCCGACACCTCACCCTCTCGTGTTCTCGCCTTTGAGCCTTGATTCGCTTCTGCCCTCCATCCATTTGCTCCAAGACGGCTTCCGCAACGCAAAGCAAAGTCAGCAACCCCTCAACGAAGCCCTCATCGAGGTCTACTCGGCTTCAATTCATCTCTCATCGGAGCCATCAATGGTGAATCGAAGACCAAACCCGCCAACCCGCGACGATGCGCTTAAAGTGGCTTAGCTAGATTTCATATTTTGTTTTGGATTCGGTACTAGTAGCTTAACATCTGCAGGAACAAGAGGGCCATAGGATAGGCTGGCTAGCTCCAGCTCACCCACTTCATCCCGCAACCATCGTCGCCCTCCACGCCATCATGCCAGCTTTCAAGATTTGGATCTATGGAAGGCGTGAACTATGTGAAGAGGGTGCATCCTTTATTAGAATTTGACGGGTCATCTTCATCGTAGGCCGTTGCGGCGAGGAAGTGTGTGACGGAGTAGATGGGAGTACAAGGACGCGCGTGGAAGGCCAAAAATTCGGACTTACTTACATGCTTTTCCTCCATTAAAGACATTCTCACAGGTGTGTCAATCTTGATCCGTTTGATGTCTTTGTGCACTTGGAACAAAATATTCCGCCTGGCCGATGGCAAACGCACATATAGCAAACTTGGCTTGCCTTGAGATGAATTGAATCTGGTTGCAGCGGGGCTAGGCGACAGATGGATTGATTGATCGACTAGCTATTGGAAATATGCCCTAGAGGCAATAATAAATTGGTTATTATTATATTTCCTTGTTCATGATAATCGTTTATTATCCATGCTAGAATTGTATTGATAGGAAACTCAGATACATGTGTGGATACATAGACAACACCATGTCCCTAGTAAGCCTCTAGTTGACTAGCTCGTTGATCAATAGATGGTTACGGTTTCCTGACCATGGACATTGGATGTCATTGATAACGGGATCACATCATTAGGAGAATGATGTGATGGACAAGACCTAATCCTAAGCATAGCACTAGATCGTGTAGTTCGTATGCTAAAGCTTTTCTAATGTCAAGTATCATTTCCTTAGACCATGAGATTGTGCAACTCCCGGATACCGTAGGAGTGTTTTGGGTGTACCAAACGTCACAACGTAACTGGTTGGCTATAAAGGTACACTACAGGTATCTCCGAAAGTGTCTGTTGGGTTGGCACGAATCGAGACTGGGATTTGTCACTCCGTGTAAACGGAGAGGTATCTCTGGGCCCACTCGGTAGGACATCATCATAATGTGCACAATGTGATCAAGGAGTTGATCGCGGGATGATGTGTTACGGAACGAGTAAAGAGACTTGCCGGTAACGAGATTGAACAAGGTATCGGGATACCGACGATCGAATCTCGGGCAAGTATCGTACCGCTAGACAAAGGGAATTGTATACGGGATTGATTAAGTCCTTGACATCGTGGTTCATCCGATGAGATCATCGTGGAACATGTGGGAGCCAACATGGGTATCCAGATCCCGCTGTTGGTTATTGGCTGGAGAACGTCTCGGTCATGTCTGCATGTCTCCCGAACCCGTAGGGTCTACACACTTAAGGTTCGATGACGCTAGGGTTATAAAGGAAGTTTGTATGTGGTTACCGAATGTTGTTCGGAGTCCCGGATGAGATCCCGGACGTCACGAGGAGTTCCGGAATGGTCCGGAGGTAAAGATTTATATATGGGAAGTCCTGTTTTGGTCACCGGAAAGGTTTCGGGGTTTATCGGTAATGTACCGGGACCACCGGAGGGGTCCGGGGGTCCACCGGGGTGGGGCCATGGGCCCCAAAGGCATACATGGGCCAAGTGTGAGAAGGCACCAGCCCCTAGGTGAGCTAGGGCGCCTCCCACCATGGCCCATGCGCCTAGAAGGGGAGAAGGGGGCAAACCCTAAGGGCAGATGAGCCCTAAGGCCCATGCTCCCTGCGCCTCCCTCTCCTCCCCCTCTTGGCCGCCACCCAAAACCCATCTAGGGCTGCCGCCCCCCTAGGGGTGGGAACCCTAGAGGGGGCGCACCCTCCTCCCTCTCCCCTATATATAGTGAGGCCTAGGGGCTGCCCATGACACGCGATCTGATCTCTGCCTGTTGGTGCAGCCCTCCCTCTCTTTCTCCTCATATCTCGCGGTGCTTGGCGAAGCCCTGCAGGATTGCCACGCTCCTCCATCACCACCACGCCGTTGTGCTGCTGCTGGATGGAGTCTTCCTCAACCTCTCCCTCTCTCCTTGCTGGATCAAGGCATGGGAGACGTCACCGGGCTGTACGTGTGGTGAACGCGGAGGTGCCGTCCGTTCGGCACTAGGATCATCGGTGATTTGGATCACGACGAGTACGACTCCATCAACCCCGTTCTCTTGAACGCTTCCGCTTAGCGATCTACAAGGGTATGTAGATGCACTCTCCTTCCCCTCGTTGCTAGTCTCTCCATAGATAGATCTTGGTGACACGTAGGAAAATTTTGAATTTCTGCTACGTTCCCCAACACTAGCAACACACACACACACGCACACACGATGCAAAGCAAATAGACAAAATAAGATTATGTTTTGTTTTGGTTATAAGGTTAATATTTTCTAGCTATTTTTCGAACTGATATAATAGGTATGTGCCCATGATTAATCTACTTTATTGGATTACCAGATATAGGATATTGATTTATATTATTTTTCTTCTGGGCCATGAATTTCTTGCTATTTATTGGGTCACCAAAGATGTCTGACAGGCCCACGTGTACCATAAGAAACAATTTAATTACGGACCATGAATTTATTGCTATATTGGAGATTGATCTCGTTTATTGGGTAACCAAATATTGGCTCAATGAAAATTATAAGGGGTTGAAAAAAACATAAAAAATTGGTGGAGGGTGCAAGGTTGGATAAAAGGGGTGGTGGGAAGAAAATTGAGTGAAATATGGAACCTTAGATTCTTTTAAAGTAGTCGGGATATAGATAGAGATAGAGATAACACATGGCCAAGTAGACTTAGCATTTCTATACTACTTGGGCAAGCAATTGTTGCTTAACTCTGTCATTTCAGTGTGATCTATAGGCAACCAAAAGATAGAAGTAGCAACTTGGTGATTTTATTATTTTATCTAGATTGATTGTGCTAATTTAAGTAGTTCTAAGTTACCATATAACATAGCTATTACAAGATTTGTCGATATAGTCCATGTTTTGCTCTTTCATTTTTAGCGAATGGAGTGGATTTTGAAATCTCACATATCAGTTAGTTTTTTTGTCAGTCAAGTTCAGTGCTAATTCTTTTTATTGTCCTAATTGTTATTTCATATAGGCTACATTGTTTTGTTGTATAAGGTACTTCATATAGGAGGTCAAGCTTGAAAAAGGTAGATTTGTCGACAAGTTGAGAATCATGTTAATCAAGTTGTCATGATATTCCCCTGCTTCAAAATGCTCCCTCGCCGATATGTTAGCTAGCATGCCTCTGAATGTTGATTGCCTTTTTACAGGATTTGACCATTTATGCAAGCTTTGATTCATGACGTGTCGAGCTTAAATTCTTAACGACCATCCTTTCCAACATGCAACACTTGGGACATGGTGCTCAATCCTGTTTTTACGTGCTTTTTTAGCTCAGAGGTTTATTAATTTACTTGGGATCTAACTAGATATGTGAACGAATAACTTTATTCTGGTTTTTGTAAAAGACCACACCTACTAGAAGGTTATTGTCTTTATGTTGCAGATCATTTTATAAAGTTGGCTGTTTGTTAACACCAGTTTCTATTGCAGGCTGTTGAACATGTATAATTTTTTTTGTAAGAGAACGAATATAAGTGTGTTTGAGTGAGGCCCAGATACAACATCTCACATTTTGTTTTGGAATCATGTTTACTTAAGTCCAAGAGGTCACCAGCTGAAGGGATGGTACATTTTGATGTTTTGGTTTTGTCACTAAGCTTGACAACTTCAACTGTACCAGCATCATGAAGAAACTTTAGTTCTATGGTACAAATCATTGTAGCATTAATGTGTTTAGTTCTGTAGGTTGTGTTTGGTGCATGGAAACAATGGAATATGAATTTGGCTGCTGAGCTATGAAGGTAAGGAAAAAAATATTGCCCCATTATTTTTTCGTTTGTCTGGTTGTGGTCAGTCTCTTTTAAGCATGTATAATTTCCTATGGTTGTTAATTGTAATCACATGCATGTAGAAATAGAAGATTTTTTTTCATCATTTGAGTGTATACTAAAAGGTCATGGTACGCATAAGTTTTTATCACATCATTCAAGGATATAAGACCCAGAAAAATTCAAACAAGATGCAACATTTGTTGTAAAGCCATTACACAATGCATCATAGGACCATCTCAATGGCTCTTAGAGAAATTTGTTATAGGCGGGTTAACTGGTTCTTCCTTCTCTTTATTTTGCATCACTTTATTATTGTCTATCAAGCCTTTGGTAACCTATATATTTACAAGCAGTGGCGAATCTACAGAGAAAATGGAGGGTGGGCTGGATGCCTATTTCATGCGAATATATGTTGTGTTGGGCTCACAAATAGCTGGATTGGGCCTTTAAACTAGTAGTAAAAACTAATTTTGCAAAGCTGGAGGGGGGGCTTAAGCCTGTTAAAGCCCCCCTAGTAGATTCGCCACTGTTTACAAGGAAACTAGGCCGGTGTATTTTTTATGACTAATAATTGTATAGGAAACCTACTTGCATGGTATATTATAAACTTCCTCTTAATTTGCCTTTGATAACAAACATGATAGTGTTGTACCATTGAAAAAAAACTTTTGTGCCATTTTGATTTATTGCATTGTGTAGGCGGAAAAAAAATCATTCTCCGTGTGGAGAACCCACCGAGAACATTTTTTGGACTTTTGTGGTACTAAACGAGGGGTCTTTTTAGCGGCCTTGCTGATATATAAAAACCAAGATATGGCATACAATGTGCATGTAAGAGGGACATGATTTACAGAACCAGGTGTTGGTACACCTGCTAGTGTATAAGAACAACGAATGTGAAGTTTTCCTCTGCAGCATTTGGTCAGAGGCACCGAGGTAAACTTATTTTTGATTGAATCATGATGAGAAATATATTCACACGAGTCACCCCAATTTTGTTTAAAATTGTATCAATAAGGAGATATTTAACACAACACAATCATAACTGGCACGCGACGTACGCCTTGTGAATTAATCATGTTCTTACCAATGCCTCATGTCTAAATTTATTGTTCCATGAGGGCATTCATGTAGACCCATCCTTGTGTTTTCTCGTGACAATATCTTCAAAGCTAGACCCATTTTTCCATGTCTCCTTTGGACCTATATGTTGGATCTTTTTCACGTGCTAAAGCCAAGTGGACTCGCCCCCGCTCGGCAGCGGCACACACCTAGAACGAACAACGCGCTTCGACCTAAGTTATTCTTGCATTATCTACATGAGCAAAAACAATCGACAATGACCTAAAACATAGTCAGACGCTATGCCGAATGTTTTCTCTATGGAAGTCCGGTGATCCGCTTATTTGTGTCTTTCTTTCAGGAGAGAACCTTTTTAGTTTTTTTAGCGGTTTTATAGGGCGAGTAATTTTTTTTTGAGGCATTCATTATAGGGCGAGTAGGGCAGTTGGCCCAAGAGCCTGTCTCCCCTAAAAAAACAAAACAAACCTTGGTAGTTGCTAAAAAAAAAACGATGCCGTAGGAAGTGGTTGGGCTCGAGGAGGAAGGGCAAAGGCCCATGAGGGCAAAAAGGTCACGAAAAAGAGAAAAAAAGGGGGCGTTCCGAGAATCGAACTCGGGACCTCTCGCACCCGAAGCGAGAATCGTACCACTAGACCAAACGCCCTGTTCATGTCTAAATTTATTGTTCCATAAGGCATTCATGTCAGATGTATGTTACAAATCCACTAATAGCTTGATTAAAGTCCCTCAAAAATAGCTTGATCCAAGTAAAAGCAACATCATTTTTCTGGGATCAGATATCATCGAAATAGTGATGCTTTTTTTTAAAAAAAACTTCCAAATAGGTATGTTAGAGTCATCATCAAACACCTTAGACCTAAAACCGAATCTTTGTAATGAAGCAGAATCCGAGCATCCCACAAATGGATGGTAAAGGAGCCGGAGCGGAAGATTTCGCCATGCTAGTTAATTATTAGAGAGCATATCACATGTTTTGACGGGGGTCATTATCCATTAGCAACGTGTATGTCACGGGTTCAAGATAAGTACATGTGTTATACTCCCTCCGTTCACTTTTGTAAGACTGTTTAGTCACTGGAGGCAACACCAAAAATAGTTTAATGTTAGCTGTCTAAAACGTCTTACAAAAATGAACAGAGGGAGTAGTGTACATCGAATTAGTGAAAATGGGGTGGTCTTGATTATTTTGGTGTCCACAGATCATAGGACGGGAGATAAAGGTCGTAGTTTTGAAAGATTTTGTACCGAGCAAATTAGACAAAACATGTAGGCATTGCATGATGATGAGATTATAAAAAAGTCAAGTAAAGAAAATGAGAGAAGCGCCTAGGATGACTGGGTAAAATTTCAAGATGATATGGCGGCTCAATCTCTCGGAGGTGCTCATAGGGATAGAGTGTGCATGTGTGCGTTCACAGAGAATGAGTGTATGCGCGTATATATATGAGCGATTGCATATGCGCTATGTTACAAGAGAAAAAGAAATGCGGGTCGCCTATGCGACTAGATTGGCTACGCATGCACGTAAACATCCATACGTGTATGCATGCCCCCCAGCCGATCGTAACAATAAAACCGGGAACGGGAACGGCCACGACGCAAACCACGCCTATACCTCTCTCCTTTCCCTGGCCTAGCCTTGCTGCCTATATATACCCACGCAAGAAACCCACGTACGTACGTACGCGCAGATCCCCAATGGCGTGGACCAATGCCAATGAACACCTCTCGTCCTCTTTGCATCTCGCTCGGCGGCGGCGGCGGCGGCGTGCACCGGGATCGAGCCCGATCGCACCATTGTAGTCGCCGCCGCCGTCCATCCCAAGTGCCATGGCCTCACCAGGTACGCTCGACTCGAAGAATGATCCGGCCACCACGTCGTGCCCGGCGGCGGAGATGTCACCGTGCCGGTGGTCACCCCTTCCCCTGCATGCGTGAAACCATCAGCGCAGACGAGCAAACGCACGAAGGCATGATCGATGCGCTGAACTCTTTAAAAAAACAATTCTTCGAGCAAAAAAAAAAGCTTTTCTTTTTCATAATGGAGTGGGCCGGGTACTAGGTTATCCAGTCATGCACATCCGTCCCGGCCCGTAGGAAAACAGGCCCAGCAGCCCACACGAAACCCTAGAGAGGAGAGGAGAGTGAAGCCAGCCAGCCAGCACTATATAAGCGGGCGCAGCCGGCCGCTCCATTTGCGCCGCCACCAGCCGAGATGCAGATCTTCGTCAAGACCCTGACGGGCAAGACCATCACGCTCGAGGTCGAGAGCAGCGACACCATCGACAATGTCAAGGCCAAGATCCAGGACAAGGAGGGTGGGTTATCTGCTTTTTCTTCGCAAAGATCTCTTCTTTGGCCATGGCCGGCCGTCGAGCTTTTCTGATTCTGACCGGTTGTGTTGCGTGTGTGGTTGTGGGTGCGCAGGGATCCCGCCGGACCAGCAGCGGCTGATCTTCGCCGGGAAGCAGCTGGAGGACGGGCGCACGCTGGCCGACTACAACATCCAGAAGGAGTCGACGCTGCACCTCGTGCTCCGCCTGCGCGGGGGCATCATCGAGCCCCTCGCTCCAGGCCCTCGCCCGCAAGTACAACCAGGAGAAGATGATCTGCCGCAAGTGAGTAACACCGCTCCACCTTACGTTTTCACCGATTATTTTCACTTCCAGATCATGCACGGTCGTTTTATGGTCGATGGGATGTGTGGACGAGTGAGGCACCCGCCTATACTTTGTCATCTGCGTAGCCCAATTCAGCAGTTGATTTTCAATGGCGGGGAGATTAGATACCACCCGCCTATACTTTGTCTCCTGCCTCGCACGCTTCAGCAGCTGATTTTCAACGGCGGGAAAATTCACTCTTGTGTTGTGTGTCGCATCGTTCTTTGGTTTCTTATTGGTATAATTTGTTTGCATCTGTGTTATTCTTGTGTGAGTGGATTAGTTAGAATGATGATTCGGTTAGATGAGCCAAGTCTCACCGTAGCTCTGATGATTGGAGTCATTCCAACTTAGGTCCGAAGTAAAACTTGTAGCCAATTTGCAGAGCAAAGGGACCTGTATAGTGGTGAATCTTTGCATTGAAGGTTGGCGATAACGAACGCAGTTCTCCGTGCCGCTCAGACTTGCTCTGCTGTGACGGCCTCGAACAATCTGCTACATCATTAACGAACCTACAAATTTCTAGTCGGTGAAACTTTAGTTTGGAAATTTAGGAAATGGATTAGCCAATTTGCAGAGCAAAGGGGCCTGATTAAGTGGCGAATCTTTGCATTGAAGGTTGGCAATAGCGAATGCAGTTCTCCGTGCCACTCAGACTTGCTCTGCTGTGATGGCCTCGAACAATCTGCTACATCATAAACAAATCCAAAACATTTGTAGTCAAATCCAAGTTTAGCATGGAGCTACATAACAAACCAATCTAAAAAAATTAGTAGTCATTTCAATGTTGGTTGGAATATTTTGGAAATAGATAGCCAATTTGCAGAGCAAAGGGGCCTGATAAGTGGTGAATCTTTGCATTGAAGGTTGGCGATACAGAATGCAGTTCTCCGTGCCGCTCAAATTTTCTATGCTGTGACGGCCTCGAACAATCTGCTACATCTCTAACCAATCTAAAATAAATAGTAGTCATTTCAATGTTTGTCAGAATATTTTGGAGATAGATAGCCAATTTGCAGAGCAGAGGGGCCTGATTTGGTGGCGAATCTTTGCATTGAAGGTTGGCGATACAGAATGCAGTTCTCCGTGCCGCTCAGATTTTCTATGCTATGACGGCCTCGAACAATCTGCTACATGTTTAACCACTCTAAAAATATGTAGTTATTAATACTTGTTAGTCTGGAAATTTTGGAAATAGATAGCCAGTTTGCAGAGCAAAGGGGCCTGATATAGTGGCGAATCTTTGCATTGAAGGTTGGCGATAACAAGTGCAGTTCTCCGTGCCGCTTAGATTTTCTGTGCTCTGATGGCCTCGAACAATCTGCTACATCATGAACCTACAAATGTGTCATATGACACATTCAAGTTACTGTCCTTGGCTGATCTTGGATTGTTTTCACTTGTTTGCAAATAATTTGCTTTCTGTGTATGGTTCTCAAACAAGTGTTGCGTTGGCTGGAATGATTATCCAATTAGATGTACGAGGGGTCACCTTATGAGCTACAACCATTTGAGGCATAAATTCTATCTGACCAGCCAATCTTCTTGAAACTTGAATTCTCTTGTGCCAATCTTCTTGCATTTTGTTCTGATTGAATTCTCTTGTCAGTTGTTACCATGAATTTGTGTCTCCTACTTGTCACCTATAAAGATTTACCATGGGATAATAGCCTTCATCCTGTGTGATCTTGTCATATAAGCTAAATTCCTGTTCCATCTTTCTCCAGGTGCTACGCCAGGCTGCATCCAAGGGCTGTCAACTGCCGCAAGAAGAAGTGTGGCCACAGCAACCAGCTGAGGCCCAAGAAGAAGATCAAGAACTAGAGCTCGTAAAACCGTTATTGCCGCTTTCATTGTCTGGATAAATCTGTAGACATAAAATGTTTCTGGGTTATCATTTTGCTGCTCATGTCAGGATGTTGAACCTTGTTTAACTCTAGATGAGTACTTGGCCTCGTTTTAATATCATAACTGAAGTGAACCGTGCAATTAGTGTGTCTGTTGCTTATGCTTGTGGTGTTTTTTGATTCTGGTGCTAGTTGCTCTCCTGGCATATAGCACCATGTTGTGGACAGATTTGTCCACCTCGAGTTCAGAAATTCAGAACCAGCTATATGAGCAACAAATCCAGTAGTGGCTTCCAAACCAAAAATGCATAGAGGTCCGGATTTTGGAAATAAAACATATTGACATTCAAGCTTTTGTTAAATTTTAGTACTGAATTTCAGAACTTGGGAAGCCTTTTTGGATTCAGACAAGTCCTGCTATTATGGTTGATATGTTCAGCAGCTTGTCAGAGGTGAACATTTACATTGCAGCCTGCATTACATGTTTTCTGAACGAAAGAGATATGACAACACAATATGACAATACAAACTGCTAGAATGAAGAATTATAGTAAGAATTGTAATGGGGTCCAGATTTTACTATAACGAAACAAGTTACTGGGCTGAAACCTAATCGAACACAAAATGTTGAACAATACAGGCAACAAGTTATCAACTTGAAACTGTCATCAACGTTGTCAAGCACCATTATCAAGCATAATTTATCAAATTTGTTAATCCCAAACAAATGGTCGAAAACAAAACAACCCTACCTTCTATGCATGCAATTGTTCCTTGGTTAACTCTCATTCTAATTTTTTTGCCAACATTAACCGAAACATGGTCAACAAAACTTAGCCAAATATTGGCTAGATTTTCTTTGCTTGAATTAAATGCCCCCATGTATTTTCCGCAAAAACAGAGTTTGGTTACTTCTGTTGTACATGCTTTACTATCTAGTCCCAAGTTCAAAATTAGCATCATTTTTCCTTTTGAGAAATCACCGGGGGAGAGTTCGCCCTCGTCAATATATATTGGTCAAAAGGGCCAAAAGCCAAGAGGGATGTGTTGGTGTACTAAAGTTTGGGCCCTTTAGTACCCCATACTTGTAGACAGGGGGTTGCGGCCATACCCGCGACAACCAACGAAGACCACAAGCTGGGCTCCCGGCAAGATTCTTGCCGGGATGGTTTGCAAAGCGAAGCCCCGGCGAGGCCATCTCCCTTGAGGTTGAGAGCTCTGACACCATCGACGACGACAAGACCATCTCCCTTGAAGTTGAGAGCTCTGACACCATCGACAACGTCAAGACCAAGATTCAGGGGTATCTGCGTGGTGGCATGCAGATCTTTGTGAAGATTAAAAGACGAAGTTTCCAGCAAGATTCTTGCCGGGGGCGTCTGCGAGGCCGCGGCAAGACTCGCGCCCGGCAAAGATCCCACCGCCCTGCCACCGCTCCAGCGCAGCGACTAGCCTGCCAGCCTGGCCCTGCGAGCCTCGTCATCCTGGATGCGTGTCGAGATGGGGTGAGGCGGCGACGGACGGGACGAGCTCTGTTTCCGTCCCCGATAAAGTTAGGGACACGTAAACGACGCATTAATTGTGTTTGTCCTAAGACGACAGGGATAAGTATATGCACTATAGCAACTTTACACCTCCTGTATGCGATGTACGCCATTGTGGTTGCCCCTTGGTATAAAAGGAGGCCCAAGGCGATACAGAGGGGGACTTTTGGACTTTCTGGCCCAGTTTGCATGTGTAGCAGCTAGCCAGAGCTCAAGAACTCTAAATACACCAAAAGCAGGATTAGGGTTTTACGCTTCTCAGCGGCCCGAACCTGGGTAAAAATCCCTCGTGTCGATCGTTGGACCTGCTTTTTGTGCACACCCCTTTCCCTGCCAAATCGTAGAAGGGATCCACGTGATCCCATATGTGTCGTTTCCCAGAAGACTGGCAAGACCTCTTGCGCCCACTCCGGCAAGCGCGCCTCCTCGAAGTGTTGCGTTCCCGTCAAGGAAGTGCCAGAGAGCTCCACCGGAAACTAAAAAGGTGCCCGTCAAGGAGGACGGTACGGGCGGAACTTTCACCGTAAGTTCAGCCCTCGACAACAAATAGGAAAGCGCGCTCATTTCTGTAACGCCCTCGATGCGGCTATATCTCCCATGTGTCGAAGCACGACTTAGAGGCATAACCGCATTGAAAGCAATGTCGCAAGTGAGGTAATCTTCACACAACCCATGTAGTACATAAGGGAAAGAGATACATAGTTGGCTTACAATCGCCACTTCACATAATACATGAATAAATCATTACATCATCCAGATACACACAAGGTCCTACTACGGAACCCAAAATGAAGAAGACTACCCCAAATGCTATACAGATCCCCGATCGTCCCAACTGGGCTCCATTACTGATCAACTGGAAACGAAACAAAAATATCGAACACGATCTTCATCGAGCTCCTCCTTGAGCTCGGTTGCGTCACCTGTAGGGTATCATCGAGCACCTGCAAACTGGTGTTGGAATTATCTGTGAGTCACGGGGACTCAGCAATCTCACTCCCTCGCGATCAAGACTATTTAAGCTTATAGGGAGGGTAAAAGGTATGAGGTGGAGCTGCAGCAAGCGACTAGCATATATGGTGGCTAACATACGCAAATGAGAGCGAGAAGAGAAGGCAAAAGCACGGTCGAGAAACTATGATCAAGAAGTGATCCTAGAACAACCTACATCAAACATAACTCCAACACTGTGTTCAATTCCCGGACTCCGCCGGAAAGAGACCATCACGGTAACACACGCGGTTGATGCATTTTAATTAAGTTAAGTTTCAGGTTTTCTACAACCGGACATTAACAAATTCCCATCTGCCCATAACCGCGGGCACGACTTTCGAAAGTTCAAATCCCTGCAGGGGTGTCCCAACTTAGCCCATCACAAGCTCTCACGGCCAACGAAGGATATTCCTTCTCCCAAGACAATCCGATCAGACTCGGCATCCCGGTTACAAGACATCTTGACAATGGTAAAACTAAACCAGCAAAGCCACCCGAATGTGCCGACAAATCCCGATAGGAGCTGCACATATCTCGTTCTCAGGGCACACCGGATTGTCCAAGGTTCTGGTAGGCCAGCCCAGAGTTGCCCCTGGTGGCCACCGGCAGCTGACAGGTTGGACCAACACTCAGAGGAGCACTGGCCCGAGGGTTTAAATAAAGATGACCCTTGGGCAAGCCTACCCAAGGGAAAGAAAAGGCTAGGTGGCAAATGGTAAAACCAATGTTGGGCCTTGCTGGAGGAGTTTTATTCAACGCGAACTGTCAAGGGGTTCCCATTATAACCCAATCGTGTAAGGAACGCAAAATCCGGGAACATAACACCGATATGACGGAAACTAGGGCGGCAAGAGTGGAAAAAAACACCAGGCATAAGGCCGAGCCTTCCACCCTTTACCAAGTATATAGATGCATTAATATAAATAAGAGATATTGTGATATCCCAACAAAATATCCATGTTCCAACAAGGAACAAGCTCCAATCTTCACCTGCAACTAGCAATGCTATAAGAGGGGCTGAGCAAAGCGGTAACATAGCCAAATAGCGGTTTGCTAGGACAAGGTGGGTTAGAGGCTTGGCTTAACAATATGGGAGACATGATAAGCAAGTGGTAGGTATCGCAGCATAGGCATAGCAAAAAGAGCGAGCAACTAGCAAGCAAAGATAGAAGTGATTTCGAGGGTATGGTCATCTTGCCTGAAATCCCGCAAGGAAGAAGAACGAGTCCATGAAGAAGATAAACGGACGTAGTCGAACGAATCCTCACAACACGACGTTATCGGAACCACCCTAAGAAGCAACACCGGAAAGAAGCAAACAGTCATGGTAAACAACCATCACATAATCATGTCATGATGCACAATCAAGTATGATGCATGTCCGGTTTAATGAAGCATGGCATGGCAAAAATGCACAAACAATCCCTACAAATTAAGTGGAGCTCAACATGCAACTCCGTTGCATATTGGCGAAACACCACATGACTTATTTAGTTCGATCTCGTTTATGTACTCAACAATATTAAATGTTGTTAAACATGGCAAGAGGGTGAACCAAAGTAAAACTACCTATCTAGTCAAGCTTAAATGAGGCCGGAAGCAACGAACAACAATTCCGGAAAACCTCATATGCATATATTAGGTTTGGTACTGTTCTGCCCTAAACCATATTTTATAGTTGTTAAACATGCAAAGTGATGCCACCATGTTAAACTAGGCATTTTTCTACCCCATTTACATATAAAGTCTGTTACAAACCGAGTTACGGTTAAATAGTTATGAATTAAATCATTTTAATATGACATAGGGGCAAATTTAACCAAACAACATTTTAAACATAGATGAAAGTGACATATTATGAAACTAGACAAAATTCTAAGCATGTTTCATATATAATGTTTTAACATATGATGCACGGTTGTTGAGTTATTATATGCATGAAATAGGAGGGCTTTTCTGTAAAAACTGCCGTCTCTGGAAAATAGGAAAAGACGTTATATGGGAAAAAACATGAAACGGGCCATTTCTGTTGGCCCAACAGAGCATAGAGGGCTTGGGGGTGGCTGCTCACATGGGCCACAACCCAATTCAGTGGAGGAGGCAGGCCGCGAAGGGCATGCCGGCCTAGAGGCGCGGTCAACGCGGGCGAGGCGAGGCGCGCTGCTCTTGTCCTGGAAGCAGAGGACGCAGGTGGCAGAGGACCTGACGCTGGCGTCTCCCGGCGACGAGGATGGGGCGGATCCAGGTGGAGGCGACCAGGAACAGGGCGCGGGCGCGGATCCGACGGCGGGGGTTCCATTCTCGGCGCCGGAATGGAGGCGGGATGCACCGGTAGAGGAGCTTGGAGCTTCGAGTGGTTCGGGCGCGATGCAGATGCAGAGGAGGTTGGCTCCGAGGCGGATGGGCACGGGTCAGCAAGGCGCGGAGGAGGTCCCTGGCGGCGGGGCTTGGAGAGCTCGGCGTCGAGGAAGGAGCTCCACTCCGGCGAACTCCCATTGTGGCGGTGGTTCCTGTAGGGCGGCGTCACTGGTGAGGAGCAGAGAGAGGGAGAAATGGAGGAAGGAGAAACAGGCGAGGAAGAGGAGCGACGGGGAGCGCTTGACCTGGCGGGGGGATTGGTAAGGCTCGTCGGCGGTGAGAGCTTCGGTGGCCGGGGCTCCTCTCCTGTTGGGCTCGAGCGAGGCAACGAGGAGGAGGCAGGCGCGAGGCCTCCTATTCGTCTGCTGCGGCCGGAAGGACAAGGAGGAGGGCACGCAAGGTGGAGCTTGGGCGCGCTGGATCGGGGAAAAGGAGGAGGTTGGTTGGGTGGATCAGACAGGGGAGATCCCGAGGAGGATTTGGAAAACGGCGGCTGGCGACGGGACACATCTCCTAGATTTTAGGGTTTGTCCAAAATGACTAAGGGTGGACTATATATATCTCACAGATTAGGTTAGGGGCTACCTCGGTCCCTCTGATCGGAAATGAACGGTCGCGAATAAATAGCTAGGAGCCCAATTAACAAAACGGAGAAGTTTTGTAGATGTTTGGGGATGATCCGGACACAACAACGACGACTGCTCGGGTCGGGTCCGGGACAACTTTTCGGACGCGCGCGCGAGGAGGGCCGCGGGCTGACAAGAGAGGTTAGGTTGGTCCTGGCGGTAGGTAGTGGACTGTGCGGAAGGCCTCAGGCTGAGAAAAGAGAAGAGAGATGCCTGGTGACTGTTTCTGGAGACCGAAAACGTCCGACGATTTGACCGACTGTAATGCCGCTATAGTTTAACGGTTGGGCTATCAAACAGACTCCAAATGCGATGAAACTTGACAGGCGGTCTATCTACACTATAATAAGACCACACGCCAACTTTCATCCCATTTCGAGAACATTTTTGGCCACTTATAAAAATAATATTTCGGACGTGCCGCAGGCGCGTGTAAGTGTGTTTGGGCTCAGAACGGACAACAGAAGGAACTGGGAAAACCCGGACGGATGCAAGTTTTGAAAAACATGATGATGCAATGCATATGATGACATGATAAAATGCAACACGCAAGCAAATGACACGGCAACGTCGGCGAATAACTGGAAGACACCTGGCGCAACGGTCTCGGGGCGTCACAATTTCCTTCCTGCGGGCGAATGTCGATGTGTTTGCATGGCAAGCATCTGACATGCCCGACGTTCCCAGGGAGGTGATTGAGCATCATCTTGTTGTCTGTCCTCATGCGTGACCCGTCAAGCAGAAGGTCAGGAAGCAAGTTTTGGAGCGGCAAGAGTTTATCACTGAAGAGTTCAGGAAGCTGGAAGCGGCAGGTTTGGTCAGATGGGTACTCCATCCAACATGGTTGGCCAATCCAATGATAGTGCGCAAGGCGAATGGAAAATGGAGGTTGTGTATTGATTATACAGATATCAATAAAGCCTGCTCAAAGGATCCTTTCCCCTTGCCGCGCATCGACCAGATTGTAGACTCCACTGCCAGATGCGACTTGCTGTCGTTTCTTGATGCTTACTCAGGGTACCATCAGATTTTCATGACAAAGGAAGATGAAGAGAAGACTGCGTTTATCACCCCATGTGGTACGTATTGTTTTATACGAATGCCTTTTGGGTTGAAAAGCGTTGGTTCAATGTTTGCTAGAGCGGTCCAGATCGGTTTTGAGCCATAGCTACATAGAAATATGGAATCTTATATGGATGACATAGTGGTCAAAACCAAAGACAAAGCAACACTCATACAAGATTTAGAAGAAATATTTGCAATTTTGCGCCAAATCAATCTCAAGCTCAATCATGAGAAGTGTGTGTTTGGTGTCCCATCCGGCAAGCTTCTCGGATTCTTTGTGTCTCAGCGTGGGATCGAGGCGAACCCCGACAAGATCAAGGCGATTGAGCAGATTGAAGCACCAAGACGAGTCAAAGATGTGTGTCGACTTGCTGGCTGTGTTGCTGCTTTGAGCAGGTTCATCTCCAAATCTGTTGAGCGCGCCCTGCCACTTTTTAAGATCTTGAAAAAGGAAGGTCCAATGAAATGGACTCCAGAAGCAGAGGCAGTGCTGCAAGATTTGAAGAGGTACCTCTCCTCTATGCCAACACTAGTCGCGCCTAGGCCACAAGAGCTATTGCTGCTATATCTAGCGGCAACGAATCAAGTGGTTATTGTTGCGCTAGTGGCGTAGAGAGAAGTCGATGAAGAAGCAGCGGCAGCGGCGAGGCCGTGACGAGCCGGGATCCTCCCTGGCAGAGTTTGGTGCCGGCAAGGCGGGACCGTCCCCGCCACAGTCTGTTGCCGGCAAGGAGGGATCTGCGCAAGCAAATGAAGCGACACGGAAGAAGAAGATGGTGCAGCACCCAGTTTATTTTGTCATCTCCCTCTTGCAGGGGCTAGGTCAAGGTATTCTAGTGTTTAGAAGTTGCTCTTCGGCCTCCTTATGGCCTCGAGGAAGCTGCGCCACTATTTCCAAGCACATGAGATCACCGTCATCACTTGCTTCCCGTTGCAACAGATCTTACACAACCCAGAGGCGACTGGAAGAATTGTCGAGTGGGCGTTGGGACTGTCGAGCTTTAGTCTCAAGTTTGACAGCAGTTCAACAATCCAGAGCAGAGCCTTGGCAGAGTTCATTGTGGAGTGGACCTCAACGCCTCACGAAGAGATTCAAGAGATCACTCTCCCTGGCAAGGAAACAAGCCGAGAGTGGGTTATGTATTTTGATGGGGCTTTCTCGCTACAAGGCACTAGTGCTGGTGTGCTGCTTGTCGCACCCACCAGAGAGCACCTCAAATATGTAGTCCAGATGCACTTTCCCTGGGAGAGATCAACAAACAACACTGCAGAATATGAGGGACTGCTTGCTGGTCTCAGGACCGCGACAGGCCTTGGAATTAAGAAGCTTATCGTCAGAGGTGATTCACAGCTTGTCGTCAAGCAAGTTAACAAAGATTATCAAAGCCCATTGATGGAAGACTACGTACACGAAGTGAGGAAGTTGGAGGAGCGTTTTGACGGTATGCAAGCAAAGCATGTTCCTCGTGCGGAGAACAACATTGCCGACGACCTGTCAAAACATGCTGCCCTCAAGTTACTGATACGTCTCCATCGTATCTACTTTTCCAAACACTTTTGCCCTTGTTTTGGACTCTAACTTGCATGATTTGAATGAAACTAAACCGAACTGACGCTGTTTTCAGCAGAATTGCCATGGTGTTATTTTTGTGCAAAAATGAAAGTTCTCGGAATGACCTAAAATTCAACGGAGAATCTTTTTGGAATATATAAAAAATACTGGCGAAAGAATCAAGGCCAGGGGGCCCACACCCTATCCATGAGGGTGGGGGGCGTGCCTACCCCCTGGGTGCGCCCCCTGCCTCGTGGGTCCCCCGGTGCTCCACCGACCTCAACTCCAACTCTATATATTCACGTTCGGGGAGAAAAGAAATCAGAGAGAAGGATTCATCAAGTTTTATGATACGGAGCCGCCGTCAAGCCCTAATTTCTCTCGGGAGGGCTGATCTAGAGTCCGTTCGGGGCTCCGGAGAGGGGAATCCGTCGCCATCGTCATCATCAACCTTCCTCCATCACCAATTTCATGATGTTCACCGTCGTGCGTGAGTAATTCCATCGTAGGCTTGCTGGACGGTTGTGACGCCCCCGATTCAATCGTACACTAATCATACACGCAAACGTGTACGATCAAGATCAGGGACTCACGGGAAGATATCACAACACAACTCTACAAATAAAATAAGTCATACAAGCATCATATTACAAGCCAGGGGCCTCGAGGGCTCGAATACAAGAGCTCGATCATAGACGAAACAACAAAAGCAACAATATCTGAGTATAGACATAAGTTCAACAAGTTTGCCTTAAGAAGGCTAGCACAAATTGGGATACATATCGAAAGAGGCGCAGGCCTCCTGCCTGGGATCCTCCTAAACTACTCCTGGTCATCGTATGCGGGCTGCACATAGTAGTAGGCACCGCCAATGTAGTAGGAGTCGTCGTCAACGGTGGCGTCTGGCTCCTGGACTCCATCATCTAGTCGCAGCAATCGGGTATAGAAAGGGGGAAAAGAGGGAGCAAAGCAACCGTGAGTACTCATCAAAAGTACTCGCAAGCAAGGAGCTACACTACATATGTATGCATTGGTATCAAATGGAAAAGGGGTATCATATGTGGACTGAACTGCAGAATGCCGGAATAAGAGGGGGATAACTAGTCCTTTCGAAGAGCACGCTTCTGGTAACCTCCATCTTGCAGCAGAAGAAGAGAGTAGATGGTAAGTTCACCAAGTAACATCGCATAGCATAATCCTACTCGATGATCCTCCCCTCGTCGCCCTATTAGAGAGCGATCACCGAGTTGTATCTGGCACTTGAAAGGGTGTGTTTATTAAGTAACCGGTTCTAGTTTTCATAAGGTCAAGGTACAACTCCAAGTCGTCCTGTTACCGAAGATCACGACTATTCGAATAGATTAACTTCCATGCAGGGGTGCACCACATTTCCCAACATGCTCGATCCCCTTTGTCCAGACACTTTCCTGGGTCATGCCCGGCCTCGGAAGATCAACACGTCGCAGCCCCACCTAGGCACAACAAAGAGGTCAGCACGCCGGTCTAAATCCTATGCGCGCAGGGGTCTGGGCCCATCGCCCATTGCACACCTGCACATTGCATGGGCGACCGGAGAGCAAGCCTAGCAACCTCCATTACAAAGGAAGTTGCGTTACGCGGTCCAACCCGGCGCGCGCCGCTCAGTCGCTGACGTCATGAAGGCTTCGGCTGGTACCACGACGTCGAGTGCCATAACTGTTCCCGCGTAGTTAGTTAGTGCGTATAGGCTAGTAGCCAGACTCAGATCAAATACCAAGATCTCGTTAAGCGTGTTATCTTGAAGTCAACGCGAACACCGACCAGGGCCAGGCCCACCTCTCACCTAGGTGGTCTCAACCTGTCCTTTCGCTCCGCCACAAAGATCCACACAGAGGGCCATCGAGAAAGTATGTCCTTCCAGCCCCCAATTCGTGAATCAACCGCGGGTACTCAACGAGCCGACCCGACTTTAGTCACAACATATATATGTGTAGTAGGTATAGTATATACCCGTGATCAACACCCGACGTGATCATGGCCCGATAGTATAGCATGGCAGACAGACAATAATGTAGGGCCACTGATGATAATCTAGCATCCTATACTAAGCATTTAGGATTGTAGGTAAGGTGTCAACAGTTGTAGCAACAATGACAGGCTATGCATCAGAATAGGATTAACGGAAAGCAGTAACATGCTACACTACTCTAATGCAAGCAGTATAGAGGAGAGTAGGCGGTATCTGGTGATCAAGGGGGGGGGGCTTGCCTGGTTGCTCTGGCAAGAGAGAGGGGTCGTCAACACCGTAGTCGTACTAGGTAGCAGCGGCGTCGGTCTCGGTGTCTAGCGAGAGAAGAGGGGGAAGAAACAATAAATATCAAGCAAACAGATGCATAATGATGCTTGACAAGACAAGTAGCGGTGCTAGGGGTGCCCTAACGTGGTATGAGGTGATACTAGTGAAGGGGGGAAACATCCGAGAAAATATCCCTGGTGTTTCGCGTTTTCGGACAGATGAACCGGAGGGGGAAAGTTGCGTGTTTGCTATGCTAGGGATGAGTGGCGGATGAACGGGCTGCGCATCCGGATTCGTCTCGTCGTTCTGAGCAACTTTGGTGTACAAAGTTTTTCCATCTAAGCTACGGTTTATTTTATATTAATTTTAAAAGATTTAAATCATTTTTAGAATTTATTTAATTTATTTAATTCAACATTATCCAGAATAGTGTTTGCTGATATCATCATGACGTCAGCAGTTGACCTGGTCAACCTGACAGGTGGGTCCTGTTCATCATTGACTGTTTAGTCTAATTAGGGTTTAATTTACTTAACTAGTTGATTAGATTAATTAAATAAGATTAGTTAACTTAATTAATTATATATATATATATTTGTTATTTATTATTTTAATCTTTTTTCATTTTTTTCTTCTTTTTTAAAAAACATTCTGGGATGTGGGGCCCCACTGTCATTGGCCTGGGGAGGCCTAGCGGGCACGCGGGCGACGGTTTACGGGCGCGGGCATAGGGGAGCGCCCAGACCGCACGGGCGCACGCCCAGGGCCGCGGCAACGGCCACTGCAAGGGCGGGCGGGCGCCGGCCGACGAGCAAGGGGGGCACGGGCGAGGTCCGGCGACGTCAACCGCCGTACACAGTAGCACAGCGGAGGCGGGGCGGTGAAGCAACAGCGAACGGGGCGGCGGGAGCGCGGGCAAGGCCTCATGTGGCAGTGGAACGCGGCGAGCGGTGGAGAGGGGCAGCACGGGCGCGAAGTCAGGGTGAGGCGAAGGCGAGGGGCATGGCGAGGGATGGCCCTGGGCTTCGCGGTGACCGCGGCGCGCGTAGGGGAGACGGGTGCGGAGCACGACTGCTACAGCAGGTGGGGCGCGGGACGCGCATGAAGGACAGGGAGCGCGACGTGCTGGCGTTCGATGCGAAGCGCAGGGCGAGCAGCACGGGGCTTGCCCGAGCACCGGCGTGGTCGGGCGAGGCGGATGGCGTCCGACAGGGGAGAGGGGAGGCACGCGTCTCATCAACAGATGCAGGGAAAAGGCAGTGGGCGGGGGAGGAGGACGGGGACGACGGCGACGAAGTCCAGCGAGCTCGGGTAGCTCCAGGACGGCAGGGGTGGTTCAGTGACGGAAAGGACGGCGGCGTGGTGGGCACGTGACGACGAGCGGTGCGGCCCGGTGACGGGGGGAACGACGAAGAGGAGATGAGGACGAGGCGGTCCAGCGGGGGGGGGGCGGGGCCCCTGGTGGGGCCGCGTCCGGCGCGGGGCGGCGCAGGTCCGCCGGGGTTCCGTGCCCCTCGACTCTGGATCGGGGGAGGCAGGGGGCGAGGTGGGGGAGTGGGGGGGTGAGTGGGAGTGGTTGCCCTAGGGTTGGGCCGACAAGGAGGAAATTGGGGAGTGGGTGGCCGGACCTGCTGGCCCAGAGGCTAGTTAGGCCGAAGCCCAGTGGGGGGGGGACGGGAGGCTTCTTGTCTCTGCTTTTTTTAGTTATTCTTTTGTGTTTCATTTCTAGTTTCCTTCTATTTTTAGTTTTGTAAAATTTACCACTAGCACATAACTTAGTATTTGTAAATATACTACCGTCACATTAATCCTTAACCCAAAACAATTTAATATTTTATAAAATTCAATAGGCATTTATTTCCATGTATTTAATTGTTTTAACTACTATTTAATTACTTTATAGCCTTTATACTCTTTATCATAGTTTGGTTTCCTCACCACAATTACCAATGATTTTGTCCGACACATTTAGAACATTTTAGTTTTATTTTTGGAAAACTTTTGTTGTTTGCCTTAATTTCAAATTTGAATTTGAATCGGTTTTGAACTAACGTGAGATTAACAACAGTAACCATGGTGACATGGCATCATTAACGCAGGATTACTGTAGGTAATTATCCGGGCGTTACAATGGTGATGGGTTGGATGAGATTTATCATATAATCGAGTTAGTTTTGTTAGGGTTTGATCCCTAGTATCCATTATGTTTTGAGATTGATGTTGCTATGACTTTTCTATGCTTAATGCTTGTCACTAGGGCCCGAGTGCCATGATTTCAGATCTGAACCTATTATGTTTTCATGAATATATGTGAGTTCTTGATCCTATCTTGCAAGTCTATAGTCACCTATTATGTGTTATGATCCATTAATCCTAAAGTGACAATAATCGGGATACTTACCGGTGATGATCGTAGTTGGAGGAGTTCATGTATTCACTAAGTGTTAATGCTTTGTTTCGGTACTCTATTAAAAGGAGGCCTTAATATCCCTTAGTTTCCAATAGGACCCCACTGCCACGGGAGGGTAGGACAAAAGATGTCATGCAAGTTCTTTTCCATAAGCACGTATGACTATATTCGGGATACATGCCTACATTACATTGATGAACTGGAGCTAGTTCTGTGTCACCCCATGTTATAACCATTGCATGAGGAATCACATCTGACATAATTATCCATCACTGATCCAATGCCTACGAGCTTTTCATATATTGATCTTTGCTTAGTTACTTTTCCGTTTCCACTGTTACAATCACTACAAAACCAATACTGTTACTTTTGCCACCGTTACCGCTACTATCATATTACTTTGCTACTAAATACTTTGCTGCAGATATTAAGTCTTTCAGGTGCGGTTGAATTGACAACTCAACTGTTAATACTTGAGAATATTCTTTGACTCCCCTTGTGTCGAATCAATAAATTTGGGTTGAATACTCTACCCTTGAAAACTTTTGCGATCCCCTATACTTGTGGGTTATCAAGACTATTTTCTGGCGCCGTTGCCGGGGAGCATAGCTCTGTTCTTTGAGTCACTTGGGATTTATATCTGCTGATCACTATGAAGAACTTAAAATATCAAAAAACCAAGATTTTTCCCTCAACTACGAGGGGAGGTAAGGAACTGCCATCTAGGTCTGCACTTGATTCACCTTCTATTTTGATTAAACTTGCGACGCCTACACCTGCTATTCATTCTGATATGTCGCATGTTATTGATGATGCCACTTCTGCTTTGCATGATACTTATGATGAGACTACTTCTATGCTTGATAATACTGTGCCACTAGGTGAATTTATTGATGAACAACTTGCTAGGGTTAGAGAGAATGTAATTATTGAAACTGATAATATTGATGAAAGTGATGATGAAGATTCTCCCCTAGATATGAATTGCCTGTTGTGCCTGAGGGTTATGTTATGGATGCAGAAACTGCTAGAGACTTTTTAGCTTTGCAGTGATAGATATGATCTTAAGAAATTATTAGCTAAGCTTAAAGAAAAATCTTTGAATGCTGGAATGAAATATGACCCTGCTTTTTCTACTTCACCTATCTGTATCTCCGATAAGGATTATGATTTCTCTGTCGACCCTGAGTTAATTACTTTGGTTGAATCTGATCCTTTTTATGGCTATGAATCTGAAACTGTTGTGGCACATCTTACTAAATTAAATGATATAGCCACCCTGTTCACTAATGATGAGAAAACTCTCTATTACTTTATCCTTAAGTTGTTTCCGTTCTCATTAAAGGGTGATGCTAAAACATGGTTTAATTCTCTTGATCCTGGTTGTGTGCGTAGTCCTTAGGATATGATTTATTACTTCTCTACTAAATATTTCCCTACTCATAAGAAACAAGCTGCCTTAAGGGAAATATATAATTTTGTGCAAATTGAAGAAGAGAGTCTCCCACAAGCTTGGGGAGGTTTCTCCAATTACTTAATGCTTTGCCTGACCATCCTCTCAAGAAAAATGAAATACTTGATATCTTCTATAATGGACTAACTGATGCTTCCAAAGACCACCTGGATAGTTGTGCTGGTTGTGTTTTCAGGGAAAGAACTGTTGATCAAATTGAATTGCTATTGAATAATATGTTGAGTAATGAAAATGATTGGACACTTCCTGAACCAACTCCTAAGCCAACTCCGAAGAAAACGGGTATTCTATTTCTCAGTCCTGAAGATATGTAAGAGGCAAAGAAATATATGAAAGAAAAAGGTATTAAAGCCGAAGATGTTAAGAATTTACCATCTATTGAAGAAATACACGGTCTTGATAACCCGACACAGGTAGTAAAGGTAAATTCTCTCTATAGATTTGATGAAGGTGATATTCCTTGTTATAAGTCTGCTAGCCAATGCTTAGATGAGTTTGATAATTTTATTGTTGAACAAGAAAACTTCAATGCTTATGTTGGCAGACAGTAGAAACACAATGCTTATATGATTGAACACTAGAGTGATTATATGTCTAGAGTTAAAGGTGAACTTAAACTTATTAGTAAACATGCTTGATAATCCCCAAGTGCAGGGAATCATCGTAGCTATTTCCAAAGGTGGAAGTGATAAGTATGGAGTGTCGAACCCACAAGGAGCTAAAGGTAAGATCAATATTCTCTCAAGCCCTATCTGCCACTGATACGACTCTACGTACACCAAACGTTTGCTTCCAACTAGCAACGAGAAATAAAACTACATTGTGGGTATGAAGTGGATAACTTTGCATGATATCGGAGAGCTAAAAAATAAAAGTAGGTGCTGTTATCATAAAGTTAGAATATATTACTAAATATTATAAATATCGAGTTTGGAATAATGGTGGATCGGTGTGCGTAATTGTCTTAGGCAATTGTTAACAAGACCGATAGTCGTCCTTGCAATTTCATATGAGGGAGAGGCATAAGCTAACATACTTTCTCTTCTTGGATCATATGCACTTATGATTGGAACTCTAGCAAGCATCCGCAACTACTAAAGATCATTATGATAAAACCCAACCATAGAATTAAAGCATCAAGTCCTCTTTATCCCTTACGCAACAACCCCCTTACTCGGGTTTGTGTTTCAGTCACTCACGCAACCCACTATAAGCGAATCATAAACGTATTGCAACACCCTACAACGGGGATCCCTCACGCTTGCGCAACACGAAGGGCACCATAGGACAGCACCAAAGTAAAACATACAACTCATACCAATCTAGATCATCAATCAACCCAAAGACAAGGGATATCTACTCAGAACATCATAGGATGGCAACACATCATTGGATCATAATATGTGGCATAAAGAACCATGTTCAAGTAGGGATTACAGCGGGGTGCGGGAGAGTGGACCGCGTAAAAGAGATGAGGATGGTGATGATGATGTTGATGAAGACGATCACCACGACGATGATTCCCCTCCCGATGGCACTCCGATACCACCGAGAGAGAGGAGGAGAGGTTCTCCCCCTTGTGCTTCCTCCTCCATGGCCTCCCCCATGGATGGGGAGACGTTCTCCCTCTGGTCCTTGGCCTTCATGACGATGATGCCCCCTCCGAGATCCTCCTCCATGCCCTCCGGTGATGATGGCCCCCTCCGGCAGGGTGCCAGAGAGGGCCTAGATTGGTTTTCGGTGGCTACGGAGGCTTCTGGCACCGGAACTCCCGATCTAGGTTATTTTCTAGAGGTTTCTGTGTTTATAGGAATTTTTGGCGTCGGTCTCACGTCAAGAAGGAGCCCGAGTCATCCACGAGGTAGGCCCACGTGCCGAGGGGGGGGGGGCACCCCCGTGGACGGCCCGGGGCTCTTCTAGCCCAACTCTTTTACTCCGGGGTCTTCTTTTGGTCCATTCAAATCATCAAAAATTGGCACGTCAATTGGACTCCGTTTGGTATTCCTTTTCTACAAAACTCAAAAATAAGGAAAACCAGAAACTTACACTGGGCTCTAGGTTAATAGGTTAGCCCCAAAAATCATATAAAATAGCATATAAATGCATATAAAACATCCAAGGTCGATAATATAATAGCATGAATACTTCATAAATTATAGATACGTTGGAGACGTATCAACATCCCCAAGCTTAATTCCTGCTCATCCTTGAGTAGGTAAATGATAAAAGAAATAATTTATGAAGTGTGAATGCTATCAAGTGCATAAGTTTCATCAATGATAGTTCCAATCACTATTTCTAGCATCATTATGTATCATAACAGTAGCTCATCTTCATAAAACTTTTCATGCACGGGCGGTTGCGGCCATACCCGTGGCAAGGCTTGCCGGGGACAACTGGAAGCAAATACGTGACAACCAACGAAGACCACAAGCTAGGCTCCCAGCAAGATTCTTGCCGGGATGGTTTGCAAACGAAGCCCCGGCGAGGCCATCTCCCTCGAGGTTGAGAGCTCTGGCACCATTGACGATGACAAGACCATCTCCCTTGAGGTTGAGAGCTCTGACACAATCAACAACGTCGAGACCAAGATCCATGGGCATCTGCGTGGTGGCATGCAGATCTTTGTGAAGACTAAAAGGCGAAGTTCCTAGCAAGGTTCTTGCCGGGAACGTTTGCGAGGCCCCGGCAAGATTCTTGCCGGGGGCATCTACGAGGCCGCGGCGAGACTCGCACCCGGCAAAGATCCCACCGCCATGCCACCGCTCTAGCGCAGCGACTAGCCTGCCAGCCTGGCCCTGTGAGCCTCGTCATCCTGGATGCGTGACGAGATGGGGTGAGGCGGCGATGGAACTAGAAGGTTTTGTCGATCCAAAGGGAGCTAACAAAGTGTGCAAGCTCCAGCGATCCATTTATGGACTGGTGCAAGCCTCTCGGAGTTGGAATAAACGTTTTGATAGTGTGATCAAAGCATTTGGTTTTATACAGACTTTTGGAGAAGCCTGTATTTACAAGAAAGTGAGTGGGAGCTCTGTAGCATTTCTGATATTATATGTGGATGACATATTATTAATTGGAAATGATATAGAATTTCTGGATAGCATAAAGGGATACTTGAATAAGAGTTTTTCAATGAAAGACCTCGGTGAAGCTGCTTACATATTAGGCATTAAGATCTATAGAGATAGATCAAGACGCTTAATTGGACTTTCACAAACAACATACCTTGACAAAATTTTGAAGAAGTTCAAAATGGATCAAGCAAAGAAAGGATTCTTGCCTGTGTTACAAGGTGTGAAATTGAGTAAGACTCAATGCCCGACCACTGCAGAAGATAGAGAGAATATGAAAGATGTTCCCGATGCATCAGCAATAGGATCTATCATGTATGCAATGCTGTGTACCAGACCTGATGTGTGCCTTGCTATAAGTCTAGCAGGGAGGTACCAAAGTAATCCAGGAGTGGATCACTGGACAGCGGTCAAGAACATCCTGAAATACCTGAAAAGGACTAAGGATATGCTTCTCGTATATGGAGGTGACAAAGAGCTCGTCGTAAATGGTTACGTTGATGCAAGCTTTGACACTGGTCCGGACGATTCTAAATCGCAAACCGGTTACGTGTTTACATTAAATGGTGGAGCTGTCAGTTGGTGCAGTTCTAAACAAAGCGTCGTAGCGGGATCTACATGTGAAACAAAGTACATAGCTGCTTCGGAAGCGGCAAATGAAGGAGTCTGGATGAAGGAGTTCATATCCGATCTAGGTGTCATACCTAGTGCATCGGGTCCAATGAAAATATTTTGTGACAATACTGGTGCAATTGCCTTGGCAAAGGAATCCAGATTTCACAAGAGAACCAAGCACATCAACGCTTCAGTTCCATCCGGGATCTAGTCCAGGTGGGAGACATAGAGATTTGCAAGATACATACGGATCTGAATGTTGCAGACCCGTTGACTAAGCCTCTTCCACGAGCAAAACATGATCCCAAGGCTCCATGGGTGTTAGAATCATTACTGTATGATCTAGATTATTGACTCTAGTGCAAGTGGGAGACTGAAGGAAATATGCCCTAGAGGCAATAAAAAAGTTATTATTTATTTCCTTATATCATGATAAATGTTTATTATTCATGCTAGAAGTGTATTAACCGGAAACATAATACATGTGTGAATACATAGACAAACTTAGTGTCACTAGTATGCCTCTACTTGACTAGCTCGTTAATCAAAGATGGTTATGTTTCCTGACCATGAACAAAGTGTTGTTATTTGATTAACGAGGTCACATCATTAGTTGAATGATCTGATTGACATGACCCATTCCATTAGCTTAGCACCCGATCGTTTAGTATGTTGCTATTGCTTTCTTCATGACTTATACATGTTCCTATGACTATGAGATTATGCAACTCCCGTTTGCCGGAGGAACACTTTGGGTGCTACCAAACGTCACAACGTAACTGGGTGATTATAAAGGAGTACTGCAGGTGTCTCCAAAGGTAGATGTTGGGTTGGCGTATTTCGAGATTAGGATTTGTCACTCCGATTGTCGGAGAGGTATCTCTGGGCCCTCTCGGTAATGCACATCACATAAGCCTTGCAAGCATTGCAACTAATGAGTTAGTTGCGGGATGATGTATTACGGAACGAGTAAAGAGACTTGCCGGTAACGAGGTTGAACTAGGTATTGGATACCGACGATCGAATCTCGGACAAGTAACATACCGATGACAAAGGGAACAACGTATGTTGTTATGCGGTCTGACCGATAAAGATCTTTGTAGAATATGTAGGAGCCAATATGGGCATCTAGGTCCCGCTATTGGTTATTGATCGGAGACATGTCTCGGTCATGTCTACATTGTTCTCGAACCCGTAGGGTCCGCACGCTTAAGGTTACGATGACAGTTATATTATGAGTTTATGCATTTTGATGTACCGAAGGTTGTTCGGAGTCCCGGATGTGATCACGGACATGACGAGGAGTCTCGAAATGGTCGAGACATAAAGATTGATATATTGGAAGCCTATGTTTGGATATCGGAAGTGTTCCGGGTGAAATCGGGATTTTACCGGAGTACCGGGAGGTTACCGGAACCCCCCGGGAACCATATGGGCCTAGATGGGCTTTAGTGGAAAGGAGAAAGGGGCAGCCCAAGGTGGCCGCGCGCCTCCCCCCTCCCCCTAGTCCTATTAGGACTAGGAGAGGTGGCCGGCCCCCCTTCTCTCTCTTTCCCCCTCGGGGAATCCTAGTCCAACTAGGATTGGGGGGGAGTCCTACTCCCGGAAGGAGAAGGACTCCTCCTGCGCCCTCCTCCTGGCCGGGCCCCCCTCCCCCTTGGCTCCGTTATATACTGAGGCAGAGGCACCCCAGAAACACAGAAGTTGATCCACGTGATCTATTCCTTAGCCGTGTGCGGTGCCCCCAGCCACCATATTCCTCGATAATACTGTAGCGGAGTTTAGGCGAAGCCCTGCTGCTGTAGTGCATCAAGATCGTCACCACGCCGTCGTGCTGACGGAACTCTTCCCCGACACTTTGCTGGATCGGAGTCCGGGGATCGTCATCGAGCTGAACATGTGCTCGAACTCGGAGGTGCCGTAGTTTCGGTACTTGATCGGTTGGATCGTGAAGACGTACGACTACTTCCTCTACGTTGCGTCAACGCTTCCGCAGTCGGTCTGCATGGGTACGTAGACAACACTCTCCCCTCTCGTTGCTATGCATCACATGATCTTGCGTGTGCGTAGGAATTTTTTTGAAATTACTACGAAACCCAACACCGGTTCGTGCCACGAACCGGTACTAAAGTGAGTGGTGGTAGGATGTTGTTACTCCGGGGCAGCTCCAGCACCTTTAGTACCGGGTCGTATCACAAACCGGTACTAAAGGTCGTCCTACATACACCCTTCGTCCACCCGAGCTCGCTCTGATCTTCCCCTTTCCCCTCTCCTCTATGTTCTTTCCCTCTTCCTCTCAATCTCATCACACATTTGCCCAAAATTTGTCAAGATTTGAAGGCCCGCATCCATTCAAATGATCACAAAGGTTAGCAACTTTGTCCTTTCATCTCTCATTGCTAGATTAGCTCTTGCAATGCTTTATATAGTGATTGATTTTTGAGTTTAGTAATTTGGGAGGAATTATATATATATGTGCTAGTATTTGATTTATATGCAATTTGAGGTCAAAAATAACACTTAGTTTGCATATGTAGGTGTGGTTTACTTAGTGCCTTCTAAATCTCCGTCGTAACCACCGTCGATCGCCCGCAACGTCCCGTCGCCGGCACCACCTTGTGGTGAGCCTCTTGTTCATGAATGTTTTATATAAAAAATTGATGTTTGTGTGATTTGGATATATAGTTACTCGTATAATTATCTTACCCATACATTGTTTGTTATACGTAGTGCCATGGTTTTGATATCCGTCCCCGTCGGCCCTCGTCCGGGTTATGATTCAGATGTGGTATATTCTCTTTTAAAACTATTTGTTGCATTTCGTGTTTATGACAAATTATGCCCATCAAGTTGACATAGATATTTTTATGTAGGAGGTAGTTGAACCGGAAATTCCAACCGACCCTATTGTCGAGAGGTTAAATTTAGTTGAAAGAGAAAACAAGGATTTGAAGGAAAAATTTAAAAGAATTGAGGGGGAGAAGATGGAATTGGAGTTGCATGTTGCCGATGTCGTCGATGATCACAAGATTAAGATGGAGAAAATGCGCTTGAAGATTAGAAAGATTAGAAAATATGCCATTCATAGTGAGGCTTGGTATCATTATGCTGTTGGATCAATTGTTACCTTAGTTGCGATCTTGATCGCATTTGTTGTGCATTTAAATTCTGTAGCTAGAGAGTTATTTGTTTGTTGCATTTAAGTGTTGTATGAACTTTATGTATGAACCTGTATTAATTTCGTCTTTTTCGGTGTTGTGTAATGAAGATGAGCCTACAATGGATGTACGATGACCGATGCTCTCCTGAGTTCATTAGTGGCATGCAAACTTTTCTGCTTGCGGCTGAGGCAAACAAACGGGCGGATGGTTTTATGCCTTGTCCATGTGCTGGTTGTAAGAATGATCTAAATTACTCTAAGTCAAGAACCATTCACGTCCACCTATTTAAGTCCGGTTTCGTGCCCACTATAATGTTTGGACCAAGCACGGAGAAAGAGGGGTTATGATGGAAGACAATGAAGAAGAAGAGGACGACGACAACTATCCTGGCCATGGGTTTCCTGAATACGATGATACAACAATGGGGGAAGAAGCTGAGCTGGTAATGCGGGAAGAAGCTGAGCCGGCAATGCGGGAAGAAGCTGAAGAAGAGGCATCAGATGAGCCCGTTGATGATCAAGGTCGGGCCATTGCCGATGCAAAGAGAAACTACGCAAGTGATTTGGAGAAGAAGTTGCAGCGCATGTTAGAGGATCACAAAAAATTGTTGTACCCGAATTGCGTAGGTGACAAGAAAAAGCTGGGCACCACACTTGAATTGTTGCAATGGAAGGCAGAGAATGGTGTATCTGACAAGGGATTTGGAAAGTTGCTGGTAATGATAAAGAATATGCTTCCAAAGGACAACGAATTGCCCGAGAGTATGTTGATACGTCCATTTTGCATCATGCTTTTATATCGATATTTATTGCATTATGGGCTGTTATTTCACATTATGTCACAATACTTATGGCTATTCTCTCTTATTTTACAAGGTTTACATAAAGAGGGAGAATGCCGGCAGCTGGAATTCTGGGCTGGAAAATGAGCAAATATTAGAGACCTATTCTGCACAACTCCAAAAGTCCCGAAACTCCACGGAATACCTTATAATAAATAATGAAAAATCCTCGCCAAAGATGAAGACCAGGGGGCCCACACCCTTTCCACGAGGGTGGGGGGCGCGCCCCCCTACCTCGTGGCCCCCCTGGTGGCTCTCCGATGACCATCTTCTGCTATATGAAGTCTTTCGTCGAGAAAAAAAAGAAGCAAACTTTCGGGACGAAACTCCGCCTCCACGAGGCGGAACCTTGGCGGATCCAATCTAGGGCTCCGGCAGAGCTGTTCTGCTGGGGAAACTTCCCTCCCGGAGGGGGAAATCATCGCCATCGTCATCACCAACGCTCCCCTCATCGGGAGAGGGCAATCTCCATCAACATCTTCATCAGCACCATCTCATCTCAAAACCCTAGTTCATCTCTTGTATCCAATTCTTGTCTCCAAGTCCGGGATTGGTGCTAGTAGGTTGCTAGTAGCGTCAATTACTCCTTGTAGTTGATGCTAGTTGGTTTAATTGGTGGAAGACCATATGTTCAAATCCTTTATGCATATTATTACCCCTCTGATTATGAACATGAATATGAAATGTGAGTAGTTACGTTTGTTCCTGAGGACAGGGGAGAAGTCTTGCTATTAGTAGTCATGTGAATTTGGTATTCGTTCAATATTTTGATGAGATGTATGTTGTCTAGCCTCTAGTGGTGTTATGTGAACGTCGACTACATAACACTTCACCATTATTTGGGCCTAGAGGAAGGCATTGGGAAGTAATAAGTAGATGATGGGTTGCTAGAGTGACAGAAGCTTAAACCCTAGTTTATACGTTGCTTCATAAGGGGCTGATTTGGATCCATATGTTTCATGCTATGATTAGGTTTACCTTAATACTTTTGTTGTAGTTGCGGAGGCTTGCAATAGAGGTTAATCATAAATGGGATGCTTGTTCAAGTAAGAACAACACCCAAGCACCGGTCCACCCACATGTCAAATTATCAAAGTACCGAACGCGAATCATATGAACGTGATGAAAACTAGCTTGACGATATTCCCATTTGTCCTCGGGAGCGCTTTTCCTTATATAAGAGTTTGTCCAGGCTTGTCCTTTGCTACAAAAAGGATTGGGCCACCTTGCTGCACTTTATTTACTTTTGTTACTTGTTGCTCGTTACAAATTATCTCATCACAAAAATATCTGTTATCACTTATTTCAGTACTTGCAGAGAATACCTTGCTGAAAACCACTTGTCATTTCCTTCTGCTCCTCGTTGGGTTCAACACTCTTACCACTACAGGAACCAGCTACTTTGCCGTCTGCCACGGCAGACGGCAAAGGCATGGATGGCTGACGGCAAAGGTCTTTGCCGTCCACCGCAGACGGCAAAAGGTGACGGCAAAGTAAGGTTCGGCAAAGAGGTACTTTGCCGTCTGCTTCGGGTGGCTGACGGCAAAGGAGCCTTTGCCATCAGCAGTGGACGGCAAAGAGTGCAGACGGCAATAAATGCGCTGTTACTCCGTTAGGTGGTTAACGGCAGGCCTTTGCCGTCCGCCGCTGACGGCAAACTTCGGAAGGCCTTTGCCGTCCGCCGAGTGATGTCAGCCGACGTCACTACACGGCAGGCCTTTGCCGTCCGCCACTATAGGCAAAGTTTTTAATCTTTGCCGTCCGCCGCCGACGGCAAAGCCTTTGCCGTCAGCCACTGTAGGCAAACTGACCAAATTGGTCAGCCTCCCAGGAAGCACATTTGCGTGCCACGTGGCCTCTTTGCCGTCAGCAGCGGACGGCAAAGAGCCCTTTGCCGTCGGTGGCAGACGGCAAAGAGCCTGCATATTGTCTCTTTTTTTTTTTTCTGTTTTTTCTTAATCCAACAATTTTCATGGCAAATATATATGACATACATACATATATTTAACAGCAAACATATCACATATCTAGCACATAATTCCATATACATATGACATAGCAAAGTTTCATCAACATAGCAAGTTCCATCAAGTTCCATCCATACACATTGTTCCATATACATATTACATAGCAAAGTTTCATCAACATAGCAAGTTCTATCATAGCAAGCTAGATACAATGCAAAGTTTTAGCAAAGAAAAAGCAAGCACTCCATCATAGCAAGCTAGCTTCCATGAAGTGAGTGAAATCTACAAAATGGTAAATAAGAAAGTTAGAAATAGGTGAATAGAACAAGAAGAAGACTAGAACAAGAAGTATATGTCATTTATGAGCTAACTTAGGTGGAATGGATCATTTATGAGCTAACTTAGGTGGAATGGATCATTTATGAGCTAACTAAGTTGAAATGGGTTGTTTATGAGCTAACTTAGTTGAAATGGATCATTTATGAGCTAACTTAGTTGAAATGGGACGTTTATGAGCTAACTAAGGTGAAGGGCATCGTTTTTTTAGCTAACTAAGGTGAAATGGATCGTTTTTGAGCTAACTAAGGTGAAATGGATCGTTTTTGAGCTAACTAAGGTGAAATGGATCGTTTTTGAGCTAACTTAGTTGAAATGGGTCGTTTATGAGCTAACAAAGGTGAAATGCCACGTTTTTTAGCTAACTAAGGTGAAATGGATCGTTTTTGAGCTAACTTAGGTGAAATGGATCATTTAAGAGCTAATTTAGGTGAAATGGGTCGTTTTTAGCTAACTTAGGTGAAATGGATCGTTTAGGAGCTACTCTAGGTAAATTGGGTCATTTTAGAGCTAACTTGGATAAACTGGATCATTTATAAGCTAACCTATGTAAGATGGGTCATTTTGGAGCTAACCTAGGTGAAATGGGTCATTTTGGAGCTAACCTAGGTGAAATGGGTCATTTTAAAGCTAATGTAGGTAAAATTGATCATTTAGGAGCTAATCTACGTAAAATGGGTCATTTTAGAGCTAACTTGGATAAATTGGATCACTTATAAGCTAATTAAGGTAAAATGAGTCATTTTAGAGCTAACTTAGGTAAAATGGATCGTTTATGAGCTAACTAAGTTAATTATGCAATTTTTGACATAAGTAAGCTAAGTACATATCGTTTTAGAGCTAACTTAGGTAAAATGGATGGTTTAGGAGCTAATCTACGTAAAATGGGTCATTTTAGAGCTAACTTGGATAAAATGGATCACTTGTAAGCTAACTAAGGTAAAATGAGTCATTTTAGAGCTAACTTAGGTAGAATGGATGGTTTATGAGGTCAGTAAGCTTATTAAGTCATTTTGGAGGAAAAGAAGCTAACTCTAGGTCATTATGGTAAGCATATTGGAGGAAATAAAGCTAAGTCTAGGTCTTTATGCATTTGTTAAGCAAAACACTAGAGAAACTTACCGTGATCACGGAGATGTAGGAGCGGGCTGGCTCGCGCCGGTAGCTGGAGAAGGAGCGGGCTGGCTCGCGCCGGTAGCTGGAGAAGGATCGTGCGATGCGTTTCTGGAGTTAAGCTGCACCAAAGATCATTTCCAATGTCTCATTAGCATTATGACACTCAAATGTTAAGACTAGCAAGTAATGTCCATTCAAATTAAACTCACCGTGCTCCCAGGAGCAATCACTGGCATCGGCGGAGCGGTCTGACCGGACTTCTCGCACACAGACTGCACATTTGGTTTTCACAATAGAGTCATACTAGTTAGTAATGAGACTCAAATGTTAAGACTAGCAAGTAATCTGCAGAAGAAACTTACCACGAGGAGCTCGTACATGGCCCTTGCCTGCATGTCATTCCGTGCCCTCTCCTCCTCCAACATCTTTGTCGTCCTCTCCTCCAACTCCTGCTGCCTCTCCACCGCCTCCGCCAGAAGTTTCTCCATTCTATCTCTCTCACTCTGTATAGCAGCCTGCAACACCACTCACATGACCATTTGTAATCATTGATGGAAGCGCACAAAATGTAATGGAGAAAGATAGCTGAGTACGTATAACTAACCTTGAATGCGATTTGGACTGGCCGTTCACGAGGCCTTATCTCAGGAGCAGAGCTCGACTGGCGCGCCTTGATCTCCGGGAGAGTGCTAGGACAACGGATAAGTCCATCTCCCATGGCTATGGAGCCATGGGACCTCCCGCCACCAGATATCATCAGCAGCTCTGTATCAATGGGACCCTGGCTCGGGTTAAAGTCCTCCCCTTTCCTCGCCTTCCCCTGATCTCTATATTGCACGAGCTTGTCGTGGGCGGAGATGTTGGTGAAGTTCTTTGGATCATCGAGGTCAGACGCAGAGAATGCCTTGACTTTCTTGTAAGGGTCAGTGTGGGCCATGGCATACAGGTCGTACACCTCTGGCACCTTATCCGCCTTATTGTAGCGTGCCTGAAAGAGAGAAACAAAGTAAATTAGTAATTAAAGGGCTAAAGCTAGCATGATGAATGAATTGCATGAATCATGAAGCAAACCACATACCCAGTTCCGCCCGTACTGAAATAAGTTGGAGCTGCCTTGGTGGTGTGGCACACCTTCCATTTGGGCACGTTTGTCCTTGGCATCTTTGTGGGTGGCCAGCCATTCTTCTGAGCACCACGCATTGACCAACACCTCCCAACAATCCATCCGATCCGCACACCATCTCGGAGGGGCCTAAGTTAGCAAATAGAAACTTGAGCGCTACGACTATGAATTACTAAATGAAGGAAGTAAGTACAAGGCCTTAAGAATTACCTTCATGTACTTCTCCTTACTCAAGAACTTATCGCGGCACTCCTGCATGGGCTTCTTGATACCACGCCCGGCGTAGTAGTCTTGAACAGCCTGCACCCGAACCTCATGCCGTAAGTTCTGAAGTAGGCGCTTGCACTCCTTGTGGATAACATGATCCGCCTCCTCCTCGTATCCCTCCTCACACCTGTAGAATGTCTGCAATCAAATGAGACAATATTGATTAGTACAATTAATAACTAGCTAGTTGAAGATTTTTAATTGTGTAAAGGAGCAATTACCCATAACTTTCTGATCACGACGTCTGCCCTCGTCTTTCACAAGACACCGTCGATAATCTCACCCGGCGGGGCCGGGGCAGCCAAGTAGTGCTCCCAAGTCAATCCAACCTCTGGAAGCCGACCCTCACCAGGCAACGTGACAAACCCCGGGAAGTTTTGCCGAACCAGAACTCCAAGGACGGAGTTGGGCCGGCGGACACTTTCATGGTGGTCCCAACCCCTGCAGCATGACAAGGCCAACACATCAGTTATTTGAAGAAACGTGAATGCAGAAGGTACAAAAAGATTAAATGCACTTACCTCTCCCCATCAGGGAAAATCAACCACCTGTGCTCGCGGGTCGCCGGCACGGACGGGAGCCGTGTAGCACCACGCTGGTAGACGTTGCCCCCCTCCTCCCCCTCCTCATCAGTCGGCTCCCCGCCATCATCAGCATGGCCACTCGGCTCCCCGCCATCATCAGCGTGGCTACTCGGCTCCTCAGGCTGACCCGACCAGGTACCCCATCCAGACGTGTGCTCCTCCGGGGTCTCGTGGGCCCAAGTCTCGTGGGTCGAAGGCCCGTCGACCCGAGGCTCGTGGGCCGAAGACCCGTGGACCGGAGGCTCGTGGACCGGAGTCCGTGCAGCCTCCTCCTCAGACGAGTCCACCCTAGCAGTCACGTGCTCGGGTGAAACAGCTGGGGGCGGCGGCGAGGAAGGCGCCGTAAGAGTCACCCTACCTCCTCTCCCGCGACCACGTGCTCCACCTCCTCTCTTCTTCTTACCTCGTCCCCTGCTGGGCACCGCGGTCGACGAAGAAGGGCCCGGCGGTGTCGCCATACTGTCCAGCAACGCTCGGCGGAGAGGTGCGTGTGGAATGGAAGACCTCGCACCACGCGCCAACGAAGAAGGGGCCTCGGCGCGCTCCCGACCAGCGCCCACCATCTTTCAACACCTGCCATGACAAAGAATAAACGAAATTAGTACAACATAAAAAAAGTACCGACATGAATAATAATATGTATATCACTTAAGTGTATCATCATCAAGTACAACATAAAAAAATTGAATACCTGACACTACTAATAATCTCGATCAGTATCATCAATAAATGCATAATCATCATCATCACTATAATCAATGATGGGCTCATAGGGTTCATTGGCATCAACATGTGCAAGGCCACCTTGACGTAATCGGTCAAGCATTGACAGGTCATCCGCAGTAGTAGCCTCTTCTTGTTCCGGCTCTTCTTGTTCCTCCTCTGGGGTGATGTCGGATTCATTGTCGCTGTCTACTTCAATGTTTTGGGGTGAAGTATAGCGGTTCTTGAAACGCTTTTTGGAAAGACGTGTCTCTTAGAAGAATTCTCCTTCATATGTGTCTGGGTTAATGTGAGGTTCATAATCCTCTTCCTTTGGGGGAGAAAGTCTAGCACGTGGCAGCACTTCATAAACGACATCCCAACCTTTCAGATTTGGATTAGTTTGGCAGGCCCACGGTAGATAGAATACTTGGGTCGCCTGTTGAGCCGTAATATAGACATCAAGAACATCTAAATGGGTGCTTTGGTTGATTTCAACTAGCCCTATATGTTCATGAGTCCTTCTAGTCTCCTTCGGCTGAAACCAATAACATTTGAAGACTACGACATTCGGTGGGTTTTCACCATAGAACAGAAGTTCATAAATTGCATCAACACTCCCATAATACTCGGTACCTCCTTCGCCGATAGAAGATACACAAAAATTTGTAGACTTTCGGTCGGCCATAGATAGCTCTTTGCCATAGGTACGAAAGCGATACCCGTTGATGTCGTACTTGTCAAATGAACGGACCTTATAGTCAAAACCATTAGCGACTTGTCTCAATTCGGCGTCCATAGACTCTGAATTAGCCTACAAGTTTAATATGAAAGTATTGTTGCATTATGCACAAATTAGCGAATGAAATGAAATTCTCTAATAGAAATTACCATTTGTTTGAACCAAGAGATGAAACCGGGATAGCCGCCTCCTTGCTTTGCGAGAAGCTCATACTCTTCGACGGAATCCTTTTGGATCTCCGCTCCATACGAGAATATGGCGACGTATCGACTGTATGACATATCCAGGAATAAGAGCAGTTCAAAGGAAATAGAAGTTGCGAAACAATGTACCAAGAACTTACTCGATGTACGGCCGCACTTCTATCAGGTTGTTGAAGATATACAACGAAATGGTCCACCATTCTTCGTTATCCAAAGATACTGGATGTGAAACACTAGCTGGTGCGAGATTCCCTTTGAATAGGCTGAGGTTGGATCCACCCTTTTTAGGCTCGTCAGCATTGTACCGAGGCTTCGGATTATGCAAATGACGATTTTTGGCTTCATAGTGCGCTGTTACGAAGTTTGCCGCCTCCTCTGTGATGAATGCCTCAGCCATCGATGCTTCAATTCTACGTTTATTTTTACATTTTTCTCGAAGCGTCTTCTGCATCCTCTCAATTGGGTAGCACCAACGATTTTGCATGGGCCCCCCAATCTTGCCTCGGTCAGGAGATGCAAAATCAAATGCTGCATTGGATTAAAGAAGCCCGGTGGAAAGATCTTCTCTAACTTGCAGATCAACTCCGGCGCCAACTCTTCCATTTCTTCTAGCATGCCAGGCGATAGTTCTTTCGCACAAAGAACACGGAAGAAATAGCTGAGTTCTGCCAATACTAGCCATTCATCCTCAGGGATGAAGCCACGCAACATCACCGGCATTACCTGCTCAATCCATATGTGCCAATCATGACTCTTGAGACCAAATATCTTTAGTTTATCAAGATTCGCTCCCCTCTTTAGATTCGCTGCATACCCATCGGGGAACATCAACTGCTGTTGCACCCACAAGAGAATTTCTCTCATAGCTGGCCTTCCAAGATTGAACCATGCCTTTGGCTTCGTCCAGTTCTGCTTTCCTTTTGGTTCTTTCATGTTTTGTAACGGCCTATCACATAGCGCCTCCAGATCAACTCTAGCCTTAGTATTATCCTTTGACTTCCCATCTATGCCGAACGATGTACCAAAAAGTGCCTCGGCGATATTCTTCTCAGTGTGCATCACGTTGATGTTGTGTGGGCAAAGGAGGTCTTTGAAGTAAGGCAGATCCCATAAGCATGTTTTGTGAGTCCACGCGTGCTTAGTATTATACCCCTTGAAGTACCCTGAACGTTGTGGATCTGGCTCGAGAGCGTTTAACTGATCCAGGGTCTGTTGGCCTGTCAATGCAGGTGGTGCAGAGTTTTTGACAACTCTACCCCTGATGAAGTTCTTCTTGTCTTTCCTGAACTTATGGCGAGGATCCAGGAACTGTCTATGCATGTCGAAGCAAGAAAACTTGCGACCGGCCTGAAGCCAACGAAACTCAAGAGCTCCCTTGCATGTGGGGCACGGGAACCTTCCATGCACACACCAGCCAACGAATAGCGCATACGCCGGCAAGTCATGCGTCGAGTACATGTACCAGACACGCATTATGAAGTTTCGTTTGCTAAAGGCGTCGTATGTCTTGAACCCATTATCCCAGGCTTCTTGCAATTCGTCCTTAAGCGGCTGCATGTACACATTCATATTTTTCCCCGGATAGTTGGGTCCTGGAATTATCAACGTCAGGAAAATGTTCTTTCTTTGCATAATCTGTCCGGGGGGGGGGGGGCGGAGATTGAGTGGAAAGACAAATACGGGACAACAACTGTATTGGGCTGCCATCATACCAAACACATGGAACCCATCCATGCTGATGCCGACTCGAGGATGCCTCGGATCTGCCGCTTTGTCAGCATGTAATTCATCAAACTTTTTCCACGCAACACCATCCGATGTGTGCACCATCATCAGATTCCCATCTGCATCTAGTTCGGTTCTTTTGCCTGTTTTGTGCCATGTCATCTGTCTGGCTGTCTCTTTGACCATGAAAAGACGTTGAAGTCTTGGTACGATTGGCATATACCGAAGAACACTAACGGGGATTTTGGTCTGTGTCTTCTCACCCATACCGTTGTCTACCACAATATACCTGGAAGACTTGCAAATGGGACAATAGTTCAAGTCCGCATAGTCAAGCCTAAATAAGGCACATCCTTTCTCACAGGCATGTATCTTCTCATAGGGCATCTTCAGTGCACGGAGGATTTTGTCCGACTGGTACAGGTTTGCAGGCATTACATGGCCTTTGGGTAGAAAGCGTCCAAATACTGTCATAATTGCGTCATAGCATTCTCTGCCCAAGTTGAACTGAGCCTTCAGAGCCATTACTTGTGAGATGGCATCCAACTGACAAAGCTCAGTGTGCTCGTGGAGCGGACGTTTTGAAGACTCCAACATTTCATTGAAGGCCTTTGCAGATTCCTCCATCTCCTCGTCCGAATCCCGAGCATCATCATAGTCTTGCACCATGTTTTCCATCCCGGTACCATGCTCGTCGGTGCGACGACGATCCACCTCAGCTCGGTCACATTGGGCAGACTCACCATGAAATGTCCACACCGTATAATCGGGCGTAAAACCACTCTTCTGCAGGTGTTTGCCCATTTCAGCCTCTGTCTTCTTTTCCCAATTGCCGCACCGGAAACAGGGGCACCAGGTTTTCTTTTGGCCATTTGCAAATGCGGCTTGCACAAACCCCTTGGTTTTTGTGAACCATTCAGCGCTCCATTTGTTCTGACCAGTGTGACCGGTATACATCCACGCACGGTCACTCATCTTGACTTTCAGAGCTACTGGACACACAACAATTATATATGTAATTCACCATGTATATATTCATCAGTTGATCTACTTTGTCAATTTTATTACGTCCATGCAACCTACACTCTAATAGGTAATGATAGGTCCTAATCCCACCCGTGTATGTGTAGATTGGGTTCATTTTCCCATGCTATGCTCCGGATCCGACGCAAAATTTCGGCAGCACCTCCCCACTGTTCTCCTGATACACGTCTCTGCAATAAACAGAGAGGATGTGTACCCGGAGAACAACAGGGAAGGCACTGACGAAATTTATGCGTCGGATCCGGAGCAAAGCATATGGGAAAACGAACCCAATCTACACATACTCAGGCTGTCCATGGATAGCGTTGGACAATTCGAAAGAATCAAGGTTATAAATATGCAAATGCATGCATATTTATAACTATGACGCTTTCGAATGGGAGACACATATTGGTTACGCATACTGATGATTCAAGACACATATATAGCTAGCTATCAAGTTTCATCGGAATAGAGCAAATAATTAATGGGGGAGGAGGACATGTCATTTGTGCTCACCCGCGAATGAAGGGGCAGAGCTCGTCAGACGCACGACGAGGTCGTCGAACACCAAACCTCGCAGCGATGAAACAAGTGCACATTTAAAACTACCCGGTTAACACAATTATATATGATGTTTTTCATAACAAAATCGAAGAATATATGACCTAACTAATAATTCACAAATATATGACCCCGTCGGCCTCTGGAAGGCCAAAGAACACCTTTTCGGGAGGTGTCGGGGGTCGGGGTGCCGTGTCGGTGTCGGGGTGCTGTCGGGGTCGGGGTCCGTGGTGGTCGGGTGGGGTGTGGTGTCGGGGTCGATGTCGGGGTGTGGTGTCGGGGTCGGGGTGTCGGGGTGTGGTGTCGGGGTTGGGGGTAGGGGGTCAGGTGTCGGGGAGTCGGGGTCGGGGTCGGGTGTCGGGTGTCGGGGTGGGGGTCGGTGTGGGTGTGGTGTCGGGGGTCGGGGTGAGGTGTCGGGCGGGGTGTCGGGGTGGCGGTGTGGGTCGGGGTGTGGGGGTCGGGGTGGTGTCGGGGGTCGGGGGTCGGGGTGTCAGGCCGGGGTGTCGGGGTGGGTGTCGGGGTCGGGGTGTCGGGGGTCAGGGGTCGGGGTCGGGTGTGGCGGGTGTCGGGGGTGGGTGTCGGGTCGGGTGTCGGGGGTCGGGGGTCGGGGTCGGGCTGTCGTGCCGGGGTGTCGGGGTTTTCTTCTTCTTCTTCTTCTTCTTCTTCTACTTCTTCTACTTCTTTTCTTCTTCTTTTTTCATCTTTTTTCTACTTCTTTTCTTTTCTTCCTTTCTTCTTCTTCTACTTCTTTTCTTTTCTTCTTCTTCTACTTCTTCTACTACTTCTACTTCTTCTAAGTCTTTTCTAACACTAACACTAACACAATCTAGCACTAACAATTAAATAGCAAAAAATGAAAAAAAAAAAAAAACAGAAGAAAAAAAGTAGTCCCTCACCGGAGCAATGGGACGGTCGGCGGGGGCGGTGACAGGGGGGGCGGCGGGCGGGGCGGGAGCAGTGGCGGGGGCGGCGCCGGGCGGCTGGGGTGGCGGGGGGGGCGGGGGCGGGGGGGGGGGGGGGGGGGCGGGGGGGGGGGCGGGGGGGGCGGGGGCGGGGGGGGTGTGGCGGGGCGTCCGGGGAGGAGAGATGGAGAGAACAGATCGAGTAACGGGCAGGGGGATGGGGCCGTTAGGTAGGCCCTTCTTTGCCGTCCGCCTATCTTTGCCGTCCGCCATTATCTCCCTTTGTCGTCCGCTAGCGGACGGCAAAGAGGTGGGGCATTAAGTTTTTTCTAAACGGGCGGGGGGGTGGGGGCCACCTCTCTCTTTGTCGTCAGCCAGCGGACGGCAAAGAGCCGGCTGATGGCAAAGGCCTGTTTTACCATCTGCCATTTCTTTGCCGTCCGCTTTTCGGTAGCTGATGGCAAAGAGCTTCTTTGCCGTCTGCTAGCCGACGGCAAAGAGTTGGCAGATGGCAAAGTAGCTGATTCCAGTAGTGTACTTATCGAAAGGACTACGATAGATCCCCTATACTTGTGGGTCATCAAGACTATTTCTAGCGCCGTTGCCGGGGAGTGAAGCGCCTTTGGTAGATGGAATTTGGTAAGGAAAAATTTATATAGTGTGCTGAAATTTACTGTTACTTATTATCATGGAAGGTAATCCTCTGAGGGGCTTGTTCGGGGTATCTTCACCCCAACCAGTAGAGCAAAGAGTTGCTCCTCAACCTACTGAACCTATTGAAAATGAATATGAAAATGAAATTCCTTATGAGTATCCTTCGGGTATGATAGAAAAACTGCTAGCTAATCCTTTTACAGGAGATGGAACAAAGCATCCTGATGAACACCTAAGATATGTGGATGAAGTTTGTGGATTATTTAAGCTTGCAGGTATACCCGATGATGTTGCTAAGAAGAAGGTCTTTCCTTTATCTTTGAAGGGAGACGCATTGACATGGTATAGGCTATGTGATGATACGAGATCATGGAACTATAGAAGATTGAAATTGGAATTTCATCAAAAGTATTACCCTATGCATCTTGTTCATCGTGACCGCAATTATATATATACTTTTTGGCCTCGCGAAGGAGAAAGCATCGCTCAAGCTTGGGGGAGGCTTAAATCAATGTTATATTCATGCCCTAATCATGAGCTTCCAAGAGAAACAATTCTTCAAAAAATTTATGCCCGGCTTTTTGAAAATAATCGCACCATGCTCGATACTTCTTATGCTAGCTCTTTTATGATGAAGACCATTGGATTTAGATGGGATTTATTGGATAGAATTAAACGCAACTCTAAAGATTGGGATCTCGACAAAGGTAAGGAGTCAGGTATGACACCTAAGTTTGATTGTGTTAAATCTTTTATGGATACCGATATTTTCCATAAGTTTAGCACTAAATATGGACTTGATTCTGAGATAGTAGCTTCTTTCTGTGAATCTTTTGTGACTTATGTTGATCTCCCTAAGGAGAAGTGGTTTAAATATCACCCTCCCATAGAAGTAAAAGTAGCTGCACCAATTAAAGTTGAAGAAAAGACTGTCACTTATAATGATCCTATTGTTCCTACTTGTTATGTTGAGAAACCACCTTTCCCTATTAGGATAAAGGATCATGCTAAAGCTTCAACTGTGGTTCGTAAAAGCAATATTAAAACATATACACCTCCTGAGCAAGTTAAAGTTGAACCTAATATTGCTATTGTTAAAGATCTCTTGTCTGATAATATTGATGGGCATGTTATTCAGTTCTGCGGTGAAACTGCTAGAATTGCTAAACCTTGTGTTAAAGATAAACATAGACCTGTGGTAGGCGTGCCTGTTATTTCTGTTAAAATAGGAGAACATTGTTATCATGGGTTATGTGATATGGGTGCTAGTGCTAGTGTTATACCTTATGACTTGTATAAAGAAATTAAGCATGAAATTGCACCTGCTGAGTTAGAAGATATTGATGTCACAATTAAACTTGCTAATAGAGATACTATTTCAGCAGTGGGAATTGTTAGAGATGTTGAAGTCTTGTGCGGGAAAACTAAATATCCTGCTGATTTTCTTGTTCTTAGTTCCCCACAAGATAGCTTTTGTCCCATTATATTTGGTAGACCCTTCTTGAACACTGTTAATGCTAAGATAGACTGCGAAAAGAATGTTGTTACTATTGTCTTGGATGATACGACTCATGAATTTAATTTCTCTAAATTTAGTAAACAACACCGTGAAGAAGAATTGCCTAGTAAGGATGAAATTATTGGTCTTGCTTCTATTGTCGTACCTCCTAGTGATCCTTTAGAACAATATTTGCTAGACCATGAGAATGATATGTTTATGAATGAAAGAAGGGAAATAGATGAAGTATTCTTTAAACAGGAACCTATTCCGAAACACAATTTGCCTGTTGAAATCCTAGGGGATCCCCCTGCACCTAAGGGTGATCCCGTGTTTGAGCTTAAACCGTTGCCTGATAATCTTAAATATGCTTATCTTGATGAAAAGAAGATATATCCTGTTATTATTAGTGCTAACCTTTCAGAGCATGAAGAAGAAAGGTTATTGAAAACTCTGAATAAGCACCGTGCTGTTATTGGATATACTCTTGATGATCTTAAGGGCATTAGTCCCACTCTATGTCAACATAAAATAAATTTGGAAGCAGATGCCAAACCAGTTCGCGATCCTCAATGACGTATGAATCCTAAAATGAAAGAAGTGGTAAGAAAAGAAATACTAAAGCTTCTGGAGGCAGGTATAATTTATCCCATTGCTGATAGTCAGTGAGTAAGTCCTGTTCATTGTGTCCCTAAGAAGGGAGGTATTACTGTTGTTCCTAACGATAAAGATGAATTGATTCCACAAAGAATTATTACAGGTTATAGGATGGTAATTGATTTCCACAAATTAAATAAGGCTACTAAGAAAGATCATTACCCCTTACCTTTTATCAATCAAATGTAGAAAGATTATGCAAGCATACACATTACTGCTTTCTAGATGGTTATTCTGGTTTCTCTCAAATACCCGTGTCGGCTAAAGATCAATCAAAGACTACTTTTACATGCCCTTTTGGTACTTTTGCTTATAGACGTATGCCTTTTGGTTTATGTAATGCACCTGCTACCTTTCCAAGATGCATGATGGCTATATTGTCTGACTTTTGTGAAAAGATTTGTGAGTTTTTCATGGACGACTTTTCCATCTATGGATCTTCTTTTGATGATTGCTTGAGCAATCTTGATCGAGTTTTGCAGAGATGTGAAGAAACTAATCTTGTATTGAATTGGGAAAAGTGCCACTTTATGGTTAATGAGGGTATTGTCTTGGGGCATAAAGTTTCTGAAAGAGGTATTGAAGTTGATAAAGCCAAGGTTGATGCTATTGAAAAGATGCCATGTCCCAAGGACATCAAAGGTATAAGAAGCTTCCTTGGTCACGCCGGATTTTATAGGAGGTCCATTAAGGACTTCTTAAAAATTTCTCGGCCTCGGACTAATTTATTACAAAAAGATATACCATTTTTCTTTGATGATGATTGTGTAGAAGCATTTGAAATACTTAAGAAAGCATTAGTCTCTGCACCTATTGTTCAGCCACCTGATTGGAATTTACCCTTTGAAATTACGTGTGATGCTAGCGATTATGCCGTAGGTGTTGTTCTAGGGCAAAGAGTTGATAAGAAATTAAATGTTATCCATTATGCTAGTAAGACTCTAGACAATGCTCAAAGAAATTATGCTAATACTGAAAAAGAACTTTTAGTAGTTGTATTTGCTTGTGATAAGTTTAGACCTTATATTGTTGATTCTAAAGTAACTATCCACATTGATCATGCTGCTATTAAATATCTTATGGAGAAGAAAGATGCTAAACCTAGACTTATTAGATGGGTTCTCTTGCTACAAGAATTTGATTTGCATATTGTTGATAGAAAAGGAGCTGAGAACCCCGTTGAAGACAACTTATCTAGGTTAGAGAATGTTCTTTATGACCCACTACTATTGATGATAGCTTTCCTGATGAACAATTAAATGTCATAAGTACTTCTCGTAGTACCCCTTGGTATGCTGATTATGCTAATTACATAGTTGCTAAATTTATACCACCTAGCTTCACATACCAACAAAAGAAAAAGTTCTTCTATGATTTGAGACATTACTTTTGGGATGACCCACATCTTTATAAAGAAGGAGTAGATGGTGTTATTAGACGTTGTGTACCTTAGCATGAATAGGAACAGATCCTACGCAAGTGCCACTCCGAAACTTATGGAGGACACCACGCGGGAGATAGAACTGCACATAAGGTATTGCAATCCGGTTTTTATTGGCCTACTCTCTTCAAGGATGCCCGTAAGTTTGTCCTATCTTGTGATGAATGTCAAAGAATTGGTAATATTAGTAGACGTCAAGAAATGCCTATGAATTATTCACTTGTTATTGAACCGTTTGATGTTTGGGGCTTTGATTATATAGGACCTTTTCCTGCCTCTAATGGATATACACATATTTTAGTTGCTGTTGATTACGTTACTAAGTGGGTAGAAGCTATTCCAACTAGTAGTGCTGATCATAACACTTCTGTTAAAATGCTTAAAGAAGTTATTTTTCCGAGGTTTGGAGTCCCTAGATATTTAATGACTGATGGTGGTTCACATTTTATTCTTGGTGCTTTCCGTAAAATGCTTGCTAAATATGACGTCAATCATAGAATTGCATCTCCGTATCACCCACAGTCTAGTGGTCAAGTAGAATTGAGTAATAGAGAACTCAAATTAATTTTGCAAAAGAGTGTCAATAGGTCTAGAAAGAATTGGTCCAAGAAACTTGATGATGCATTTCGGGCCTATAGAACTGCATATAAAAATCCTATGGGTATGTCTCCGTATAAAATGGTATATGGAAAAGCATGTCACTTACCTTTCGAACTAGAACATAAGGCATATTGGGCTATTAAAGAACTCAACTATGATTTCAAACTTGCAGGTGAAAAGAGGTTATTTGATATTAGCTCACTTGATGAATGGAGAACCCAAGCTTATGAAAATGCCAAGTTGTTTAAAGAAAAGGTTAAAAGATGGCATGACAAAAGGATACAAAAGCGTGAGTTTAATGTAGGTGATTATGTATTGCTATACAACTCTCGTTTAAGATTTTTTGTAGGTAAACTTCTCTCTAAATGGGAAGGCCCCTATGTTATCGAGGAGGTCTATCGTTCCGGTGCCATAAAAATCAACAACTTCGAAGGCACAAATCCGAAGGTGGTAAACGGTCAGAGAATTAAACATTATATCTCAGGTAATCCCATAAATATTGAAACTGTAACCCCAGAGGAATACATAAGGGACACTTTCCAGAACGTTTCAGACTCCGAAAAGGAATAGGTATGTGGTACGGTAAGTAAACCGACTCCAAAACAATTTTTAAGGCAATATTTCTCCGTTTTGGAATATTTAGAAAAATAGAAAATTAAGTAGCAGTCCGGGAAGGACACGAGGGCCCCACGAGGGTGGAGGGCGCGCCCTACCCCCTGGGCGCGCCCCCTACCTCGTGAGCTCCTCGTGTGCCTTCCGGACTCCGTTTTCTTGCACGATATGTATTTTGGTCGGTAAAAATTCACTATATATTCTCCCGAAGGTTTTGACTCCCGTATCACGCAAAAATCTCCTGTCTTTGTTTCGAGCTGTTTTCTGTCAGGGTTGTCAAGGCCAGGCACTATGTCGTCTCCCTCCTCCTCCAACCATGAGGGCAACGATGCTTGGCTAATGAAGATAGAGCTGAAGAGAGAAGAACCTATGGAGATCAACAAGGATGAAGGGATCAAGAAGGCCATGGAGGACCAAGTTCCAGCAACAAAAGACACCCTTCAACTGGATCATAATCTTCTTACCCCTACAGAAATCGAAGCTTTCAAGATGATTGAGTTGGCTCGTATACAAAATAAGTATCTCACACGTGAAAATATTTTGTTGAAGGAGCATATCATTGCACTCAAGGGCATTATCCGCAAGTTAGAAGACCTCCTACGCTCGATGTGCGACTATCCGTCATAAACAACTCCACCTTCTTCACCAACAAAGGAGACATAATAACCTGGGTATGGGCACTCCACTTGGCAACTGCCAAGCTTGGGGGAGTGCCCCGGTATCATATCACCATCACTTTTATCTTTACCGTTTTTCTTAGTTCGATCCTTGTGGTAATATTTTGATCTAGTAGAATAAAAGTTCTTAGTATGATCTAGTCGTGAGTTTTGCTTTATTATCCTTCTATGTAATCAAGTTCGTAAGCTATATAATAAAGATTAGTGTTGAGTCAAGGGCTTGATTTTCTTGCTATGATCTTGGGTGAATAAAAGAAAAGAGAAAAAGAATAAAAAGAAACAAAAGTTCATATTGATCTTATTGATAGTAATGACTTCACATAGAAAGAGTGTGATGATTAAAAGTTGTTGGGAGTTGGCAGCCATAGCTTTGGTCATCGTTGAAATTAATAGGAAGTAATAAGGAAAGAGAGGTTTCACATATAAATATACTATTATTGACATCTTTTATGATTGGGAGCACTCATCAAAATATGACATGCTAAAGAGTTGATGTTGGAGAAGGAAGACAACGTAATGGGTTATGTTTTCTTATATCTAAGATAAAGTATGTTTTCATGGATCATCCAACATGTTGAGCTTGCCTTTCCCCCTCATGCTAGCCAAATTCTCAGCACCAAGTAGAGATACTACTTGTGCTTCCAAATACCCTTAAACCAGTTTTGCCATGAGAGTCCACCATATCTACCTATGGATTGAATAAGATCCTTCAAGTAAGTTGTCATCGGTACAAAGCAATAAAAATTGCTCTAAATATGTATGATTAGTGTGGGAGAAATAAGCTTTATACGATCTTGTGATGTGGAAGTAATAAAAGCGACGGACTGCATAATAAAGGTTCATATCACAAGGGGCAATATAAAGTGACGCTCTTTCGCATTAAGATTTTGTGCATCCAACCATAAAAGCACATGGCAACCTCTGCTTCCGTCTGCGAAGGGCCTATCTTTTATTATTATCTTCTACCTTATGCAAATGTCATGGTGATCTTCACCTCTCCCTTTTTCATTTTATCCTTTGGCAAGCCCAGCATGTTGGAAAGAACCTGATATATATATCTAATTGGATGTAGGGGGCATGAGTTATTATTATTGACATTACCCTTGAGGTAAAAGGTTGTGGGGCGAAACTATAAGCCCCTATCTTTCTCTGTGTCCGATTAAAACTCCGTAACCACAAGTGTTGCGCGAGTGTTAGCAATTATGAAGGACTAGATGATAGTTGAGTATGTGGACTTGCTTTTTAGCTCTGACATAGACTCTTTCTGATGTTATGATAAATTGCAATTGCTTCAATGACTGAGGTTATAGTTTGTTGGTTCTTAATAAGGTTTCTGATTCATACTTTTGCATTGTGAATAGATCATCACTTGAACATAAGTAATCATATGACAATATCTATGTATGTTGCTGTTATGAGAATAATCATGATGCCCTCATGTCCGTATTTTATTTTTATCGACGCCTCTACCTCTAAACATGAGTACATATTTATTGTTATCGACTTTCGCTTGAGGACAAGCGAGGTCTAAGCTTGGGGGAGTTGATACGTCCATTTTGCATCATGCTTTTATATCGATATTTATTGCATTATGGGCTGTTATTTCACATTATGTCACAATACTTATGGCTATTCTCTCTTATTTTACAAGGTTTACATAAGGAGGGAGAATGCCGGCAGTTGGAATTCTGGGCTGGAAAAGGAGCAAATATTAGAGACCTATTCTGCACAACTCCAAAAGTCCTGAAACTCCACGGAATACCTTATAATAAATAATGAAAAATCCACGCCAAAGATGAAGACCAGGGGGCCCACACCCTTTCCACGAGGGTGGGGGGCGCCCCCCCTAGGGTGCGCCCCCTACCTCGTGGGCCCCCTGGTGGCTCTTCGATGAACATCTTCTGCTATATGAAGTCTTTCGTCGAGAAAAAAATAAGAAGCAACCTTTCGGGATGAAACTCCACCGCCACGAGGCGGAACCTTGGCGGATCCAATCTAGGGCTCCGGCAGAGCTGTTCTACCGGGGAAACTTCCCTCCCGGAGGGGGAAATCATCGCCATCGTCATCACCAACGCTCCCCTCATTGGGAGAGGGCAATCTCCATCAACATCTTCATCAGCACCATCTCATCTCAAAACCCTAGTTCATCTCTTGTATCCAATTCTTGTTTCCAAGTCCGGGATTGGTGCTAGTAGGTTGCTAGTAGTGTCAATTACTCCTTGTAGTTGATGCTAGTTGGTTTAATTGGTGGAAGATCATATGTTCAGATCCTTTATGCATATTATTACCCTTCTGATTATGAACATGAATATGCTTTGTGAGTAGTTACGTTTGTTCCTGAGGACAAGGGATAAGTCTTGCTATTAGTAGTCATTTGAATTTGGTATTCATTCGATATTTTGTCTAGCAGTTATGTATGTTAGCTATTAGTAGTCATGTGAATAAGGGATATTTTGTCTATTAGTAGCTATTTTGTCTTGCGAGTGTTAGCTGTTATGTATGTTGTCTAGCCTCTAGTGGTGTTATGTGAACGTCGACTACATAACACTTCACCATTATTTGGGCCCAGAGGAAGGCATTGGGAAGTAATAAGCAAGGTTGGAAAAAGCGCTAGGCGATAGGCGGGCGATGACTCTCTGCCTAGCGCCTAGCTTGCTTAGGCGTAGCCTAGGCGGGCCAAGGCGTTTTGTATGGTAGCAGGCTAGGAGGACAATTTTTTGGCTAGGCATAGCCTGAGGCATTTTCTACTACAGTAGGTTAGGACAATTGAATGATAATAAGATACTTCCTCCATCCCATGATATAAGATCTGAATATTTCACTCAACGGAAGTAGCAGTAACATAGGAACATCAAATATTCAAATATAGTTGAGGCAAACATCACACAAGACCCAATATGGCATATAGCATTATAAATTATGAGCTCAAGTTCACAAGTACTTTATTCCTAGAATCTTATTTGAAAGATTTCTCTCAAGTCACAACAGGGATAGTTCCACACAGACGCATAACTTGAGTTAATTTAGGATCAATAGGACGTGTCCACTGTCAATGGGACCTATCTTGTGTGGCTCAGCCCTTCCAATACAAGTTACTTAAGCATCTCCAACACGAGAAATATTCACGCCTTCTTTGAGCTCTAGCTCATGGGAAGTCTTCTCCCTCCTCTTCTTAGATGCCTCCTTAAGAGATTTCTTGCACCTATCTTTAGCTTCCTGCGAGCTTTTCTTGCATTTAGCCACAAAATTACCAACGTGAGCCACATGCTGCTTGTGACGATAAACACCTCCAATGATCACATGGTTACAAAACAAACACTTCACTTTGTCCTTGTTGTAAACATCGGATAGACTCCCATACTTCCATCCCACATCATCCGACTTTCTCTTACGGGCATTCTCTTCCAGCAACACTGTTGTTGTATTTGTCTCCAACATCCTACAAATGCTCAAATACACAGCAGCAATAGTTCAGTAATTCACATTGATAATGATAAAACGATATGGACCAGGTCTATCAAAGTGGAGACCACAAGTAGGCATAAATCTAGATAATAATCAAAGCAAAAAATGCAGTATAGTATGTCTGTACGGGTGTGCGCGTGTCCACATCCGAAAAACATACATTATAAAATAAATCATTACCCACTTAATTAGGTATATGATTTTTACAGAGGAAGACAGAAACAAAGCAATATAAGTTATAATATCATAAATTCATACTATATGCAGATCAAACATGAAATAAGTAGGAAGCTGCCTATCACCATGATCTTGCATGTGCGTAAGATTTTTTTTGAAATTACTACGTTCCCAACATATACTTGTGGGTTATCAGCAGCCACTCCGACGGTAGCTCCAGAGACGAGGAGGAACTGGCGATCTGTATCATGCTCGCGTGTCGATACGGGCCGCAACTCTGGGTCAGGTGCGACGCCACCTGCCACCCGTCGCCTCAGCGCCGACGCCGGCGCCGACCCTTCCCGTCCCGCCCGTGGACCTCCGAGATCTGCCCGATCTGCTACTCCCGCCCGACGAGATATCCTCCACCTCCGACCACTATTCCGCGCGGGGAGCGCTGGGTTCTAGTGCCCGCGCTGCAGACGCCGCGGATGCGGACTCCGGAGTCGGAGGCATGTGCCGCCCGCTGCGAGCGGCAGAGGGCAAGGTAGATGGTGGGCGGGTCCGACGGGTTTGCGCAGTCCACTTGCCGCAGCCGGATGCCCAACGAGGAGGACCGTCTCTTCGAGTGGGCGTGCCGCCGGTCACTGACTGAGGCGGAGACGAAGGCCCGACGGCTCCGGAGGCTCAACGCCAAGCAACTCCGGCCTGGCATTGAGCACTATGAGCGTTAGGCTGCGGAAGCAGCGCGAGAGGCGGCGAGGGTGGCCAAGCTCAAGCGCAAGCAAGACTGCGCCGTCCGACACTTGCAAGGCTACATCGTCATCTCCGATTCCTCCTCCTTCGACGGTTTCGACATGGACCCACTTCTTGCCGCGGACTCCTATAGTTGCGCCGGCGATCGGAAGGGCAAAGGGCCGGCGAGGAAGTGATGAAGATTTGTCTTAATTTTAACTTTTTAGATGTAGTTTGAACTTGTCCGCCGTATTATGTGTATTATGTGAACTTTGGCTATTTTTTGATGATGCGACAATGATCTTTTGACGAACCGAATGTGCATTTGTATGTCCACTCATGATCTACGTAGTTTTTATCAACAGTGTATAGTTCAGTATGAATATGAAGGACGGAATATGAGATATGCGGGTGTGAAGGCGCGAATATAAGGAGTGTCTGGTCAATGTTCGCAGGCGTGTCCGGACGTATCCGCGGATGTATAGAGGACGGATTTGCCAAGTTCAGCTATAGATGCTCTATTGTTCGTGATAGCTGATCCATTGTTTATGTTATGGCCGTGCTAGCTCCACTGTCATAGCACACCACGGCCAAGCTGAAGCATCCGAAGCTAGCTAGCTAGCTCACGCGCGGCACACACACAGCACATCACACACTCTAGTACTGCATGCAATTTTTTTTTTTGAGAATTTCAGTCAACTGATCTATAGCTGGTCCTTACTTTCAATGATATTGCAATACCGTGGCAGCGCAAGATCGTTTAGCCGACTATCCACAATGAAACTAACATAGGTAGTAACATCATACATATCTAAATAAAATAGATGATATGACATGTAATAAATAAAGAAAGAGATGCATGTGGTAACATAGCTAGTTACTACTAGTATAAGTAACATCACATATATCAAGGTAAGATGAATCTATAGCCTAATATATGAAGTGTTGCATGTTACCACATATATGTTACTTCCCACTATAAAGATAGTAATATTAAATAGTAACATGGGCATATTACTACTCTATGTTACTATCCATTGTGGCTAGTCAGAGCATGGCCAACGCTCCAGCATGGACCGTTGCTCCGCGGGTCCATGTCGGAGGAGCAGCCACCGTGGAGAAGAAAAACTAAAAAGATGGGCGCTTGCAGAGCCGAATGAGCTCTTGTAGAAGAACCTGCTTCTTTGCTCGAAAAGTGCTTAGAGCAACTCTAACGCGGTGACCCAAACGGGAGGCCAGCCTATTTATCTCGACGTGGCCGAAAGTGACTAATTAAAAATAATTATACATCAATGGCCGGTCAAAGCCCACTTAAAAGACTAGAAAATTAAAAAATCTAATAAACGCCCACATGCTGCCCTACATGACCGCCTTGCCCTTGCCCTTGCCATTGTCCTCCTCGCCGCCGGTGAGGTCAATGAAGACAAGGGAGGCCCGGCCTAATCGAACGCAGCGTGATAGGCCGCCAGGGCAGCCTCGTCCGGCGTCTGCTACATCGGCGGCGTAGCGGCGAGGCGGGCGCGCTCCTCCTCCTCCTTCTCAAGCCGCAGAGCCTCCTCGTTGCGACGCAACATCTTCTCATATCGCATCTGCCGCTCGCCGGCAGCCTCCTCCTCAACGAGCCAATGTGCCTTCCAACATTCAAGGTGGGCGCCTCTTCTTCTGGCGTGGAGGCGAAGTAGCAGGGAGGCACGCTCACCCACTCACGGAGCTTGCCGGTCCACGAATAGGACTCCACCAACCAAGTGGGGGCGGCGGTGAGCGCTTGCACGTGGGCGTTGGCTCGCGCGCCGGCTCCGTCTCTGATGCGACACCGTTTTTGGAGAAGAGGGTGTTCAAGGGGAGGTCCGATCTTCACGGCGTAGGATCGATAAACGGATGGGGGTAACTAGCTGCAAGCAGCCGGAAAATGGAAAATATAAGAGATTATGACCCGACGAGGAGGAGGCTCACCGAAGCTTGCAATCCAAACATTCGAAGATCCACAACCCGCAATACTACCGCACACAACCACGCTCAAGTCGTGAGCACGGGATAGGTGCAATCCGCAAGGGAAACCACGAACTCTAACCCACACAACACGATCTAGTCGTGGAGCATGAATTAGGAGCAATTTCTCAAGGAATCACGAGAATAAGGGTATGAGGAGTCTATGTCTTTGGTCTTTGATAGAAATGGCAAAAGTCCCCAGCGAAGGGAAGAGCTAGCCTATTTATAATCGGGACAACACCCCTGATAGGTGTGAAAGAGAACTAACTTCGGGAACCAGCTTAGGTGTAAAAGTGAACCAGCTTTGTTTGACTAAATGGCTTCAAGACTTATGAGGTAGCTTCTGGAAAACTCTCGTTGGAGGTGGTTGGCAGTTCCCGACCAAACATTGTTCATTGGGGTCGAACAATGTTTCCTTCAGCAGAAAACTCGAGTTCTGAAAATCTTTCGCAAGTTGGGATATCCAAACTCGTGCAAAACATTGTTTCGTCAGAATCGAAACAATGTTTCTTTAGTAGACAACTCATTCTTCATTAATTCCTAACTTTGTTTCCTCGCCATAAAATATTGTTTCGCACGGACTGAAATGTGTTTGGCCTTCTTCGATATCACACCTGAGTTCAACCAACAACAAAGGAGGTGAAGGCATAACCATGTTTTCAAGGTCAAATGATAGACTTAAGTTAGCGTTCACATGATCATCTATTTGCATTGCGCGACTTCCTGTGACTGGACCGTTGATGGTTGGTGGTGTGGTGCCCATGGTTGGGATGTCCTCATCAGTCTCGGCCTTGGACTCGACAAGGGACGGCGCCGGCGACAGTGGCGACTTGAACAGGGGCGCCTGGACGGAGTCCCCCACCGCGGACAAAGCTAGGGCTTGCTCCAGCCATCCCAATGGGCGTCCCCCTCGATCCGACTCGCCTCCAGCGCGTGCTGTAGGGCCTCCTCGAGGGCGGCTTGGTACTCCGCCTCCGCCTCCTCTTTCTCTGGCTGTACCCGCAGGGGCGGCAGTGGAAAGTCGTGGTTGATGTGGACGCCGAGGCGGCGCTCCTCCTCGTGCTTTAGCGCAGGCCAACGCTCCCAGTTAGGGGAGTCTGGCGCATACTCACACATGGCGCGCTGCTCTGCCGTGAGGAGCTCTCGCCGCCGGCGAACCTCCTCAGCATGTGCCCGTGCGGACCGCGGCGCCGCCAGGGTGGGGATGCACTACGAATCCAGATGCCAGCCGTGCGGCAGGTTGACATCTAGATACGCACGGGCTGGCGGTACTGCCAGTGCCACCGCGCCTGGTGGACTGGGATGTACAACCGCTCCCGCTCCCGCTCCCGCAGTGGCGTGCCGCGTCTAGACGGTGGTGACGTAGCAGGCTGCCCGCGGGAAGAGCTCGCTCGCGCACTGGACTTCTTCCCTCCCTTCCTATTGAAGAATCCCATGACTAGCTGGATGCTTGCTGGCTAGGGTTTGCTACTGACTGGCTAGGGTTTCCTGGTCAGCGACGAGGGAGCAAAGACGGCCAGATGTGGGCGGGGGTTGTGGATGATGCCGGCCCCGCCGCACGCGTCCATTAAAAAAGGACGTGCACGCGACCCTTCTACACACTGCCAGGCGGGCCTGGTGTCGGTGCCAATTGGGAGGCCGACATGCGGGGCCGCGGCGAACACCGAGGGGAAGCGCGTCGCATCCGCGCCGACGCATTTCAGGCACAATTTTGAATTGGAAATGGACCAGCGCGGACGCAAAGGGGACGTTTTTTGGGAATGGGTCGGCGCGCTGGGCCAGCGTTTTTATCAGCGGCGATCCAAACGAATGTGGGCAGACAAAATGGGTCGTCCGGTTGAAGTTGCTCTTACAAAATTAGAAAAGAAGAAAATAATAAGAAAGAGAAATAAGTCGGCGCAGGAGCGCGCAGTGAAAAAGATGAGAAAAGTGCATGAGGAGAGAGAGAGGATATAAAGTTGATTATGTCGTGTGTGGGCCTAATGGGGCAGCTATGCATTGCGTCATTTGCTAGGCTAGACTAATAGAACGCCGGTGCATTGCTATGAGCCTGAAACGTGAGGCACTAGGAAGGTGATGCTTCCTTTGTAAAGCAAAGCAGCGTTGGTACGTTGGAAGACCGGACAAGCTGAGTGGTGGGGCCACAGGTCACCATGCAATGCAAGCGCAAGAGAGACTGAGAGAGATGCCTGTCTGCAATGCAAAAGGTTAAAGTGAGCAAAGACCCTCTCCCCAAGGCAACGACTGCACATTTTGGCAATATGGATGCATCTACGCCGGGTGGTGATGGGATGGAAAAACCAAAAGCTGCCCCGGACTTGGAACCCCAAAGAGAAAGCACCGTTCTGTGTACACTGCCTGTGGCGCTGACAGCTGTGTACGTCCTTGAAAGGTCATCAAACTTGGTGTCGGTGATCACTTTAGTCCCTGTAGTTCAAAATACCCAAACCACCACTGTCTGTTCTACGGTTTGGTTTGCTCTACGTATTCACTGACTTTTTTTTTGCGGGTGACGTATTGGTGCTGGTTAAATGGATAGAGTGGCGTTGACTATTCGCCGTGCGCGCCCGTCAACTGTTTGTTTCTCTACGCAGCTGGTGCGCATGTTCGCCTTGTATCGTCTAGGCAACCACGATCAAAAGTTCAAGGAGACCTACAAGCCCGACGCGCCGACGCCGGGCGCGTCAGAGGGGCGGCCGGACGGCAACAAAGGGGCCAAGAAGGCGAAACACGTCGACGCGGCTACCACGCGGGTGCAGGAGTCCATCGAGCATTGCCCCGGCGACGCACAGGTCCGGGCCGTTCTACGTGAAGAGAAGACCGAGGCGCGGTGGTCGGCGTTGATGACGAGCAGCGCCGTCAAGCTCGACCTACTCCGGACCAACATCGCCGTGAAGAAGAGGGACGCCGACCTGGCTTTCCTGCTGAACGGGGCGGATATGCTTCAGAGCAACGACGAGGCGATCAAGGCGTGGTACTTGGCGGAGCGTGGTCTAATCCTGAACCAGCTGCCGTCGACGGCGCCGCCAACTCCCACGCCCACGCCGCCACCATGCCCGAGCGATGATGCCTCCACGACTCCCCGCAGTACATAAGCCACGCCGACACTGCTCAGCACAGAAGCCACGCCGACGCCGTCCAGCACAGAAGAAGCTCCGACCCCGCCAAGCCCGCGCACGCCGACTCCGCCGACGCCGGAGGCCGACCTCGTCGTCTGATGCGCTGCAGGCGTGCCCTTTCTTTTTGAACGCCGGACTTTTCATTCGATCGCCGAACTGTAGCCGTATGATCGCCGGATTTGTGACGTCTATTTTATGAGCGGGAATGAACTACGTTTAAATTTGCCACAGGTTGGGGGGCGCCTGGAGGCGGCGCCTGAGCGTGGCTGGGAGTTAGGTCGTCCCAGGGGCCGATCTAGCGTCGATTCACCCTTAGGCCGGTCTTTTTCAGCATCCTGGGAGGCTGAACGGCCGGAGATGCTCCGATATACTGATTTGCATGCAACCAGCGCTACTCCACCTTGTCCCACGACGCCCATGCCTTGCATGCAGAGATGAAGCGCTGTACTCATGTGGTAAGGGAACAAGGAAAAGGAAGGAAGGACCCATCAACTAAGGCTGCGTATTCCAGGGCGTTGTAATCTATTGCATGCGCCAATCCATCTTTCTTCATATTGTGCATGCAACCACAGAGGCAAATTAGTCCAAAAAGTTACAACAGACTCTCTCCTCGGTACGTATCCGGGCTTGCACTTTCTACTGCCTCTGATTATTATATGCTTTCCCAAACTTTCTACTTTAGATCTTCCTGTAGCCCGACAGATTATTCCGATGCTGCTCTCAACCCGCCCGAACTTTTCTTCCTCTTTTCCGATGGTGGCCTGACAAGAGAGCAGAAATGCAAAGTTCACCTCCCAATCTCCCATGCATGTTGGACCCTGGATGCATGCCTGCCTGCTTTTGTGTTCGAAGATCCACCCCAACTACTGCTTGGGCTCCCACATATCTATAGCATAAATATGGCAGAAAGAGGGCATCCACATTCTACTCAAACTTCAGTCGGTCGTCCGCTCCCATATATATATCGGAGCTGAGAGAGTGGGGGTCCAAGCTGAGGGCGTTTCCTGCTCCTGCCATATATATGCATGGCGGAGCACCATGGCGCCGCCGTCTCCGTCGACCCCATGCCGGGCTTGATAGCTGAAAAGAATCGGCTGGAGAGACGCATCTTACAGTTTCCCCGCAGCCTCAGCCGCGACGGCCATGCCTCGACCATCGAAGCTCTGGGAGGGTTTCTTACCAGGTTCAGCGGCCAAGGAGAAATCCCTTGGCTCCGCATCTACGACTCCTACCCGGCCTGGCAACAGCAAAGTAAGTACTCTACTAGCTAGCTCTCTTCCCGCTCCGATTAATGCTACCTTGATCGACAGCGATCTAGGCCCGGGAATGCCTGCTTACTCAATGATAGTACATGCTTGATGCTTCCTAACTGAAAATTGGGATGCAGATGTCATTATCAGTATTTCACTCCCTAGCACTAACCGCAACATCAGCAGGTGAGCAGCATGCAACTAGCAAGCACGTACGCCGCAGTAAGCACAAACTAACAGCCAGCACACACGCACTCGGCAGCAAGCACACCCAGAATCAGCTCGCAGCAAGCCAGCAAGAGCGGGAGGACCAGAGACACCACCGGAAGAGAGCAGAGATTGGGAAGGGGCCGGGGGATACCGGCCTTGTTGGTGACGGCCAACAGGCGGTGGCCGCGGACACTCCAAGCGGCGGCGAGGCGAATCCAGATGCCCGCGACGGAATGCAGGCAGACCTAAATCCTCGATCCAACCTGCTGCACAACAAACTGCGAGAGAGAGAGAGAGTGCTGGCTGTTTAGGGTTACGGCCCCTTTTTTTTGCGGGAATAGGGTTACGACTTTGCGAGTGGTGGAGTGGGCTTCTCGTGTCTCCGGCGTGTCTTTTTTTTTTTTTGAGGGGATGTCTCTGGCGTGTCGGCGCCGTCCCGGCGGCGTATGGGCATTTTTTTCCTTTTGTTTTAAATAAAAAATTCACAATACCCCAGGGATACGCATATCGCTGCCGTATCATGCGTATCGCCGTATCGCTGACGTGCAGGACGGGGCATATATATGGGAGCTTCGTAGCGCGCATATATATGCATGGTTTCACTTTCACGTTCACCCTTGGATCTGAAATGCATGCACACAGGATGGTTTGGACTTTGGGCTAATCATCATTCTCACTTGGGATAAGTATATTTTTCGTCCTCAAACTCTTCTGAGAGTTTAGAAATCATCCCTCGACTCTAATCCGGATAGTTTTCGTCCCTCAACTATCAAAACCGGATAGTTTTCGTCCCTCGTGCCGCTTCGGGCGGTTTTCGTCCGATGTGAACAGTAGATCGATGACTAGTAATTCGAAAAAATAGCAAAAAAAATCAAAAAATCTGAAAATTTGTGGGATCAAAGTTCCTCGGAGGCGTAAGGTGCGTGCAATTTTTCATACTGTTTGGACATTCCAGATGCTCATGACAAAGAAAACTTTAAATATGTACGTCGGTGGACAGTAAAATTGAAAAAAAAAGAAAAAAAATCAAAAAAATATGAATTTTTTTGGCATCAAAGATGCTTAGGTGTGCAAGGTGCGTGCAAATTTTTGTGCTCAAATGACATAAGAGGAGCTCTAGTCAAAAAAACAAAATAGTGCACTTTTTCAAGTTTCTTTCCGAGCCAAAATCTTTTTTTTTTGCCACGAGCTTCCACAATGTCCAAACACTATGAAAACTTTTAGGCACCTTGAGCACCCCGAGCATCTTAGATGTCGACAATTTTCATATATTTTTTGATTTTTTTTCTATTTTTTTGGTTTTACTATTCACCAACGTACATATTTATGGTTTTTCCTTTGTCATGAGCTCCTGGAATGTCCAAACAGTATGAAAAATTGCATGCACCTTGCGCCCCCGAGGAACTTTGATCCCACAAAATTTCAGATTTTTTTTGATTTGTTTGCTATTTTTTAATTTACTGTTCATCGATTTATTGTTCACTTCGGACGAAAACTGCCTGAATCGGCACGAGGGACGAAAACTATCCGATTTTAATAGTTGAGGGACGAAAACTATCCAGATTAGAGTTGAGGGTCGATTTCTAAACTCTCGGAAGAGTTGGAGGACGAAAAGTATACTTATCCCTTCTCACTTCCGCCTCACGTATGTCTTGACAGGTGGCCTACTGAACCGGGAGTGGAGCAGAGCTGCTCTGCTGCAGAAAGCCATGGTGTTCTTCACGCTAATCACCGTTCAGGGTGACAATGGCGGCGCCATTAGCAGGAAAGCATTGGGAGGTGGTGCCAAATGGAAGAGCACGGGGGCATCCAAGATATGGAGCGAATTTGTTCTTGACAAACTCTACTTCAAAAGGGATGGCGAAACAACGCGTGGGTCCAGAGAGCAAGGATTCACTGCTTTCGAGTTTCACCTCCCGATGAACCACTCGGTACATACATACATACATACATACATACGTACACACGCAACTGCTTGCCCACACTTAACTGCTTCGAACTGCATGCATGCATATCATCATGGACGTACACCCTCATCCTGGTTGCTAGCTAGCTTTTTCGTTGGTGTAGAATATTGCATGCAAACTAGCTAGCTAGCTTTTTTTGTTGATAGATCTTGCAATCAAGGTATCAAGGTAGCTAGTGCTACCTTAGCTTTTTTTGTTGACTGATCAGCTTGGCTTGCCCGGCCACAACGAGTGCATGCATACACATGTACTGCCTGACTTGCTGTACATGCCTTCCCTTTTTGCTATAGTATCGCATGCTCAACAGTGCACTTCCTTGACTCATTTCCCAACACCAGCGGTAGCACCTGCTCATTAACTTTGGTCTCCATATGCCCTCAAAAGAACATTTTTGGTCTCCATATTAGGATCCGCATAAACATATAACCAAACCAACGATTTGAACCTTCCTACTTTCCGTGATGCGATCTTCGAAACAAAGACTGACATTGGACAAAGTTTAGCCTAATTTGATTTTTTTCCCAGAGAGTGATTTTCTCTTGAGGAAAGTGACAAAATTTGAATGTCGGTGTTTTTAGACACATTTTAGACATTTTTTAGGGATAGACACATTTGAATGTCGGTGGTGCTCTCGAACCTCCCTCATGGGCTGTTTCCTAACGAGCCCAGCCCAGCCCCAGCCCAGCCTTTAGAGACACCAATCATGCCCAGCCAGTAAACAAACTCCCTTCCTCACGAGCCCTCCCTCCCTCCTAGCTCGTCGACCCCTAGGGCCACCGGCGGCGGCGGCCAGGCCACCCAACCCAACCCAACCCAGAGATAGCTCCGCCCGCATCGCCCACCCCGAACTCTTAGTTGCGTAGCAAGGGAGCAAACGGCAGGCTTGGAGGCGCCGAGGATCCGGTGGGGGCGATGCATTTTGTGTGCAGTAAATCGGCGATTCAGCCATCTACTTATGAAAGTACATATGTGCTGATGTTTCATGTTTGATTTTTAATTTCTAGCCCCGCCCCCGAGTCGCTATCTGCGTGCTGCATCCTACGGACTATCACCATACTGTTCGGGATTTGAAGGATTATACTCACAAGGTAAAGCATTCTCTGTTCATTCATATGGATTGTAGACCTCAAGGAATTTACCTCACCATCCATTTTCTGTCGGCTGATTTAATTGAACCTAAACCAAACTGCATTGATGCATTCCAATGAAAATCCCATTTATTTTTTTGCCAAATCTGTAAGTGGTGTTCACCTGTACGTGCTACCTTCTATATTCATTGTGCGAGCCAATTAACCAAATCTATTCCGCTACCACATAGTAGAAAAAAAAGTGAGATCGATTGATTCCACAGTATTGCTAGAAATGATATCAACAGCATCAGTATGATCTTAATTTATTTTTAAACACTGTTGAACTAGATTTCTTGCATACTCAGTGCTGAATCTACTCTCTTCTTTCAGGGATGCTTTCCAGGGAGATATCAGGCAAACCTGCAGGTGGTGCAACATGTGCGACCAATCAATCAAGGTATTTATATAGCATAGTATCATACTTGATGGTCATCCTTCAACAATTTAACTCAAATAGGCAATAGGCGCCAACTGTATGTTATTGGAATAATAATGATCTTTGATCTAGGTACATATATAGAAAGCCCTCATTTTATATACGTCCATGCCTAATTCTTGCAAAGTATGAAAAATATGTACATCGATCTGTTCTTTGATTTTTTTTACTTGGAATTTCGTGTGCTGGTACATTTAATTTCTGCAGACAAATTTAAAACCCCAGGGGTTGATTTTAGCCACATTGTATGTAATATTTGATAAAGTTAATAACGTAAAAAGCATACGCCTTGAGCTCTAGATGTGTAGTACAGACATCTACTATCTGAATACATGGTTGAACATAAATCGATCACTGCAGAATGATGAACTAAGGGGTTTATCAGTGATAAAGATAGCCACCTATATTGTGGAATTTAATCTGGGCTATGTAAAATAGCTCCAATTCTCTGTGCGGTGGCCTATTAAGTCATATGGTCTTACAATGGCAAAAAATTACATGCTTTACTACCTTTCTTGCAGGCCCCTGTGTTGCTGGTACCGGATTCATGAATAGTCCACAGGTTGATTACACCAGTAATCTACTAGCTTCTAACAGTGGGGTAACTGTACTTTCTGACCATTACTAGTTATTCCTGCCTGGGGTTCAATTTCATGTGTAACCTGCATGTTTGCTACATATATATGTAACTACACACACCTCTAAACTGTACTCCCTCCGTAGAGAAATATAAGGATCACTAAAGTAGTGATCTAAGTGCTCTTATATTTCTACGAAGAGGGAGTACATATTATCTCTTGTAAAGGTAGAAGCAGTTTTAGTAAGTAAATTTTGGTGACACATATTTGTCATGAATTTTCTTAATGGTAATGGGGGGTAAGAGAGGTCGGAATGCACTTACCAATCATGCTAAGAACCAAGGCTTTTACTCTTTACTAGTCATGTGTACATGGGTCCAGAAATGGTAATTAGGACGGGAAGAGAGTATTAGCAGCAGTAGCATTAGTACATGCCATCTTAGATAGTACTATGATTTTAATTTATTTTGAAACAACACTGAACTAGATTGCTTACTCAATGTTGAGCTCACCCTTTTCGATTCAGAGAGACATTCTGGGAGCAAATCAAGTGGACCAGATGGCAGTGCACCATGAGGGACAATATTTAGGTGGGTATCCATAAGAGGGTGTTATTTTTTCTCTGAATGCCCTTTTTGACCAGTCATAAGATAGCTATATTGTTTATCTCTGCCTCCTATATATATTGTGGAATTTAATCTGGGCTATATGTAATAGCTCCAGTTCTCTGCGATGTGGCATATTCAATTGCATGGTCTTTCTTATACTGGCAAAAAGTTTACATGCTTACCTTGTTTGCAGACAGCCATGCTGGATTTATGAATGGTCTACATGTTGATTACACCATTAATAACACTGAGGTAACTGGTCCATTCATACCAATACAAGTTACTCCTGCCTATAGTTCAGTTTCATGTGTAACATGTTTGTTTGCCTAGATACGTATGTACCTATGTACACCTCTAAGTAACATAGTTCAGCTTCATGCCTTACTTTATTACCTTGTCTGGCAAGAGGGTGGTATCAAGGGCTCTGCAAATGCTTAATTGGGAAATCATGTTCAGAAGTAAGGCATGAAGTCCTTCGATGTTCTGGGTGTACTTTGGTAAAGAATATGCAATTCAAACGAGAATGGAGTATTAGGTTATTAACACGCAGGACTAGCCTACGCATTATGAGATATCATGCATTCTGTTTATACCATGTTATAAGATTACTGAAAATATTGTGAGGTGATATATCTCAACGCCATGCACAATCAATACTCCTTCACAAGTCTTACTTGATGACAAAACCAGCAATACATGCCATTTTCCTGTAGAGGCGACTGATACTGTGTAGTATGTAATTGTATACCATGTTTGACCCATCAATGTTTTTACTGTATGATAGTGACCATATGTATTAAAAAATTATGGAGTAATCGTGGCCATTGTCATTTATTCGCAGAGTTCTGGATACAATCCTCCTGCCGGAATACAGATGGATATACCGTCCAACACGTATCCTATGAGTGACGACATGTCTTATATGCCATCGGAAATTAACATGGTATGCACACTTCATCTGTAATTTCCCTTGCAATCATAGTGGAGGTGATATCTGCTTTTTAAATAATTCTCAACTTGGTGCTGTCCTTCAATACATAGCTAGACATCAATATACATATAAGCTTACTCCACTCTTAACTATCATTAACTTGCTAGACATAATGTTCCAAACTTGATTCATTGATCGAGGCTGAAAGTGCTACTACTAGTTTGTAATATCAATTCTCAACTTGGTGCAGTCCTTCACTATCTAGCTAAGCATCAATAATTCAATTTACATACAAGCGGTTTCAGACCTATTATTTCTTCAGTCTTAAGTCCTAACTATATATAGTTAACTTGCTAGACATAATTGCCCGATCTTAATTCACTGATAGAGTCTTAAAGTGTTTGTTATGGCGCTGCTAGAAGGAGGGCGTGAGAGGGCCGGCCGGGGGCCTTTTGCCCACGGCCGGGCAAGATGGAAGGGATTTCTTCCTTAATTCTTGCTTGATTAGATTGATACATCTCCTCTCTTTATATAGAGAGGTTTACTTGACTCCCAAGCAAGGCTTACTTGACCCCTAAGCAAGCGACTCTTATCTCTAATTAACCCTAAGACTAACGGGCTATACCACCAGCCCAGGCCATTAGGCCCATTACATACTCTAACACTAAACCCCACCTGGACATGCAGCTTGTCCTTGGGCTGCAGCCTAACCAACTTATAAGCACGACTCGACGCAACACAAACCTAACACCTAAAAACAAGCCTTTTACATCTCGGCTTGTTTTATTACTCTCAACCTGAAATGGACTGGGACGATTTATTTTGGACCCCTTAACAAAAAGTGGACACCATCCGCACGTCGGACGTGCACATGTACATCCACCTGGATTCCATGGACACCATTTGGACAAAAGGAGTGCATTTGTATGGCCACCTGGAAGTGGTCGCAAAAGCGACCAGCAGAGGCGCCCTCGCGGCGGCAGGCGGAATACAGTGGTGCTACGTGGTGCGCTCCTGTCAGTGACACCCTGCCTTCTCCCCGCCGGACGACTGTTGGTCTGCACCGCACAGAGAAGAGTGGAGGGCATGCGATGGAGAATGACGAGGAGGGGTGAAAATAATATGCCCAAGATCCCCGACGCAGCGGACGAGATCGAGGTCCTTTGTGCAGCGAAGCGCAACTGGGAGGAGCGGCAGCTGCAGACCACACATCTCCCGCACACGCCGACGCGCTAGGAGGCCGCGCGCAGCAGCTTGCAGCCTCACCGCCGCCGGCATGTGGCTGTTAGTGATCCTAGCCGGAAGCGGTGACGGCGACGGCAGGAACTTGATCTACTGGATGGGGACGCCCTGGGGAAGCGGTGATGGCGATGGCGGGAACTTGATCTGGTGGATCGGGACTCCCGCCGGCGCGGTCGATGTAGGGCCGGAGCTGACCGGCGGTGGCTGCTGCGCCGCGCCGGGCAGCGGCTTCTGCGGGGGAGCGCAGGGCACGACAGAGGCCGCCAGGAGCGGGGGCGGCCACTGCAGTCAGGGCGGGGCGGTGGTGGCAGTGGATGGCAGCTGCAGCGGCTGCAGCCACGGCAGCCACATCGGTGCGGTGGCGGCGACGGGCGGCGCAGCCGGGTGCGGCCCGTAGGACCCGGCCAAGAACAGGGGGATCTCCTGGACCGCCTGGGTTAGGTCCCGCAGCGTCCCGGACACCTCCGGGGTGAGGACGGCGGGGGTGGGCGCGACGGAGGATCCCAGCGCGGGCAGGAGCGGGGCGACAGTCGTGGTGGTCGCCGAAGGCGACGAGGTGACCGGCAGCGGAAGAGACGGGTTGGGCGGTGGTGAAGACATGATCAAACCAAAGCTAGCTGATACCAAATTGTTATGGCGCTGCTAGAAGGAGGGCGCGAGAGGGCCGTCTGGGGGCCTTTTGCCCACGGCCGGGCAAGATGAAAGGGATTTCCTTCTTAATTCTTGCTTGATGAGGTTGATAGATCTCCTCTTTTTATATAGAGAGATTTACTTGACTCTCAAGTTAGGCTTACTTGACCTTAAGCAAGCGATCCTTATCTCTAATTAACCCTAAGACTAACAGGCTATACCGCCAGCCCATGCCATTAGGCCCATTACGAACACTGTTAGATATCTGTATGAATTAATTAAATTATGTGGACCATTTCTAGTATCTTGATATTGTTACTATCCTAGCAAAATAAGATTTTTTTTGTAGGATCATGGCCAAAATTGTCCGATGATTACCGTGTTTCAGTTGCCATGTATACTGAATTGAACTGACCTTTTGTTGCAGTTTGGTGGACAATATTCTCATGCAAATGCCATGCCAATCCAGAGAGACTACTGCGATACTTCGTTTTGGAATAGTAACATGCATGCTCCAATCCAGGATGCCATGGTACACTCCCTTACTGCTGTGAACATCGCTTTTTAGACCGACATGTAAGTTAGACCGGGTTCAAATAAGACATAGATGATCCTTCCGTGTTCTGATCTCATTGGGTATCGTGTCTATACCATTATAAGATTACAGTAAGTATTGATAAGTCGTGGTACCATTATAAGATTACTATAAGTACTGATAAGGGATACATCTCGACTCCATTCGTAATTAATTGCAATACTACAAAATTGGATCTGGCAGCCGATATAGTGTGACTTCTCACATGTTATTTTTGTTAAGCAGAACAGTTAGTAGTTAGTTAGCGTACATTATCTGGCAAGTTATTTTTTTTGCTTGTTGATAATCTGCTTACAGCTACATTTCGCAACATAACAACTTGAATTTGAACAGACTAGTTACAGTCAGCCATCCATTCATTCCGCTGCATCTCTGGAAGAACCTTTTCATCAGCTCCTATTATCAGAATACAACTCAATGCCCGAGGTACTACAATCAATATGCATTCTCAGTCTTGCTGCATCACCGCATATTTGTTTCTCTGTCAGCAACATAGACAACATTCAAGTATACAGTCTTGCGAAACAAGAACGAAAGTTTGTAGGACTGTTTTAATTGCCACATATATTGGAATTGAACTGAGTATGCATTTCCTCTTGTTTGCAGCCTGGTGGACAAAATTCTCATGCTGATGGGATGTCAACCCAGAACTACCACTACTACAATCCTTATTGAGAGTTTCGAGATTGTGATGTGCTATATGAGTATGTGGATTATCATGTTTTTCTTGAATAATCGTGTCCTAGGAACACGTGCTGCTTGCTTGTGGAACAACCTCTAAATTCATGTACTCCCTCCATTCATTCCAAAATGTAGTGTATATTTTGTTTCCTAAAAAGTCAAACATTTCTATGTTTGACCAAATTTAATGGAAAATATACCAACATCCATAGTATAAAATTAGTATCATCAGATTCATCAGGAAATGTACTTCTATATTTTATTTATTTAGTATTTTAGATGTTCATATTTTATCCTATAAACTTGGTCAAACATAGATATCTTTGACTTTTGAAAAACTTAATATGCACTACATTGTGCAATGGAGGGACTACACAATGATGTTATTCTACATGGTTGCTCGTAGATAGACATATGTGCGAGCAAGCAATTACAAAACACATGTGGATGAACAATATAAACCTTTGTACGATTGCCGGTCCTGTTTCGTTGTGTTATTTGAGTGATGATATATAATGTAGAAATGCAAGGCCTTATTAGGGCATCTCCAATGCAGAACGCTTATATACACGCTTAGAGAAATAAAAAAATCAAGGCGCTGTTTGTTTCAACACTAAGGCTTAGTTTGGCAGTATAGTTTTGGAAAAACCAAAGTATTCTAAAACCACAGTATTCTGATGGGTGGGCAACAAATACTCTGGTTTCTAAAAAACATAGTTTTTCTCAGTTTTTGACAAGTCCACGGCAGTGTTTGGCTGCTGTTGTTTTGCTGCAGCTTTTTAACTGATAACTTTACTACATGGCCAAATCAATCAGCAGTGCTAACTCAGCTACACATAGCAACACGACCGGATTAATCAGCGTGTGCTAACGGATGCTGGCTGCATGCAGCCCTGCCATGCACGATGTCAGCCTCCTATGTATCATGTATGAGTGTGTGCTTCAATGACCAACAATTTACTCCACATGCTAGCTTGGTTCGAGACGTGCAGCACTACCAGAAGCCCAGAATCCAGAAAGTAACCAGCAACCAGCGAATTGTTTAAAATATACGCAACAGATAGAGGAGTCGGGGGCATCCATCAGATTTTCTAATCTGGACATCAATGGGCGAAGTGCTCTCCCCAACGACTTCTCTTGGCTTGGTTTTAAAAAAAGTGATCATGACCTCTTTTTAAAATACTGTAGAAAAACTACAGTATTAGAGATACCACAGTATCTTAGACCACTGTAATTTTTTAAGCCAAACACCTCAAAGTATTTAATACTGAAGTTTTTTTAGAAACCACAATATTCCCAAAAAAACTTTAAAAATACATCACTCCCAAACGCACCCTAAGGGCATGTCCAACGCGGCGCTTAAACACAGGTGCCAGGGTCTAAATCCCGGCCAATTAGCGGTTGCTTTCTTTAATCCTGGTGTCAGGTGAAGCGTCGACGCAAAAGTGTGCATCCAGTGCCAGACACTTTTCCTTCCTGCTGTAAGCGCCCAGGCTGTTTGATTAGCCCATGTCGTTAGCATCTGCCGTTGTAAGTCCAGGCGCTTAGATGACTTTTTAATTTTTAATCTTTAATTTTTCCTTCATTAGCGTCTATACAAGCGGCTCCCATTGGAGATGCCCTAAGTGCCAGGCGCTTAGGAAAACCAGCTGCCGCACAAGAGCATACCCTGCACGGCAAGGAAAGCACAAGCGCTCGCTTCTACTTTTTGCGCCGATGCCTCGTATGATGTCAGGAATAAACGTTCGAACCGTCCATCGACCAAGGAATAAATCCTGGCGCCCCTGCATTAGCGCCTGCGTTGGACATGCCCTAGGCCTGAAGAGTTGGTCAGTCATTTTTCTTTTGTGTAATCTGAGTAGTCCAATTCCAATGTTGTCTTGGTCGAGATAGAGAAAAAATTGAGTGCCAACTCTTTAATTGTTACTTGTAAGTGAACGCCAACTTTTGTGCATTCACTCCTCACAAACAAGGAAAAAAGAACTATTGTATTCAAACTAGATTTTTTTTAGGCAAGCACTGAGCAACTAGATGATATCAGGGAACTAGCTATCTTTGTTAGTATGAAGAGGGAAGCATGCAGAACGGCGGGGAAGCGAGGTCGCGACCACTGTCCTCCTCCTCTTGCGCTTCGGAGTCTCCGACTCGGTTGGAGGCTCCACAATCTGCAACGGCACCTCGTGCACCGTGGGTTCCTGATCTAGTGGATGCTCTATCCTGGATCTGAACGCCCACCACCTCCTCCTAGTCCACGGGCTGGAGGAATCTCGGCCTGCTCCATCGCCCAGAGGAGGATTTCGATCTTCTTCTTCGGTTGTGTGGGCGGGGGGAAAAGATTTGCTTTCTCCCTCTTCGTCATTTCTCTGAGAGTGGACATTGCCGTCCAGTTCAGCTGCCTTATATTGTCAAACCAAGAACGGATCTCTGTCAACCTAGCCATCTTGACCTGGTCGCCGCTGGCGATCTCCACGAACTCGGCATTGTCGCCGCCGGCGATCTCCACGAAGTCGGCGTTCTCGCCGCCGCCGATCTGCTTGATCTGATGCTCCATCGAGGTTCTTGCGTGGATGGAAGAGGGGGTGGATGTGGAAGATGAGAAGAGCAAAGTTGCGGCCGCGAGAAGGAGGAGAAGGCTAGCAGATGGCCGCGGTTGTAATGGTGATGGAAGAGGGGAAGGACCACGGCGGTGGCTTTGCATTGGACGAGAGGGGCGTGCACATTTTTCCTAGGACTGAAATGCCCCTTGATTAAAAGGTGCCCCCACCTTGTCATATTTTTCCTAGGACTAAAATGCCCCTAGATTAAAAGGTGTCCCCACCTTGTCATTAGTACTTTCGAGTACTTTCATCCGCGTACTTTCGAGTACTACGTATGTATGCGCCGTTAGATCGAGACGAACGAACGGCTCCAAAAAATGCCAACTACTGTAAAAGTTATAATATCTTTATATCTCGTTGTATTATTATACTGATTAATGGTATTTTGGATAATTTTGTCATGTTCGCCGAACTACGCAATTAATATATATGTAATAGTTTTGAACTTTTGATAGACAAGTCTTAGATTATGTGCTTTTTTTGACAGTGCGGTCTTGTGTGATGCTTGCTTGATGATCGAGCTCTGTCCATGTTTTTGAAGATGTTGTGTCAGTCTTGTAATAATGATAGAAAGAGGAGGAAGAGGCGACTGGCACCTTGGTTTGCTGCCCACCAGTCTCACTCCGACTCCGAATCTGATTCCAATCTCATCTCGAATCGGTCTCCACCTCCGACTCTATCGCCAACACACACACTTAAATCCGTCCACACACCCAACAAGAGCCACGCGATGTGGGATTGATCCACGCACACCCAGGACCAACACCTGGATCTGGCGACTATGGATCTCGCTGCTGCTGCTTATGGCCACCATGCAGGAGTAGACGAACGGCCGATCATCCGCAGACACATAAGCCTTGAGAACTGCCCGTCCCTGACCCCGCCTACTCACGGCTACCCCGACGAGGACAACGGCGGCGAGCGGCCACCCTTCGTCCTTCTCGAGCTGTACGCCTACTTCGCCGACCGCGACAACGCCACCACGGCCAGCTGCGAGATCACGGACCCCGAGCTCAAGGGCAGCAGCATCAAGCTCACCTTCTGCGTCGTCCGCCCGCCACAGGTCTCCTACCTGTGCGTCCATGCCGTCGGCCTGGGTAACCCCATGTTCGCCGACCCGCCTGAAATCGTCGCCGCGGAGGCAGAGGGGAGCCTCGCCTTCATACGCGTCCTCATCGGTGATACTCCGCTCGACGCCGTGCTTGACAACAGCAAGCGAGAGGAGTTCTTTGTGTATGACGCCCGTCCTCTTGCCTGTGTTTTGAATTTCGGTTTGAGATTTTTTTTTCGCCCTAGGCCGAGATGGCCGAATTTCGGCCATTTTCAAAAATTTCGGTTGAAATTTGACTACAATTTGATTCAAATTTGACCAATATTTGCCAAATTTGATCGATTTCCGCTTAAGATACTTTCCGCCCCAGGTTGAGATGGCCGAAATTCGTTTTTTTCGGCCGAAAATCAAAACACAGCCCCTCGCTCGTGCACCTCCCGCACCCCGGCCACCACCAGTGCTTTGTCGACGGCACAGCCGCCATCGTACGCCAGTGCCGCGGCCGCCATGATGGAGCCGGTGGCCACGACTACGCCTACATCATTGCCGCGCAGTCTCGTTGGTTCGGGTTCGACAACCCTTCCCATCTCTGGCTCTACCACTCCGACACCGGCGCTTGGATCAAGCAGCCGGTGGCAGTCGAGGAGCCACTCCCCGACAACTACACGCATGGCTGGAAGGCCGCGGTGTGGAGCATCGGCATTGGTACTAGTACTATCTTGTCTCCGGAGGACTGGCGCATCGATTACGAGCTCGACTCCTCTGAGTTGCGACCAGACATTGATGGTACCGTAGCTCCTCACATTGGCCTGCCCAAACTGAGCCTGCAAGATGACGGCATTGTGTACTTCCTCACCAAGGTTGACTACCGCCACACAGGTCTCCCGGCATGGGTGCTCGCTGTTGACATGAGGAACAAGACCGTCCGGAAAGTCGCCGAGTTTAGCCCGACCAGGAGTGTCGGTTTCTCCTTCGACTACGATGCTAGTAGGATCTCCAAATATCTTAGAGTTGCTCCATGTGTTAATTGAACACACCGTGGAGATAGTCATAGATCATGAACAACGTACGAAATTAACATGCATGACATGGAAGCACACGTAAAGCAGCATTTATATTAGGGCGGATAAATAGCGGTTTATTGTCGAAACTACATTCATGCGATCTGACTTGTAGATCCGTGTAAAATTTTCTTTTAATTTTTTCTTCCATATTTTATATGTTCTTTTTTTTCTTTTTTTTCCTTATTTGAAAAGGGGAATGACCCCGGCCCTGGAGAAAAAAAAATTATGTTCTTTCATTTGACCGAGACTTCGTTAAGTCTCAGTCGACTGAAATCTAGTCACACCCTTTTATGAAATTATGACCCAGCATAATCTGCCCATCAGGATTCAGTTCCTAGACTTGGCACGGGTGATCACATTTCCCCCCGGATTTATTCTAGCTTTCCCCACACTATTCTTTCAATGGTATAGCATGGCTGTCAACTAGGAGGTGTCTATGACGACTTTCTTTATCTCAAGATCCGCTGGCTTAGTCTCTCGAAGGTGCTCATAGGACAGGGTGAGTGTGTGTGTGTTTGTGAGCATATGTGTATGTATTGTGTTTCTCATAACAAAATTATGAAGTTTATATATTTGTGCCAATTTCTTTATTTGGTGCAGAGCTCTAAAGTGCATCACTAAACGAATATCTTCTCAAAGGTTTATGTTGTACGACTAGATATAAGGTTTATATTGTCAAAGATTTACATATATGTGTTTATGATGAACTTTTTATATACAAATGGTGCTTTTAATTGAAGTATAATTTAGCATCAAGGGATACAAACACAGTGATCACACAACCAGTCTCTACATGATTAGAATGCAAATAACCAACATCAACACATACACAAGAAATATTACATTTGCCAAAACCAGTCATACAAGACTGAAACTATACCTAGGCAGAGGAAAAAAGAAAAAAAATGAATCATTCAAAACAACAGATGATGAAATACAACAACCATCGGCATCAACCATCTGTGTACAACACAAGAAATGATACAATAAGGTGGACAATGCACTTATATTCCGACATTTATATGATTCATTCACTAGAGAATTATCGAAATGTTGAAGAATCATCTTAGTAAATCCAAACATCAGTTAACCCAAATTATAGACCCAACCGACCAAAAATTATGCATCGACATGTCAACTTCAAAATTCATCTAAAAAACTACTCGGATGCACAATTATCTAGAAATCATCACAATATTTATATCCATCGGATACATTAAATAGCTTATTCACGAGTCACGACCGTAAGTACTTTTGAAATAAGGTCGTGACAACGGACAACAATACAGCTCTCACAACATCCCAAATCAAAGCAACAATAATGCGGCTGCGAAGCCAACCAGGAGCGAGAAGCATGCCGGCACCAGCGAGGCGGCACCGTTCTTGGGCGCCGGAGGGGAATCGGGAGCGGGGGCGGGAGCGGGCGGCGCGAGGTCGTGCTCGAGCGCATGCACGGTGGCCTCGTCGACGTGGAGCGACTTCTCGAGGACGGCGTCCGGGATGCCGGACTCGAAGAGCGTCACGGGCAGGGAGACGGTGCCGGGGCTGGCGCTGCCGAAGGCCGAGAAGGCGCGCGCCATGTGGTCGCCGCCGTTGAACTGGAAGTGCACCATGCCCTTGGGGAACACAAACATGTCGCCCGTCTGCAGCGTCTGCGCGTACAGCTCGTTTTTGGTCTCGTCGACGAGGCCCACCATCAGCGGGCCCTGCACCACGTAGAGCAGCTCCGACGCCCTGGGATGGACGTGCGGCGGGTTGACGGTGCCGGGGCCGAAGACGAGCGCGGCGTAGGAGACGGACTGGCCCAGCAGCGCGGGGAACTCGGCCGCGGTGGCCTTCGACACGGTGAACTTGGCCGGGTTGGCGGAGTTGTCGGCGATGAGGCCGGTGTAGGTGAAGAAGGCACCGTCGAGCACGGACGCGTTGGTGCCCGAGGGCACGACGAAGTCCGTGAGGATGTCTGGGTCGCTGGCGTGGGCGACGAAGGCCACACCGAGGAGGACGAGCAGAGTAATACGAGATGATGGCGCCATTTTCGCCGAGTTGTAAGGTTCTGTGATCGGTGGAGGCCGCCGGCTGGAGGCTATTTGTAGGAGTCGCCGGGGCATTGGAAGAGCCGTCAAGATGACACTGCCAGCTGGAGCAAATTTAGCTCGCCATCACAATTGTTGTTTCCAATGTTTGACAGGTAACTAGCAAATTTGTAAGCATCGATGAAGCTCTTGTGACAGTTGATAATACTAAATCCAGTGCTACATTACATATTTGCAGGGTTTTGGTGGACAAGTCATACAGCTGTAATTTAGCAAGTCGAGAGTGAGACACAAAGTAGTACCGAAGTTTTGATCAGAATGCTAATAATTTCCCTAATTTGCATGCAGGTATGTCCATATGCATTGTAGGAGACACCAAAGAGTTGCATGACATTGGCCAGTTAATTCTTCCTCAGATGTGTGCCAATTAGCCCTAGCGTGCGTGGGTGCATGCGTGTTGCAGCTTGGTGTTCATCATGTCTATCGATCGATTTTCTGTAGAAGTAACACAAGCAGATCTGCAAGATCTTCACCGCATCTCACAACCACACCCTCCAACCATCACTCTCTTAGCAACGTTGTAGCTACACATTCAACTTCAATGGTATCCATGAACTACTACTCCTTGGTGTTGGTGGTAGTTGCATTGGTCTGGGCACTGGCTGCCGTGGCCGGCGACCCAGACATCCTTGGTGACTTCATCGTGCCGGCGCCGATGGTTGGCATGCCGCCGACGAACATCACCAGTGACTTCTTCACCTACACCGACTTCCTTGCCGCAAAGGAGTACATGCCGTGGCCTCCACAGTATTTCATTGTGATCAAGGCCAATATGGAGGTGTTCCCTGCGCTCAACGGGCAGAGCGTGTCCTATGCCATGCTTGTGTTTCCCTCCAGATACGTCAACCCACCACACACCCATCAGCGCGCCGCTGAGTTGCTGTTTGTCCAAAGCGGTGCGCTCTCCGTCGGATTTGTTGACACTGCCGGTAAGCTCTACACACAGGTCCTCGTGGCAGGTGACATATTTGTGTTCCCCAAGGGCCTCGTGCACTACCAGTACAACCAGGGCCCCAACCCTGCCACCGCGTTCTCGGCCTTTGGCAGTGCCGCCCCGGGCACCGTGAATGTGCCTGCCTCCGTGTTCGGCACCGGCATTGACGACGCCGTGCTTGCCAAGTCATTCAAGACTGACTTTTGGACGGTGCAGAAGCTCAAGGCAGCGCTCACTCCACCACCCAAGAAGTGATTCATTGGTGCTTTTGTCGCTCTTGTTCTTCGTCACTGTATCGCCCCTGCCGCGAACTAATAAGGCACCATGCTAGCGAATGACAGTGGCATAATCCCGGTTGTATTGTTAGTTTGAGTTGTGATTGTTGTGACTTGTAATAATATGCTTCTTGTGGTTTGTGAGTTGATATTGTGATCGTGTCAAATTTATTTAATCATCGTTTGAAGAATGTGCCATCAAATACACTTGTGTATGTTATGCAACTCTGTTCTTTTTCCTTGCATTGTTACATGTAAACTCTGCCATTTTACTTTCAGTGTGAGTGTGTGACGTATTATAGCAATTATACATTTGAGTAGTGTTGTGGTTCCGTTTCGTTATTGTTTCAGCCCCAAAGATGGCCTAACTCCACCGTGTGAGAAGCTGGTGCTGCTTTTGACGCTTCAGCATCTCGTGTTTTGGAGTTTTTGCTGCTCACTAAACTAAAAAATCTCCACGAGGTGCTTTTGGAGTTTGCGGCGGTGTGTGTGTGTGTGTGTGTGTGTGTGTGTGTGTGTGTGAGAGAGAGAGAGAGAGAGAGAGAGAGAGAGAGAGAGAAAAGGGTGTAGAATATATTTTTCTGCGGTAAATTATTTCAAGGCTCTTCATATAGTGTTTTGCAATTTTTCGGGATCAGATTTTAGGATTCACGCAAACAAAAAGTGATGCAAAAATTATGATCTCACATTTATGAGTAATAGACCGAGAATATACTTTTCCAAGTCTACTGAACCACACTCACTATCTTAATATTAACAATTCCAGGTGGCCAATGCCAACCGTTTTCGTTTTCTTTTTTGAGTTGACCAACAGCTTCCTAGTTTAGGGTATATGACAGAAAAGTCTTTTTGTTTGTTAGACAACATATAAATAATTACGCATGCAACCAAAGAAAATCCCACTTGCAAAAATGAGCACCAACAAAATAACTAAAATAATGTTCCCCACAAAATAAAAATAAAAATAAATTATGCACGAGTCCGTACAATAGATCGAATGCATCTCATTGTCAATAGTAGGTAGCCTAAATACATTTAATTGATTATAAGGGCATTATTCTTTTGGGTGGCTTAGAAGCGTTCTAATTGAGGTCACTAGAAAATTCACACAATTGTGACATTCGCTACTATGGACCAATAGAGTGCACGACGCGGCGTGTGCGTCCTACTCGCTAGCCAGCCGCCTCCTACCCAAAAAAACTAGGGTTTCTCTGCCTCCCGCCGGCGCTGGCGTCGGTCCGCCCCGTCTACCGTGACCTTAGGGCCATGGGGACGGAGTGGATCCTGGCCCTTGCCAGTGGGAGGGCTCCGTTTTTAGATCCTTTTTCGAGATTTGTTAGGGTTTGTGTCCTACTCAGGAAGGCGAGACGGCGGCTACTCTCTGTAAATGGAATAAAGGTTTCCCCGTCTAGTCCCCGTTCCGGTGATGCGTCTAGCATCCTCAGTGGGTGTGTGGAGGTGTGTCTCCGGTGGATTTGCTCGGATCTGTTCGTCGTTCGTCTTTGTTCGTGTGTCTTCAGGTTGGATCCTTCTTATCTACACTCTTCATCAGCGGCGGTTGCTGTTCTGGTGCGTTGGTTCTACGGGGCCTTAGCACGACGACTTCCCGACTGTCTACTACAACAAGGTTTGCCCGGCTCCGGCGAGGGAGGGGCGATGACAGCGGCGCGTCTTCGGTTCGCTTCAGTGCTTGTAGTCGTCGCTAGGTGGTCTACAAGTCTAGATGTCATTTTTATTATTTCTAGTGTTCGTTGTACTATCATGACTAAAAATGAATAAATCGAAATTTTATCCCAAAAAAAAAGAGTGCACGACGCGACAACAAACTGACCTAATCGGCTGGCGCCATTTTCGCTAGGTTGTAAGGTTGCGTGATCGGTGGAGGTCGTCGGCTGGAGACTATTTGTACGAGTCGCCGGGGCTTTGGAAGAGCCGTCGAGGGGACCCTGCCAGCTGGAGCAAGTTTAGATCGCCATCGTCATTGTTGTTTCCTATGTACGACAGATAATTAGCAATTTGTAAGCATTGGTGAAGCTCGTATGACAGTTGATAGTTACTCTAGACCTGATAATACTAAGGGGGTGTTTGTTTCCACAGATTTTTTTGTGTAGGGACTAGAAAAAGTCTCTCTTAGAGACTTTTTTACTAAATGGGAGGGACTTTTTAGGGACTAAACTAGGCATTTAGGACTAAATAAAGAAGACCCTCAATGAGAGTCTTTTTGGGATTTTTTGGGACTTTTCCAACAATGCCTCTTCATGCACCCATTGACCCGCCACCCCATGATGTTGTTTGATTATTATTTTTCTATATACTAAGGGCAACATGGTCATTTAATAGTCTCTAGGAAGGGACTAGGACTCTGGAAACAAACAGGGAGAGACTTTTTGAGGACTAGAGACTTTTTAGTTGGGACTAGAAAAAGTCCTAGAACTAGAGAACCAAACACCACCTAAATCCAGTGCTACATTGCATATTTGCAGGGTTTTGGTGGACAAGTCATACAGCTGTATATAATTTACGAAAGAAATGAAAATAATTTACCAAGTCGAGAGTGAGACACAAAGCACCAAAGTTTTGATCAGAATGCTAATATTTTTCCGAATTTGCATGCGGGAGGTGTATCCATAGGCATGGTTGGAGACACCAAGGAATTGCATGACATTGGCCAGTTAATCCTTCCTCGGATGTGTGTCAATTAGCCCTAGCGTGCGTGGGTGCATGCGTGGGTACGTGCGTGGGTGCGTATGTGTACATCAAATGCTCAATCGATCTTCTGTTTTATATATATGTATAAATAGCACAAATAGACCTGCAAGATCTTCACCGCATCTCACAACCACACCCTCCAACCATCAATCTTTTAGAAAACTTGAGTTGCATTCAGTTTCAATTGCCTTCATGAAATACTATTACTTGGTATTGGTGCTGGTGCTGGTTGCACTGGCCTCATCGCCGCTAGCCACCGTGGCCGGCGACCCAGACATCCTCACCGACTTCGTCATCCCAAACATGTATGGGATAGCGTCGATGAACATCACCGGCGACTTCTTCACCTACACCGGCTTTCGTGTCACGAACGGGACCCTACCATGGCCTCGGCGGAACCTCATTGCGATCAAGGCCAACATGGAAGCGTTTCCGGCGCTCAATGGGCAGAGTGTGTCCTACACCAAGCTCGTGTTCCCCTCCGAATGCGTCAACCCACCGCACACCCATCCGCGCGCCGCCGAGCTGCTATTTGTCCTCAACGGTGCACTCTCCGTCGGGTTTGTCGACACCGCTGGCAAGCTCTACACACAAGACCTCTCGGCCGGCGACATGTTCGTGTTCCCCAAGGGCCTAGTCCACTACCAGTACAACCTGGGGCAAAGTCCTGCCATCGCGCTATCGGCCTTCGGCAGCGCCGCCCCGGGCACTGTGAATGTGCCTGCCTCCGTGTTCGGCACCGGCATTGACAACGTCGTGCTCGCCAAGTCGTTCAAGACTGACTTTTGGACGGTGCAGAAGCTCAAGGCAGCACTCACTCCACCGCCCAAGAAGTGATACATATGTGCTCTTGTCGTTCTTCTTCTTCTCCACTGTATCGCCACCGCCGCGAACTAATAAGACCACCAAGCTAGCGCATGATAGTGGTGTAATCCCGATGGTATTGTGAGGTTGAGTTGTGATTGTTGTGACTTGTAATAATATGCTTCTTGTGTTTTGTGAGTTGATATTGTGATCATGTCAAATTTTATTTAATTTTGGTGTTAAGAATGTGCCATCAAATATGCTTGTGTCGGTTATGCAATTCTGTGTGTTTTTTCCTTGCATTTTTACAAGTAAACTCTATCCATCTTATTTTCAAGGTGATGTACTATTGTTATTATACTCCCTCTGTTTCTTTTTAGTCTGCATATAAGGTTTGGTCAAAGTCAAGCTTTGTAAAGTTTGCCTAACTTTATATTAAAAAAAATTAATATTCATAATATAAAATCAATATTATTAGATGCAACATGAAATGTATTTTCATACCACATAGTTTTAGTATTGTAGATGTTCATATTTTTTGATATAAATATGGTCAAATTTTATGTAGTTTGACTTTGACCAAATTCTATACGCAGAGTAAAAAAAATGGAGGGAGTACATTTGAGTAGTGTTCTGGTTCCATTTAGTTATTATTTCAGCCTAACTCCACCGTGTGACAAACTGGTGCTGCTCTAGACGCTCAACCCTCTCGTGTTTTGAAGTATTTTCTGCTCAAGCAGTTTTAACATGGTTCCTCTTGCCTCCTCTTAACACAAGAGAGGTAAGAGTATATAATAAATCTAAGCCGTTCATTTCATGAAGTAGTGGGTCTGAGTACCTCTTATCTTCTTAACTCCCATGTGAAAAGGGGAGGTAAGAAGGACCATGTTAAAATTTGTCTTTTCGGCTCACTGGACTAACCTGCCGAAGGTGTTTTGGAGTTTGCTGTGTGTGTGTGTGTGCGCGCGCGCGCGTGTGTGTGTGTGTGAGAGAGAGAGAGAGAGAGAGGTACAAGTCTCTTAATATAGTCGTTTTCAAGATTATTGGATTCATGTAAATAAAAAGTGATGCTAAGATTATGGTTTTAGGTTTATGAGCAAGACCGAGAAATAACTTTTTCTAAGTATATTGAACCGAAGTCACCTGCTTAATATTGTTTCGCTTTCTCTTTTGAGTTGGTCAACCGTTTCATAGCTTAGGGCACAATGTTTTGTTGTTTGTTAGACAACAAAGAAATAATTACTCATGCCATCAAAGAAAAGCCTGCTCACAAAAATGAGTACCAAGAAAATAACTACAATGTTCCCCACAAATAAAAAAAATGTGAAATGAATTATGCACAAGTCCGTACAATAGATCAAATGTCTCTCACCATCAATAGTAGGCACGCTAAATACATTTTATAGATTATCAGGGCATTCTTTGTTAGGTAATCTTGTCTAATCTGGTTAATTAGTGTTAGCAAAGTTGATTAGTACTCCCATCTATGACAAATATAAGATGTTTTGGATATTTCAATATGGATTACATATGGACAGGAATAGGTGAACAAATACACTAAAATGTGTGTATATACATCCGAATCAAAAAAGTTAAAACATAGCTAGGAGGGAGTAATTAAGTAGAGAAGACGTACTAGTTGGTCTAGTTTGTGTCGTGTCTGGGCTTACAATGCTAGCCCGGTTAGAGCTAGCTTGTGCTTTGCCTGTATGGTACTAGGAGTGGCGTTTGAGTAGGCTAGTATCCGACAACATTCTTTTCATTGCGGCTTACTTGCGTTTTAATTGAGGTCGCCGCAAAGTTCACACATTAATTCGCTACCATGGACCAATAGAGTGTACGACGCGTCAAACGAACAGACCTCAACTTGGCCGGGGGGTTCTATCTCCTTTTCGAAAAGGAAAAGACCTAACTCTTTTTTTTGCGGGTGGAAAAAAATCCTTAACTCATCAGCACGGCGGATAGTTTAGTTAGGTTGTTCCAACGAATGGGCGCCCAGTATCTGGGATGCTTTCGTGACAGAGTTTTCTTTTGTGTGTGTGCATGGACACGCTGTTCTTGTGACAGTTAATTGTTAATACTTAATAATGCAGTATTAAAACAAACATACAGTTGTACGCTATTTGCTCAACAGTTCAGACAGCTAAGTTTGGTGAAGTTTTTTTCTTTTCCGGAAAGACGGATTGGTAAAGTTGAGAGTGAGAGACACAAACACCCAAGTTTTTTTGTTAGAATGATAACAAAATTTTGAAAGTTTCATGTAGGTATATCCATATGCTTGGAGACACCAAAGAGCTGCATAACATAGGCCAGTTAAATCTTCCTTAGATGTGTGTGCTAGCTAGCTGGTTACAGCTTGCAATTCTAGAACGCTCATACATCACCCTTGGTGTCATAGACTCTTCATCACATCAATAGGTTGCCCCTTCTGTGTAAATAACACAGCAAGCAGCCCAACATCTTTCACCACAGCCTCCATCAATAAATCTGTTATCACAGCTAAGTTATTAGCTTGCAGATACATTCAATTTCAATGGCTTCCACAAACTGCTACACCTTGGTGTTTGTGGTGGTTGCATTGGTCTTAGCGGGCGCCGTTGCTGGTGACCCCGACATCGTCACCGACTTTGTCGTCCCAAAAAATATTTACGGGATAGCACCGATAAACATCACCGGCGACTTCTTCACCTACACCGGCTTCTGTGCTGCCATGAACATGACCATGCCGATGCTGATGCCGGGGGCGCAAAACTTCACTGTGACCAAGGCCACCATGATGTAGTTCCCAGCCCTTAACGGGCAAAGTGTGTCCTATGCCTTGCTCAAGTTCCCCTCAGAATCCATCGACCCTCCACACACGCACCCGCGTGCCGCTAAGTTGTTGCTTGTCCTCGACGGTGCGCTCTCTATGGGATTTATGCATGCATCTGGCAAGCTCTACACGCAGGACCCTGGCCGCCGGTGACATGTTTGTGTTCCCCAAGGGTCTGGTGCACTAGCAGTCCAACCCGAGGGAAAGCCCCACCGGCGCACTCTCGGCCTTTGGCACTGCCGCCGCAGGCACCGTGTCTGTTCCCATTACCGTGTTCGGCACATGCATTGACAATGAGGTGCTCGCCAAGTCGTTCAAGACTGACATGCCTACCATGCAAAAGCTCAAGTCGGCACTCACTCTACCACCGAAGAAATGATTCGTCAGTGTATTGCTGCCACCATGAATAATAAGCCCTCGAGCCAGCGAGTGATGGTGAAGTAAAGCTGGTGGTCATGTGAGTTTTAAGTTGTGTAATGATATGCTTGATGTGACTTGTGAGTTGTTTGTCGTGATCATGCCAAATATTATATGATTTGGGTGTTAAGACTATGACATCAAATGTACTTGTGTCTATTATGCAAGTCTCCTTGTTTCATGCTTTGCACATTTACATGTAAACTTTGGGGAGCATATTTGGGGCACGCAAGCGCGGGGGCACCGAGTCCCTCCACGTGTGCAAATTAAATTATGTTTTCATATGCGTGTTACTCGTGATGAGTGTTTTCAAATAAGATTCATTTTGAATACGTTTTGACGAATTTTGAAAATAAATGTTAAGTTTCAACTCTTCAAACTTATTATGAGCGACCCATAAAATCATGATTTTTGTGCGTACAAATGACAAAAAAATGATTTCAAACTTTACCCATGAAACATGGTAAGAGCAAGCGACAAAATTGCAAGTTTCAGATAAAAAGTCATAAGTTTCAATGACTGAAACTTAAAACTTACTATGCCATTGTTCAGATTCAACTACTTTGCGAATTGCGAGACGATCGAGCGGTCGGGAAGGGCTTGATAGGTGTGTACCTCTGTGAATTTCCGTAAACTCCGTCATGTTACTTTCACTGTGATGTACTATATTATTTCTTATTGTACAATCGACCATTGTTGTGCTTCCGTTTCATGGATATTCCGGCGATCACTCCCCCAAGATGACCTAACTCCACTGTGCCATATGCCGGTGCGGCTATTGACACGCCACCATCTCGTGCTTTGGAGTTTATTGCTCGCTGAAATAACCTGCACGGGGTGTTTGGAGTTTTGTGTGTGTGTTGGCCTGCATGTGTGTATTGTATGAGCTTCGAGAGCGGCATTTAAATTGGGCCCGGGAGTGAACAAAAAAAAACTAAATACTAAATAAATTCAAAAACTTCTGATTTTTTATGGAGAAAGATGCCAGAGTGCGTGATATCCTTAAAAAATTTGAGAGCATTTGGATGTCTGAGTGGCTCTCAGCGAAAAAGACAAATTTGGGGCCTATGAAAGTTTCTACTATTTGTGCACGGACCCTATTTTGACTCTTTTTTGCTGAGAACTACTCAGATGTCTAAATGCGTTGAAATTTGCACGCAGCTCACGCACTCAAACATCTTCCGTGCAAAAGAATAAACAGATTTTTAAAAATATTTCTAGTATTTGTTTTAGAATTTACTGTTCACTGTGTGTAGATGAGCCCATGCTTGGAATTGAATATTCGATGTGGTTCTCTCAATTTTGTTTGGTGACTGAATAGGGCAGCTTGTTATGACCAAAATTGATTCGCTTTTTTTGCTATGTCCATGGAGCGACCAGCCTCATTTATTAAATATGTTTGCAGTTAAAAACCAATCCATGACTTTTAGTAAGGACTGAAGCTTTCGGTAGTTTCCATTCTGGTTCTACCTGTTTTGCATCCGCTTTGACAGCTCCACTCCTCAATCTGATTTAGACAAACCCACGCTCTATGGATGTTGATATTTTTTCTTTAAACTTGGTCAAACAGACACGCTTGACTTTTGGAACATTATTTTATTCCTTTTTTTCCTTTTTGTAACATGATTTTCGTTTATATAAGTAATAGTGGGTGCCCTCTACTGCAAGAGTTTAACAACCTTTATAAATACCTATTGAGTTGTGTCTGAAATAAATAAAGAAAGAAAATTGATGGTCCTGATCCTTTGGAATGGTCAAATTTGTGTTTTATATCACTACAGAATATTAAATATTTGTAGGAAAACAGCACTACATAGAGTTTGGGTAAGTTCAATTATCTATTCACGAGATATGTACAAAATGTTTGCAGAATAGTATAAAAAATTCCTTGCGTCCTTGAAAGTTCGTGTAACCTTGTTGTTCGCATGACTTGAAAAAAAAGTAGGTTTGAGATCACCATATTAAAGTGTATTATGAAAGCATGTATAATAATACTCATCAATTTAGATCCGCGTAATTTCGTTTGTAGGTCATGGTATAAAATTACACCTCTAACCTCACCAACGGAAGGTTGTGATTTAAACTTGATCACGTAATAACAGAATAAGCTGGCCCGTGTTGTTGTAACTTTGTTAAGTTATGTTGTTCTGACTTGTGAACGTGATAATATGCTTGTTGTGACTTATGATTGTGCTCATCTCAAATTTTGTTTGACACAAAAACAATGTTTTGTTGCTCGTCGAACAATTGAGAAATAATAGGGTTATGTGCCATCAAAGAAAAGCGCACTCGCATAAGCATAGCGAAAAAGAAAAGAAAAGAAAAGACATAAATTATGAGTCCATACACTCTATTCATGGCGTTGAATGAACTGCTTATATGTTTGCAGTCCATCTAGTTTTCGCATGAACACGACGAATTTAGATGAAACTTGCATCAAAATAGAAAGTTCACGTGAAGTCTTACTATTCAACACTGCCCATTTTGTGTGTGTGTGTGTGTGTGTGTGTGTGTGTGTGTGTGTGTGTGTGTGTGTGTGTGTGTGTGTGGATAATATATCCAGGATTAACTATTTATCAGCTGCATTGAGCAATAAATATTTGTAATGGTATTATGTACCGAAGTGTCAACTTCAACAATCATCTAAATTGTCCATGCACACACTTTGTATACTGTAAACCAAGTGAAACAAATTCAAATACCTTTCACATATATAAAATTTCCCCCTTAGTAACCATCACAATTATTTTGGTTCTTCGGCTAGTCGAAATAGCTTATTCGCCGAAGTACTTTTAAACTACGCTCCTCGCAACAAGATAAGCCATGGCTCTCAGTCACATCTTCACAAGTCACAGCAACAATGCCGCGGCGAAGCCAGCTAGCAGCGCGAAGCACGCCGGTGCGGGCGCCGCACCACCATTCTTAGGCGCTGGCGGTGTATCTGGAGAGGGAGCGGGAGCGGGAGCGAGCGGCGCCAGGTCCTGCTCGAGCGCGTCCACGGTGCCCTGGTCGACGTGAAGCGACTTCTCGAGGACGGCGTCGGGGATGCCGGACTCAAAGAGGACAGTCGGGAGCGAGATGGTGCCGGGGCTGCCGCTGCCGAAGGCCGAGAAAGCACGCGCCACGTGGTCGCCACCGTTGAACTGGAAGTGCACCATGCCCTTGGGGAACACGAACATGTCACCCGTGTGCAGCGTCTGCGCGTACAGCTCACCTTTCGTCTCATCGATGAGACCCACGAGCAGCGGGCCCTGCACCACGTAAAGCAGCTCCGACGCCCTGCCGGCCACCATTGAAATCATGGAAGAAGAAGCACATGCATGACATGAGCACAAACCTGTATATACTGAGGATGAATCATGATCAACTAAAAAGAGTGTAAAGTTTTGTTACCTTGGGTGGACGTGAGGCGGGTTGACGGTGCCTGGGCCAAAGATGAGGGCAGCATAGGAGACGGACTGGCCGAGCAGCGCCGGGAACTCGGTGGCGGTGGCCTTTGTCACCGTGAACTTGGCTGGGTTGGCGGAGTTGCCAGCGAAGAGGCCTGTGTAGGTGAAGAACGTGCCGTTGAGGAGCGACGCATTGGTGCCGGGCGGCAGGATGAAGTCTGTGAGGATGTCCGGGTCGCCGGCGAGGGCAAGGAAGGGCACAGCAAGGAGGACGGCGAGGGCAAGACACGACGACACCATTTTCACGTAGTAGTAAGGTTGTGTGAACGGTGGAGGACTGGAGGTGGCTGGCCTGAGGCTGTGATTATTTGTAGGAGGCTGTAGGGGCCAAACAAATTGGCTTGCCGTTGCTATCGTTGTTTCCTAAGTTTGATGATACAGTGGTGACAGTTCATGGTTGAGACATGATTATAAATCCATTGCTAGTTCATGGTTGTAGCCTGTAGGAGGCTGTAGCCTGTAGGGACACTGCTAGCTGGGACAAATTGGCTTGCCATTGCCATCGTTGTTTCCTAAGTTTGACAGGTGATGTACACGTTTGTGCTCATGTCATATATGTGCTACATTACATACTTGCAGGGTATTTAGTGGGCAGATCATATTTGTCAAGTTGAGCCTGCAAAGTTTGTATCAGAATGAGAACAAAAAGATTCTGAGTCGCATGCTGGTATATCCATATATATGCTTGGAGACACCAAGAGCTGCATGGAATTGGCCAGTTAATTCTTCCTCAGATGTGTGTCAAATAGCACTAGCTGGCTCCAGCTTGTTGCTGTACAATGTTCATGCATGGCCCTCGGTTTCTCAGACTCTTCATCACCTCACTAGCTAGATTTCCTCTTGTGTATAAATTACACAACATGTAGCTCAACATCTTCACCACAACTCACAACTACCGCGTTCACCAATCAGCCTCTTTGTCACCACAAGATCATTAGCTTACTTGCAGCTACACTCAACTTCAATGGCGTCCATCAACTCCTACTCCTTGGTGCTGGTGGTGGTTGCATTGGTCACGGCACCACATGCCATGGTGGCCGGCGACCCGGACATCCTCACCGACTTTGTCGTCCCTGACAACTTCTATGGGATAGCACCGATGAACATCACCGGCGACTTCTTCACCTACACCGGCTTCCGCGCCACCATGAACATGACCATGCCCATGCCCATGCCGGGGGCACAGAACTTCACTGTGACCAAGGCCAGCATGACGGAGTTCCCGGCACTCAACGGGCAGAGCGTGTCCTACGCCATGCTCAAGTTCCCCTCCGAATCCATCAACCCACCCCATACCCACCCTCGTGCAGCAGAGCTACTGCTCGTCCTTCACGGTGCGCTCTCCGTTGGCTTCGTCGACACGGCTGGCAAGCTCTACACTCAGGACCTAGCCGTCGGCGACATGTTCATATTCCCCAAGGGTCTGGTGCACTATCAGTCCAACCCAGGTCAAAGCCCCGCAGTTGCACTCTCGGCCTTCGGTAGCGCCGCCGCGGGCACCGTGTCTGTTCCTGTTACCGTGTTTGGTACTGGTGTTGACGATGCGGTGCTCGCCAAGTCCTTCAAGACTGACCTGCCCACCGTGCAAAAGCTCAAGGCGGCACTTACTCCGCCACCGAAGAAATGATTCGCCGGTGTATTTCTGCCACCGTGAATAATAAAGCCATTGAGCTAGTGAATGATGGTGGAGTGAACCTTGAGTTGTGTAATAATATGCGCATGTTGTGACTTGTGAGTTGTTATGGTGACTCATGTCAAACTTCATTTGATTTGGGTGTTAAGATTATGCCATCAAATATACTTGTGTCTGTTATGCAACTCTGTTTATTTTTATTTCCATGGTTACAAGTAAACTCTATCATGTTACTTTTCAATGTTACATACTATGTTTTTTTTTGCAGGAAAATGTTACATACTATGTTAATCGTTATTGTACAAGTGAGTAGTGTTGTGCTTCTGTGTGTGTGTGTGTGTGTGTGTGTGTGTGTGTGTGTGTGTGTGTGTGTGTGTGTGTGTGTGTGTGTGTGTGTGTGTGTGTGTGTGTGTGTTGACAAGCAAGCCACAACTTCTATTAAGGACTAGTATGAAGGTTTTCAGTAGTGTCCATTCCGGTTCTACATGTTCTGCCTCCGCTTTGACCACTCTTCGAGCTGATTTAGACGCACTCACATTCTAGGAGCAGGCGTCATCTTATCCAAACATACACTTAATTCAAGCTCATTTCATGAGAAATTTTCTCATGTGCATAATAATATAGCGATGGATGCACATTCTTCTATACAAATCACACTTATTATTACAGGTCACAACATAAGACAAGTGTCCCTCTCTATCTTCCATACACCATTTTGGGGAGAATCCTATCATTCTAAATAACACTATGGAACTCAGTAGATGGCCGCTCGAAATGAAATGGTTCTGTGCTGTTTTAACTATCTATCGCCACAGAAACATCCAAATATAAATGTAACTAAAGATTAGCTACAATCTTGGTATGGACAGAACTAAGAACAAATTTCAATGTCAGATGAGTCTTGCATTCACTACACCACAACATATCGTAGCTAAAAACTGCTGAATCGCCCCTCTGGCTAGTTTCTCTCCCTTAGCTCTAATCGCCAAGTTCATCGCCACAATTTGACAGCAAAGTTCACTTAATTAGTTCACTGCTATAAATTTGACATGCCAAAATTTCATCATGCACATAATTGTACACTTTTGTGAAGTCTGAATTGTTTAAAACATGTATCATATGCCAAACTGAAACTGTGTATCATACAACATCGGTGCCTTCAAAATGGTATACAAACTCACCAGGCACAACCCAATACAAAATCGCGAACATATATGTAACTCAAAGAGTCAAGATCACAAGTTCCAAACATCAACACACACACAAACCATTCGATCCAAATCAAGATGACATTGCAAACACATATATTCAACATCATTTCACCACCAAATTGCTCCTACCATGTGGATGCAGTACTTGGTTGTCTGCATTGCTTGGCAGGTCAGTTATTTCAAGAAGCAAAAAAAAAAATATTCAAAACACACACAAGGACAGTTGGCACATCAGTCTTGAACGGACGGACTTATTTCTTGGGTGGCGGAGTGAGCGCCTCCTTGAGCTTCTGCACAGTGGGCACGTCAGTCTTGAATGACTTGGCGAGCACAACATCGTCCACTCCGGTGCCGAACACGGTGACGGGCACGGACACGGTCCCCGCGGCGGCGCTGCCGAACGCGGAGAGTGCCATCGCGGGCCGAGACCCCTGGTTGGACTGGTAGTGCACCATGCCCTTGGGGAACACAAACATGTCACCAGCGACAAGGTCCTTGGTGTAGAGCTTGCCAGCGGTGTCAACAAAGCCAACAGAGAGCGTGCCCTCGAGGAGGAGGAGCAGCTCGGCAGCTCGGGGGTGGGTGTGCGTCGGGTTCACGGTGCTCGGCGGGAACCTGAGCTTGGCGTACGAAACGCTCTGCCCGTTGAGAGCAGGGAATTCTGCCATGGAGGCCTTGGACACCGCGAATTCTGCCATGGAGGCAGTGGCACGGGGCGGAAGCCGGTGTAGGTGAAGTAGTCGCCGGTGATGTTGATGGGAATGCCGATCAGCGTTGTGGGCACGACGAAATCAGTGAGGATGTCAGGGTCACCGGCCACGGCAGCCAGCGGGGCTGACACCAGCGCAATGGCCACCAGCACCATGGAGTAGAAGTTCATGGACGCCATTAGAGCAGAGCTTGAAGCTTTTGCTAGGTGAATGCCTGTAGCCGTGCTGATGGAGGATATGATTGATAAGCTGCTATTTATAGGCAGCCAGGTTTCCATTTCTTGGAAAGGAATTGGAGGAACCGAGGAGTTGATGTCTTGTTCTTCTGTCCCTTGTGAGTGACGAACACAAGGTGTTGCATAGAGAGTAACCATTTGCTGGCTAAGATTAAGACCAGGAGAGCGTGTGGTTTCTCAACTCCCGGGTGTCCCTACACCAGTGATGTTTCTGCTCCTCGGGTGCATCAAAACTGCAAGGAATTCACTGGTTTTTTGGTGAAGTTAGCATCATGAACAGATGGTTGTGGATTGGGGATTGAAGAGGGGAACGAATCGTGAGCTAGGCCTAGGGGAACAAATAGGAGTACTAATAAGACTTAGGACCAAATTCCATTTTGAACAACAACGATCAACCTATCAGCCTTGCATACGGAATAAACATTACAAACGAAAATGCAATACCTAGCTTCTAGGAAAACGCCTGGGTGCATTCCTGTTACAAAAATACATTCACTCAAAGGACGTGAGCAAGACCAAATTTCTTATCTTAATAGTGTCATTCTTGCTTCTTAACAATGTGAATTAGGAGTAAAACTTTGTGAATGGATGAACAATGGAAAGTTACAACAGCATACATAGATACTCCATGGTTCAGAACATTACCATGATGTTCATAGCATCATAATAAGCACCAACTAATGACATCCAGTTGCTATCCAAAATCACATGTTCTATCGGTAGTACTGATATAACAATAAATGAGAAGAGTACGAATGAAATACATGATGTGAATCCAAGGGGAAAACAAACGAGTAGTCTTCGACATTACACAAGCCCTGCTGAGAATGGAGACTCCTTGTCTTCTTGCATCTCACGGAACATAATTGGTGTAATGTTATCTTTGAGGCGGTGTTGAGTGAGCAACATGCGATATTGACTCTTCCCTATGTTCACCATCCCTAAGAACTTGCCATCAATGTCGAGACGCAGCACATATTTTGAATTAAACCTGATCAGCAGCTCACGCTCGTTGAGGACAACCATATCATTGAACCATTGCACTGTTGAATGAAGTGGTGTTTTCATTTTCTTTTTGAAAGAAGTTAAATAAAGTTGTCGTGATGCCTCCACCGTTGACACATCATCTGATACTTGAAAGACCATATTTTGGCGTCATAATCCAGCATCACCCAAACATCCATAGCAGTGAAACGAGGAGTCGAGCTGCCCCAAAAAGCAAGTGTTTCCTTCATTTTGAATAACCTCCTATTAGAGTACGGCTGGGCAGGACCACGCATCCACCGGAATGACTCAACTTTTGTGTCAAACACAATAATGTCTCTCCTGTCTCCCGTAATTTCATTGGTGGAATAAGGACACCAATGCAGGCTGCCATGGTGGTCTATTGGTGGTGGACAATGAGGCAAATAACGCAACCCATTCAGTAGCATATGTTCCACGGAAGCATGTCCCACACAACGTCTTGATGTAGTTGGTATTCTGACTATGATGTGCCTCGGCTCAGTGGATCCCACTGTGAGGACATATAAGCTGAATATATGTGACCGTGAGACCCAGAGCACCCTGTATTCTCCAGTAGGATGGTGCCGGTAGAAACCGATTACGTTGTTGCCGGCTTTCCCAAGTTGAGGCTGTGGTAGGACAGCATGCATGCGGATGAGCGGGTTGCAAATGTAGAATTGAGATCTCCGGTAGATGATGAGGAAGCCATCACAAGCGGCTTGGATGCTATTCTCTAAATGTTGTTTGGCACCCGGAAGATATGGCTAGATTTCTTGACTGGAAGCTTTGGCACTCACATCATGGAAGACGATGAAAGTGGCTGGCCACCCCTGCCCATTGATTATGGGGAGTGATCGCTGCGAGTGGTGGTGTTCAAGCATAAATTCACTCATGGAGGTGGCATCACGCCAGGACGTTCTGACGGCACGACAACGACCAACGTCCTTGGGTGTTAGCCGGACGAGTAGCTTGTCGATGAGCTCCCCAGGCAAATCCTCAAGGAGTGTTGCCCCTCTTCTGTCCGGCATGGTGCTCCATTGAGTCAAGGGTCAACTAAACAAAGCAAAAAAAAAAGATTTACTGAATGTCTTGGGTGACTAACTTAAATAAATAACACAAGTAAGAAAAACTAGTTATGGAAGATGAAACTGGTTTACCTTAGAAGATGAACATGAAGAGTAGGCGAGGTTCCAGCGATGGCGACGAACAGGGTCCGCAACATGGGTGTGTTTTGTCGTGTCTAGCCATCCATAAATGAATATTCAGCGTCAATAGCAGATGTAGAGAAAAATTAAGAAACACACACACACACACACAGAGAGAGAGACACCCATGTTGAAACATTACTAACACCAACTAACATAAACATCAAAGTTGTGAACGGTTGAAAACAAATGTCATATGCCAAACTGAAACTATGTACCATACAGAGTTGGTGCCCTCAAAATGGAACACCAAAGTCACCAGACACAGTGAGGTTCAACCAAATACAAAACTGCACACATATGTGAGAGAATCTCTAGCGGATCCGCTAAAATCTCATACTGCAAAATTGTTTTAGGGTTCCCCCGAAAACTTATTTGTGGTACCGTGCATGCTCCGGTGGAACATATCCTGTAAATCAGTACTGCATATTTAAAAACATCTTCGTGCTAGAAAATAGTTCATCACACAAACATAGTGCATACATAGGAAATACAAACTTCGGGCTACGAATTAATAGCTAAATCGACCGTCACTCGTCGATGTCGAGGTAGAACTTGACTGCGAACTTGCGGAATGCGTGAGCGAGGGCGTGCTCCTCCTTGGCGGCAGCGAGACGATCGGCGACACTTCTTCTCCGGCCGCATATGTGCGCTCCACGGTGATGAGCTCCGCATCGGCCTCCCGGCACCTCTTGAAGTGTCGATAGAGGTTGGCGTCGAGCTTGTGGAAGCTGGCCCAAGGGCTCCGCCCGCCGCTCCGGGAGAGCCGGCCGCTGTCACGAGCTTGCTTCTAGCGATATGGCTCCATGGTGCCACTGGAGCTGCCGGCCTCCGTGTCGTGGCGTTCCTTCTTGTGCGGAGACGACCCGCCACGGATTGTCGCCCATCCGCCAGCCATCAAGGGAAAAAGAAGAGGCAACGAGGGTTGAATTTCTCGCCGAAGTATGTGAGAGCTAGCGGCGAAGGGGATCCGGAAGTCTAACCCTAAAAGCCCCCCCCCTCCCGGTGTCGTGTATATAGCGGTTGCGGGGTGGAATATCCAGGTCACCCTAAAAATATTTACGGGCCGACTGATACGCGGAATCTCTTCGGGGCAAAAAATGCCCAAACCCACATATGCGGTGCTTTTTGTGGAGAGGTGCTCTAAGTAAAGAGTCAAGATCATGAGCTCCAAAGATCAACACACAAACGTTTGATTCAAATCAAGACCACATTGCAAACATACACTATAATTCAAGCTCATTTCACTAGCAATTTTCTCCTGCATGTGCATTATAACATAGCGATGACATTCTTCTATAAAAATTAAAACTTATTAGTTCCTCCGTTCACAAATATAAAATGTTTTAGATATTTTAATATGGACTACATACGGACTGAAATAAATGAACAAACACATAAAAACATGCCTATATACATTCGATTCTGAAAAACTTAGGGCATCTTACATTTCGTATCATATGAATTAAGCTCTTATAGACGAGGGTCCCTCTTTGCTTTCTGTACACCATTTCGGGGAGAATACTTTCATTCCGAATGACCCTATGCAGACTCTGTAGATGGCCTCTCCAAATAAAATGGTTCCATCTTGTTTTAACACTCTGACACAAATGAAACATCCAAATATAAATGTAACTAAAGATTAGCTAAGAACAAATTTCAGTGTCAGATAGTCCTGCATTCACTACGCCACAACATATCGTAAAAGCTGTTGAATCCCCATTCTGGCTAGTCCCTATCCCTTAGTTCTAGAAAACAAAGCTCTAATCACCAAGTTCACCGCCGCACTTTGACGGCAAAGTTCACTGCTTCAAATTTGGCATGCCAAAATTTCGTCATGCACATAATTGTACACTTTTGTTAAGTCTGAACTGTTTAAAACAGGTGCATATGCCAAGCTGAAACTGTGTATCAGACAGCCTCGGTACCTTCTTCTTTTTATTTTATTTTTGAGCGTGAACGGCAGATGCTCTGCCTTTGCATTATAGAAGAGGGAAAGTGGTCCAGTTAATAGGGAAACCAGACCCGAAAACCATACAACACGCGGTTAATATGGGAAACCGGCAAAAACCACATCCAACAACTCATGGCACATCATCTGTGCCGGAAACAAGCGCCCCCAGACCTAGGAACGGAGGCCATGCCTTGTGTCCAACAAAGACGAACTCCGCAAACACCCACAAACTCTCTACAATGGCAGCACACCGAAGTGCACCCTCGCAACAGAAGTGGTCAAGCATTGGCCTGAACTAATGCGTGCACCGCCTCGATCGCCTTGGGCGTGTGTTCCTTCTTGTACATCTGCAGATAGTGTTGCATCTTCTCATTCAGGTCTTCTTCAGATGCTTTTCCTTTGTTCTTGAGTGTTGGAACCTCTCCAAAGGCCTCCGCCCGCCTATACTCCGCGCGCTTGGCTACAGGAATGTCACAATCTTTGTTTTTCTTGTCCAAACGGCAGTTTCGTCGCTGTAAGAGAGAAGGAGCAGCCTCTCCCACCTGCAAAACTTGCGGCGAGCTCGACACAGTGAGAGCAAGCTCTTCGAGGAACTCCCCCCACGGAGAGGAGGCTCTCCCAAGAGGCTCATCTGCATCCATCCGGATCAGCTCCTTTGAAGGCTTGCTGGTGCAAGGAGCACTGGAAACCTTCGGCTCCTCCAGTGTCGACTGCTCAACAGGCTCCACCTCAGACATAACCATGTCAAAACAAGAAGACACCTTGGCCCGCTCCTCCACGCCTTGACTCACCATCCCGAGTAGGACAGAAGCCAAGTCAGGAGGATCATCCTCGAGCATGACCTTCTCCAAGGCAGGCGGATCATTAACGGACTGAGCCTTCTCACTCAACTCAGCTGAGCAGCCAGCCACAACAAGCGCACTGCAATCCTCACCAACGGCCACAGCAGGAGGAGCAGATTCAACATTGGCAAGGTCTTGGCTGCCCCCGATAGCTTCCATAGGTTCCCATAGGCTTGAGACTTGAGCAGTCCAACTCTCCACAGCAGCAACCAAGTCTTGAAGAGGCTTGAACAGCACCTCAAGACGAGCAGCGAACAAGGCCTGTAGCTCAGCGCCAAGCGCCTTCGCCTGAGCTGCAAGGAGAGGCCGCAAGGGCTCCAAAACAGCAGGAGGCACGCCGGGGTCAGCCGCCGGCACGACACCATCAGTCGCAAGGTTGTCTTGGTGAGAAACCACCGAAGCCCAAGTGCGACCAGGTCGATGAAGTGGGGCTGGAGGCGATCCGCTGCAGGGGGGAGGCTGCTGACGAGGCCCGGTAGGCGCGAGGGGGGGCGACGAGGTTCTGAACCGGCAGGATGCCGTGCCAAGCACTCCCGCTCGCGATGGCCGGAGTGGCCACATCCCAAGCACCGGACAGGGCCGCGGCAGCCCGCGACAAAGTGGTCCGACGCCAAGCACCGAAAGCAGAGGCCGAAAGTCCTCTGCTTGAAAGTGCGAGGCAGTCCAGCATCCTTCTGTTGGAATTTTGCTAGTAGGCCTTTGGCCCAAAGCCCAACTAAAATTCTGAAATTCTCTTGGCCCATTCATGCACACATGTGAGTGGAGTGAGTGAGGCTAAAGTTTAGTCCCACATTGGAAGTTGAGAGAGAGTTGCACCTCTTTATAAGGTGAGCTCTTCTACCACTTGTATGAGCATGAGAAGAGGAGACCTACACGCGCGCTCCTCCTCCTCGCTCGCCTCGCCACGCCACGCCACGCCTCGTCACGACGCGACACGGGTTGCGGGATTGAGTCGAGCCGAGGACAGAGCTATGCACATTGTCTATATTTTTGCTGCATGGGAAAATTAATGAGTCATTAATTAATAATTAACGGACGCGTTAATTACTGAACCGTTTCCGATTCTTTTGGATCGTGATGACTCGGACGTGGGGTTTACTCCCACGACCTACCCGGCCCGCAATATATAGTCAGGCAGACGTCTACCCTAGCCGCCGCTTCATATGGTTTCTCATCACCGTTCCAGATCATTGCGCCGCCAAGCTAGTCTTCTCCATCCCTCCTTCCGGCGTGCACCGCGAGAAGGGACAGCAGGCCTTCGGAACCCCGCCTCTCGTGATCCTGTATGGGAGAGGGGCGATCAGGTTTTTGGGGAGCGCACTCGCGCGACTGCTGGCAGTGACGACTTCGTGAACAACGACTTCTTCCCCGACCTCGACAACCTCATCCTCGACGACATGTGCAACAACATCAACGCCGGTGGTGCTGCACCCGCTGCACCGTATGTGATTCTATCCTTCCTGTTCGAGATCGTGGTAGAATTCATGTTTCTAGTATGTGCCCTAGATGTGATATGTTCATCTGCTATGCTAGTTCGCATGATTAGTTTAATCTCTACTGCTGTGGTCATGATTTATATTCTGTTTATTCGGATTAAATCTCGTAGTAATTTGCTCATATTTCCAACAATCCAAAAACCTGATTATAGGCAATTTACTCCGAGTGGTTTTGCTGCGCATCTGAAACCGCCTGCCTTTAAGGGGGCGCAATATAAGAGGTGGCGCACGAGAGCAGTCTACTGGTTTCAGACCATGGGCTGCTATGATGCCACCAAGGGCAAGCCTGAGGGCGATCTTAATCCAGCACAGCTGGAAGCTTTTGAGAAGATCGATACCCTCTTTAAAGGCGCTCTTCTTAGTGTTCTTGATGACTCCATTGTGGATTCGTATATGTCGTTTGACAACGGCAAGGACATGTGGGATGCGCTCGAGGCCAAGTTTATTGCCTCGGACGCCGGCAGCGAGTTGTACGTCATGGAGCAATTCTATGACTACAAGATGACTGATGAGCGCCCTGTTGTACAACAGGCTCATGAGATACAGTCGCTCGCAAAAGAACTTGAGTACTTCAAGTGTGTGTTGCCGGACAAATTTGTTGCCGGAGGCATCATTGCCAAGCTTCCACCTTCGTGGAACAATTTTGCTACTTCCCTGAAACACAAGAGACAGGAGTTTTCCGTTGCGGATCTCATTGGTACTCTTGATGTTGAAGAGAAGGCGAGAGCAAAGGACACACGTGCTCGAGTTGCTGAGGGAGGTTCTAGTGCCCACATGGTACAGAAGAAGAACTCCCAGCCCAACAAGTACAAAAACAATAAGAACAAAACTCAGGGCAAAGGCAAGTTTGATACAAAGAACAAGCCATCACATTCTACCAACTTCAAGAAGAATTCTCATAAGAAGGGGAAGGGACTTTGCCATGTCTGCGGTGATCCTAATCACTGGGCTCCAAAGTGTCCTAACCGCTTTGAGGAGCGCGAACATGAGAAGAGCGGCAAGTCCGCTAATGTTGTCATCGGTGATACTGATATGAAGGAATCAGGGTACGGTATTTTTCCTACCATCCTTTCAGTATTTCAATCCCCTGATTGGTTAATTGACACCGGTGCCAATGTACATGTTTGTGCTGACGCCTCCATGTTTTCTTCTTACCAGGCAACAGGGACTTCACCCGTGCTGATGGGAAACGGGTCACATGCCATCGTTCGAGGTGTTGCTACGGTCGATCTGAAGTTTACTTCGGGGAAGACTGTGCGTCTGAAGAATGTTCATCATGTGCCGTCCATTAATAAAAATCTCGTTAGCGGTTCCCGTTTATGTCGAGATGGTTTTAAGTTGGTTTTCGAATCCAATAAAGTTGTAATTTCTAAGTGTGGACAATTTATTGGAAAAGGCTATGAGTGCGGAGGCTTGTTCCGCCTATCTTTGTCAGATATTTGCACTAAAGTTATTAATAATGTTTGCCACAATAATGAGTCTGATATTTGGCATTCACGACTCTGTCATATTAACTTTGGTTGCATGACGCGGTTAGCCAATATGAATTTAATTCTGAAAATCTCTACTGTCAAAGGCTCCAAGTGCCAAGTATGTGTGCAAGCTAAGCAACCTCGCAAGTCCCATAAGACTGCAGAGGCAAGAGACTTGGCGCCACTAGAGCTTATACATTCTGATCTTTGTGAGATGAATGGCGTGTTGACAAAAGGTGGAAAGAGATACTTCATGATGTTGATTGATGACTCCACTAGATATTGTTATGTGTATCTTCTGAAATCAAAAGATGAGGCTTTGACTTTCTTTAAAAACTATAAAGCTGAAGCAGAGAACCAACTTGATCGAAAAATTAAACGGCTTAGGTCCGATCGTGGTGGAGAGTATTTTTCCAATGAATTCGATCTGTTTTGTGCGGAACATGGTATAATCCATGAGAGGACGCCTCCCTACTCACCCCGGTCAAATGGGGTAGCCGAAAGAAAGAACCGAACTCTAACTGATATGGTTAACACCATGTTAGACACTTCGGGTCTATCCAAGGAATGGTGGGGGGAGGCGCTAATGACTGCGTGTCATGTCCTAAACCGAGTTCCCACAAAGCATAAGACCATGACTCCATTTGAGAAATGGGAAAGGAAAAGGTTGAAACTCTCTTACCTACGTACTTGGGGTTGTTTGGCGAAAGTCAATATACCAATTCCCAAGAAGCGCAAGCTTGGACCAAAAACCGTGGATTGTGTTCTTCTGGGCTATGCTTTTCATAGCATCGGCTATAGATTTTTGATAATAAAATCTGAGGTATCCGACATGCATGTTGGTACGATTATGGAATCAAATGATGCAACTTTCTTTGAGGACATATTTCCTATGAAGGATATGTCGAGTTCATCAAATCAGGAGATACATACTCCATCTAGTGAGGAATTCACTATAATTCCTGAACCCACCATTGCGATGGAACACGTTGAGAATCCTGTTGAGGGTAACAATGGAACTCCTATGAGGAGTAAGAGACAGAGGACTGCAAAGTCTTTTGGTGATGATTTCATTGTGTACCTCGTGGATGACACACCCAGGACTATTTCAGAAGCCTATGCATCTCCTGATGCTGACTACTGGAAGGAAGCTGTACGTAGCGAGATGGATTCCATCTTAGCTAACGGTACCTGGGAGATCACTAACCGTCCATATGGGTGCAAACCTGTAGGATGTAAGTGGGTGTTCAAGAAGAAGCTTAGACCTGATGGTACGATTGAAAAGTATAAGGCACGGCTTGTGGCCAAGGGTTATACCCAGAAAGAAGGTGAAGACTTCTTTGATACTTACTCACCCGTGGCTAGACTGACCATAATTCGGGTGCTACTATCACTGGCTGCCTCACATGGTCTTCTCGTTCATCAAATGGACGTTAAGACGGCTTTCCTTAATGGAGAGTTGAAGGAGGAAATTTACATGGATCAGCCAGATGGTTTTGTAGTACTTGGTCAGGAAGGAAAGGTGTGCAAGTTATTAAAGTCTTTATATGGCCTTAAACAAGCTCCTAAGGAGTGGCATGAGAAGTTCGAAAGAATATTAACTGCTGTCAGCTTTGTAGTAAACGATGGTGACAAGTGCGTGTACTATCACTATGGTGGGGGCGAAGGAGTTATTCTTTGTCTGTATGTCGATGACATATTGATCTTTGGAACCAAACTTGATTTAATCAAGGAGGTTAAGGATTTCTTATCTCGCTGTTTTGAGATGAAGGATCTAGGAGTAGCTGATGTTATCTTAAACATCAAGCTGTTGAGAGATGAGAATGGTGGGATCACACTGCTTCAGTCTCATTATGTGGAAAAGGTCTTGAGTCGTTTTGGGTATAGCGACTGCATGCCTTCTCCAACTCCATATGATGCTAGTGTGTTGCTTCGAAAGAATCGACGGATTGCTAGAGATCAACTGAGGTATTCTCAGATTATTGGCTCGCTTATGTATTCGGCGAGTGCCACGAGGCCTGACATCTCTTTTGCTGTGAGAAAGCTGAGTCGGTTTGTGTGAAAACTGGGAGCTGATCATTGGCATGCGCTTGAGAGAGTTATGCGCTATTTGAAAGGCATCGCGAGCTATGGGATTCACTACACCGGGTATCCAAGGGTACTGGAGGGTTATAGTGACTCAAACTGGATATCTGATGCTGATGAGATTAAGGCCACAAGTGGTTATGTTTTTACACTTGGTGGTGGCGCTGTTTCCTGGAAGTCTTGCAAGCAGACCATCTTAACGAGGTCAACTATGGAAGCAGAACTCACAGCATTAGACACTGCCACTGTTGAAGCAGAGTGGCTTCGTGAACTCTTGATGGACTTACCTATGGTTGAAAAACCAATACCCCCTATCCTGATGAACTGTGATAATCAAACTGTGATCGTCAAGACAAACAGTTCTAAGGACAATATGAAGTCCTCAAGGCATGTGAAGAGGAGACTAAAATCTGTCAGAAAATTGAGGAACTCCGGAGTTATTACGTTGGATTATATCCAAACGTCGAAAAACTTGGCAGATCCCTTCACAAAGGGTCTATCACGTAATGTGATAGATAATGCATCGATGGAGATGGGTTTGAGACCCACCGCATGAGTTTTCCATAGTGGTAACCCACTCTATGTGATCGGAGATCCCGTGAAGTAGAAGTGGGAGACAAGCTGTTGGTCAGCTGGGAGGAGAGTATCCCTATATTAATTATCCCACTCCATAAAGATGCAATACTCTCTTGATCTGCATGGCAGGTTGATAATTATCTTAATGTGTTCCAAGTGGCTTATTCGGGTAAGCAGAGATGTTGTCCTGCAGAACATCTTCTGAGGAACACACCTATATGAATTTGACTATCAACGTCGCAGTCTGTGAGAATTGGGTGTTCTCTAATAAATTCATGAAAGGCCCTGGAGTATGACGTATACGCTCCACCCGCGGGGAAGCCTTGCGACAGCCCAGTATCGGTCAAGAATTTGTGTGAAACTAGTTTCACAGAAAATTTGTAGTTCAAGGCATAGTCCACTATTCAAGTTATGATTTAGTGTAGCATAAATTTCTAAGTGGAAGTTCAACTTCACAGTCTCCACTAAGCACCGATATATAAAACAATGTTTTGGAACTAAATGATGAGATGTGCCAATGAGACTTTGTGGGGGATTGTTGGAATTTTGCTAGTAGGCCTTTGGCCCAAAGCCCAACTAAAATTCTGAAATTCTCTTGGCTCATTCATGCACACATGTGAGTGGAGTGAGTGAGGCTAAAGTTTAGTCCCACATTGGAAGTTGAGAGAGAGTTGCACCTCTTTATAAGGTGAGCTCTTCTACCACTTGTATGAGCATGAGAAGAGGAGACCTACACGCGCGCTCCTCCTCCTCGCTCGCCTCGCCACGACGCGCCGCGGGTTGCGGGATTGAGCCGAGCCGAGGACAGAGCTATGCACATTGTCTATATTTTTGCTGCATGGGAAAATTAATGAGCCATTAATTAATAATTAACGGACGCGTTAATTACTGAACCGTTTCCGATTCTTTTGGATCGTGACGACTCGGACGTGGGGTTTACTCCCACGACCTACCCGACCCGCAATATATAGTCAGGCAGACGTCTACCCTAGCCGCCGCTTCGTATGGTTTCTCATCACCGTTCCAGATCATTGCGCCGCCAAGCTAGTCTTCTCCATCCCTCCTTCCGGCGTGCACCGCGAGAAGGGACAGCAGGCCTCCGGAACCCCGCCTCTCGTGATCCTGTACGGGAGAGGGGCGATCAGGTTTTTGGGGAGCGCACTCGCGCGACTGCTGGCAGCGACGACTTCGCGAACGACGACTTCTTCCCCGACCTCGGCAACCTCATCCTCGACGACATGGGCGACAACATCAACGCCGGCGGTGCTGCACCCGCTGCACCGTATGTGATTCTATCCTTCCTGTTCGAGATCGTGGTAGAATTCATGTTTCTAGTATGTGCCCTAGATGTGATATGGTCATCTGCTATGCTAGTTCGCATGGTTAGTTTAATCTCTGCTGCTGTGGTCATGATTTATATTCTGTTTATTCTGATTAAATCTCGTAGTAATTTTCTCATATTTCCAACACCTTCCTGGGAGGGGGAGCAGCCACCTTCTCCAGGCTCGGGCGGCGCCGTCTCCCAACCTCCACCCAAGCCGGGGCGGCCGGGGCTAGAGCGGCGGGCGCCAGGGTTGGAGCCGCAGGGGCCGGAGCGGCCAGGTCCGGGGCGGCCGGGGCCAGAGCGGCGGGCGCTGGGGCCGGAGCAGCAGGGGCCGGAGCGGCCGGAGCCGGGGCCGGAGCAGCAGGGGCGAAAAGCGACTGCCGGAGAGAGGCGCGGGTCGGGATCCGGGTCAGGGCCTTCGTCCCTGGCCGGGCTGGGAGGGGGAAGGGGAGGGGCGGCGGCAGGGGAAGCGGCGGGGGCTAAGGGGGCCATGGGCGAGGGCGGCGAAGGGGGCTGTGCGGTGGCGGCGGCGGCGGCCGCGAGCGGAGTCGCGGGATACCTTCAAAATGGTATATACCAACTCACCACACACAACCCAATACAAATCGCGAACATATACAACTCAAAGAGTCAAGATCATGAGTTCCAAAGATCAACACACAAACCGTTTGATTCAAATCAAGACGACATTGCAAACACACATATCTCAACATCATTTCACCACCAAATTCCTCGTACCATGTGCATGCAGTACATGGTTGCCTGCATAGCTCGGCAGGTAGGTTATTTCAACAAGCAAAACAAATTCAAAAACACAACACGGCGGACAAAGTGCCAAGAACAAGACCAAACATACGGCACGACACACGGACGGGCTTATTTCTTGGGCGGGGTGAGCGCCGCCTTGAGCTTCTGGATGGTGGGCAGGTCGGTCTTGAACGACTTGGCGAGCACCGCGTCGTCGACGCCGGTGCCGAACACGGTGACGGGCACGGACACGGTGCCGGCGTTGGCGCTGCCGAATGCCGAGAGCGCCACGGCGGTCGTTGTCCCCTGGTTGTACTGGTAGTGCACGAGGCCCTTGGGGAAGACGAACATGTCGCCGGAGACGAGGTCCTTGGTGTAGAGCTTGCTGGCGGTGTCGACGAAGCCGACGGAGAGGGCGCCGTCGAGGACGAGCAGCAGCTCGGAGGCGCGCGGGTGGGTGTGGGTCGGGTTGACGGTGCCCGGTGGGAACACGAGCCTGGCGTACGACACGCTCTGCCCGTTGAGCGCGGGGAACTCGGCCATGGAGGCCTTGGTGAGCGTGAAGGCCAGCGGCGGCAGCGGCGATGGGTGGAAGCCGGTGTAGGTGAAGTAGTCGCCGGTGATGTTCATCGGCATGCCGACCATCGACGTTGGCTGGATGAAGTCGGTGAGGATGTCCGGGTCGCCGGCCATGGCGGCCATCGGCGCGGCCACCAGGGCAACCGCCACCAGCACCAAGGAGTAGAGGTTCATGGAAGCCATTAGATCACAGATGATCCTGGCTCTTGAAGCTACTATTGCTGGTGCTTGTGGCTGTGGAGATGATGAGTGAGGGTGCACTGCAATTTATAGAAGTCTTGATTTCCTTTTCTTGGACAGGTGGAGGAACCGAGGACATGATGTCCGTTGTCCTGTCCCTTGTGAGAGACAAGGCACACAAGGTGAGATGCATAGAGATTGCCAATTTGCTGGCAAGATTAAGACCAGCACATCACAGGTAAGGTTTGGTCCTCGGATGCATCAAAACTCCCAAGAATCATTTGGTTCCTGGGTGAACTTGGCAACACATGTAGTTTTGCAATTCTGTGCTGCTTGTTCCATGTAGTTAAACTGACATTGTTGATTGAGAGGTAAATTATGGAGAATCAGAGGAAAATGATGGGTAAATGCGTATGTACTAGCAACAACTTTTATGCAGGCATATGTATACTTCAAGGACTCACAAACATGGTAATTCGATCCTCCCAAAATCAAGAATTCATTGGCCCCTGGGTGCAGTTCTGGAATTCTGTGTGTTCCATGTCTACAATTCACAGGGTGGTCCAGTCATTTGAGCTGGGACATAAGGCTCTGGCATTACTTTTAATTAGTACTCCGCCCGTTCACAATTATGAGATGTTAATCTGGACAACATACAGACTGAAATGAATGAATAAACACATTAAAATGTGTCTATATACATCCGAATCAGAAAAAAGTTGAAACATCTTATAATTGTGAAGAGAGGAAGAAATTCCAAAAGCAAGGTGAAAAATAGATAGATTGCTCAGATTTATGTACATAGTCCAATCCATATTAATTGTCTTTGATTTGGTACAACTTTGTATTGTACATCCATCCGTTCAAATCTACCAAAACGTCATTATATCAAAGGGGGTAACAAGCTTTAGCAGCTGAAACTTGCTATTGGACTGGTTCACAGTGTAGCTTTCTGTATTTTGTGTTGAGATGAGAAAACAGGACATCAGAAAAATTATTTTGCAAAGATGTGAAAAGAAACTAAATAAGAACTTGTATTTACTTCTGTTGATTCAGGAATTAGGGCCTTAGAGTTATTAAAGAGTTGGAACGGGCACAACAATGGGGAAGCCAGGTAGTACAGACAACCACCATTATTCAGGGAAATAGAAACCACAAAGAGTTGCATCAAAATCATGCGCACGATAATTTAATCCTCCCGAAATCAAATCTACTTTAGAGAAACTTCATCTTATGCACCATTACCCTCGCAACTAGGGGCCACTATGCAGCTATAAATAAGGTTCAATTATACAACCGGATGGAACATTCATATAGCTGAAGAAGCATGCAAACAGGGACAGCAACAAATACAAACAGAGTCTGATAATATAAGGTAGATTTCATTGCGTCTTATAGATTGTACCAAAAACTCAAAGCAATTCAAACATACTTGTGGCACGAGTGCAAGACAACACCCACAAAGTGCCTCGCTGAACATAATGAACCTCAATATAACAGGAACATCTCAGTCTACTGGACTAGAAAAGGGACACATAACACATGATAATGATAAATTAGGTGTTTGTGGCCCTGGTGAAGATCTGCTGGCTGGAGTGGATTGACACCATCCTGATGAGCCCCCTCTCCATCAGGTCCTTGATGGCCCTGCGAGCCAGTGACCCGTTGATCTGCAGGTACAGAAAGACATAATGAGTGAGATAATCATATGATAGAGTGCATAGAAAGCAACCAACACAGATGATGCACTGATATACAGCGTGGATATGTGTACATGCCAGAACAATTCATAGACCAACAACACAGCTTTAGTCCCGTCATACTACAGTTGCAATCTAGTAACAAGGCATGTAGGCAAAAAATTGTAGACAGCAAGATGCAGCACATTTTACCACTTTAGTATTCATCAGCATCGCCGAACCATATTAACTCTACAAACCAATGGTTAATAGTACTAATCAATGGTGATGCCAAAGTACACCAAACATGGGTACTGCACATGTCAAAATCAGATTTTGCAATGTCTACTGCATCCTGAGGCTGCTGATGAATACCAAGCACCACCATTGATTCAATAGTGAACATGTCAAAAATGGGCACACCAATCAAAATCTGAGGATGCCAGGCTTATGCACCAAACTGTGCATCACGCTGCACAAAAACTATCAGCACAGATGCAGCAGCCGAGACCGGCATCCAATAGGACATGCAAACAATTCATAACAGTCATATATGCCCTAGGCTAGAGAGGCTTGGAGCGCATGGGGGTCAATCCAAACACCAGAGCATGACAGTAAAAGACTTAGCAGACATATCCTAACATCCCGAGATCTCGGTTCTCACGGGAAGGAAGGAAGCAAGTAGGAAGAAGAGATCCCGAGGGAGGGAGGGAGGGAGGGAGTGCGTTACCCTGAGGCGCTCGGAGAGGACGGAGGGCGTGATCTGCTTGTACTTGGGCACCTCGGTGAGCAGCTTGTCGTAGGTGGCCTGGTCGAAGAGCACCGCGTTGTTCACCTTCTCCTTTTGCTTGCCCTTGCTCCACTTCTTCTTCTTCTGCTTGCCGCCGCCCGACTTGGCCGGCTTCGACGACGCCGCCGGGGCCTTCTCCTTCTTCGGTGCCTGCGACGAAACAAGGGGGCCGTCAGCGCGCGTCCGGTGTGGTCACGCGGGGAGACGGATGCGGGGGGCGGGCAGGGGCGCGTACCATGGCTGACGGCGGTGGGGGCGTGAGCGGGAGCGGCGAAGAGGAGGAGGAGGGGGAGGCGGCGGCGGCGGGGAGAAGAGATGGGTCGTTGGGAGGAGGAGGGGGTATATGAGTGGGATGGGGGCTAGGGTTTCTCTGTGGGCTGGAATGGGCTGTTGGGCCGCGCGAGGTGGGCTCGTTCTGAGGAGTTTATCCATATGAGTCCATTAACCCTCAAAAGAAAATATGAATCCATTTCAAGTTTCTTGGACATTTAAAAACCGTCTCCGTGTTCGTGCATGTGCAGTGGAAGTATCTGAAAAATGTGTGTTTGCAAAGGTGCAAAGAGAAAGGAGGCTCCGTCGTATGAAACCCCCTCTCGGAATTTGTGATAAGCTTTGACCATGACATTTTTAGAAGAAAAAGAAAAAAGCTACCGGCTTATATATATTAAATTAATGAGGCCCTTACACAACAAACACACACAACAAAGAGAGAGAGAAAACGGCATGATACAACGGTGTCGGGGAACAACCACACCCCCAGATAAACAACAATGCACACTGATGAGGCATCGCTTGGACTCATCTGGGTTCTCGTCCACAATCAGGCAAACGGAGCTAGATCACAACTCACTGCACCCTTGTCGGGACTACGAAACCCTCAACATGAAGAGAAGTCCACCGCACTTCAAGCACAGCGTCAATTCACGCTTCCTTTGCAACGATGTTGCTGACGACCAGCCAAGATCGCCAGCACAACGACAAAAGGACAGGGCCGACCCTCATGTACAGAAAGGGACTTGGACATGCAAGATTCCAACAAAAGGGTGATTGAAGCCCGGTTAGAAAAAAAGAAGGGTGCTTGGATCTCTGGTTGAAATATAGGGCATGGGTGTAGTGTAGGGGGGCTACAGCCCCCCCTCCCCCTCCACGAGCAATCTGTATTTTTCAATAATTGTTTATATTGGGGTGCATGTATCCCATAAAAATCATTTTTATTTATAATCACATGTATGGGGTACTAACCGTGAATGAAAAGTTGTTGGTTAACTAATTACTTACATCATTGCTGCCACGCCGAGAATGTATCGTAGATGCGACCCATGGTATTTCCACATCACGGAACCGACTGAGGAAGTCTTGGATGGCGGCAATGGTCATGGCACGATCGCCGGCCTCGGGATGGAGGTCCACGATAGACTTCACCAGCCAATATTTTTCATCCAGGGCGACGAGGCAGACGGGGTGCAGAAGCCGGAACTAGTGTGGTGCTAGCCCATGAAAGTCATGAAAAGGGGGAAATGCATTGCTCAGTGTTTTGCTCTCGTGGATCTTCTCTCTCGGCCCAAGTCCACTACACTGAAGGTATTCACAGCTACACAACAAAGGTGATGGCCTTGCCTCAAAAAAAAAACAAAGGTGGTGGCCACGCGCCAGCTATTTAGGGCATGTACAATGGTGCTATCTTAAGAGTGCCACATAGGATCATAAGAAAAGGTTTGTCTTCTCTTATTTAAGAGAAGACAAGAGGTAATCTCTTAGCACAATATGTCTCACCATGTTTGTAGGAATTGCTAGTTATTGAAGATAAGGCTAAGAGATGACCCATTGTAGACTTTCTTTTTTGTCATCTCTAAATTACATGTAAAACTTAAGATAAGACTATCTTATCAACCATTGTACATGCCCTTATAGGGCTGGGGCACGAGGAGTTGTTAGTTGTTCAGGTCGAGACTTCGGCGCGAAATCAAATTCTAACAGGTGGCGGGCCATGGAGACTTTGCTATCACTATCATTAGCTAGTCCCATGATGATAGGAGCCGCGTGTGGAGGTGGGGTTCACTGTGGACCGGACTGGGCTGTTGAGCCGCGTGTTGTGGGCTCTTTCTGGGGAGTTTATCTGTGTAAGTCCATTTGAAGTTTCGTACGTTCGAAAACCATCCCCATGTGCATGCATGAGCAGTACCAGACCATTTTCTGAAAAAAGAGCAGTAGCAGACCAAAACTAAATAGGCAGAATTATACATTATTTGGACTTCAGTCCAGTTTCCAGTATTTTCTTTGGATCCTAGGTCTATGGAGAATTTTAGAATCTTGTACTCCCTCCGATCCAATTAATTGTCGCAACTTTGATAGTAATATCTAAAACTGACGAGCAAGACCTTAAGCATTTTCGGCATTTGGGAGGAAACAAGACGAGAAAGCCCGCCTTTATTCTACATCGTCACCATTTTCTGAGAGTCTTTGAAATCGCAACATGTTGTATCTATCTTATAGTACTCCACCCGTCTCAAAACGTAAGACCATTTTTAACACTATTATGTTCTTACATTTTAGGATGAAGTGAGTATTATTATCAGTTTTGCTAAAGCACATCTAGATGTGCAATAAGTATTGCACATCTAAGTCCTATGTCATTGATCTTATGTTAAGATTCGTGTGGATATTTTCTTTTCCTCTTTATGTTTGATTCACTCACTTAGATGTGCAATAACTAGAGCACATCTAGATGTGCCCTAGACACATCCATTATCAATTTTGCTAAATCATGTCATTTGGGATAATCTCGTCCCCTTACCTGAACGATGCTATCTGCGTGTAATAAATAGCATTGATATACCTGCTTGGCTTAGGAACGATCTCCGTGTCCATGTGCTACTGAATTTTTCAAAGAGCTTTACAAGGCGGATAACAATCTAAATCCAGATGCATTGCTCAACCTCTTTTCGGCCAAAAGTGACACCTAAGATGAATGATCAGCTATGCTGTGAGTTTACTGAGAAAGAAATTAGTGATGCATTATTCCAAATTGGGCCTTTAAAAGCACCGGGTGTTGATGGTTTTCCGGCTCGTTTTTATCAGAGAAATTGGTCTTTTATGCGGGATGATGTAGTTGCTGCAGTAAAGGAGTTCTTTGTGAATGGAGTTATGCCTGAGGGCATAAATGACACGGTCATCGTTCTCATACCTAAAGGTAACTCGCCTGAGTGCTTTAAATATTTTCGTCCAATAAGCCTCTGCAATGTTATTTACAAGGTGATATCCAAGTGTCTCGTCAACCGTTTGCGGACTTTCCTCGATGAGCTTGTGTCTGAAAGTCAAAGCGCGTTTATCCCGGGAAGGATGATAACTGACAATGCCAGCATCGCTTTCGAGTGCTTCTATAAGATCCAACAGAGCAAAATTTCCCAGAACACTCACTGCGCTTATAAGTTAGACCTGACTAAGGCTTATGATCGCGTCGAATGGAAGTTTCTAGAAGGTGCCTTGTCCAAGTTTGGCTTCTGCCACAAATGGATATCGTGGGTAATGACTTCTGTTCGCTCAGTGAGATATGCGGTGAGGATGAACGGGGAAATTCTGGAGTTCTTTTACCCTACGAGGGGCTTGAGGCAGGGTGACCCGCTAAGCCCCTACTTGTTCCTCTTTGTGGCTGAGGGTCTCTCCATGGCCCTGGACAAGCAGTGTGAAGTTGGACACATTACCCCAATTAAAGTAGCCAGGGGAAGCCCAGGGATCTCGCATTTGTTGTTTGTAGACGATAGTTTGCTCTTCTTCAAGGCATCGGAAGCTCAAGCTCGAAGTGTGAAAGATGCTCTATCTTTATTCCAGCAAGGTACTGGTCAACTTCTTAGCCCCGGAAAATGCTCTATTTTGCTTAGTCAGGCGTGTCCAGAACTGGTCAGGCAGGCTATTTCTAGTACCTTGGATATTACAACTTCTACTTTTGAGGAGAAATATTTGGGCCTGCCAACCCCGGAAGGCCGCATGAAAGGTAAACACTTTCAACCCATTTCAGCTCGTTTCACTAAAAGGCTTACAAACTGGGCTGAGAGGTTCATGTCTCATGGTGCGAAAGACAACCTCATAAAATCAGTGGCTCAGGCTATTCCCACTTACACCATGAGCATTTTCAAGATGGGGGCTGGTTTCTGTGATCAGTATGAAAAACTCATTAGAAATTTTTGGTGGGGCGATGAGCAAAACAAGCGGAAAGTACATTGGATGTCATGGGATAGAATGACTCGTACTAAATCGCAAGGCGGAATGGGGTTCCGTGACATGAGAATTTTCAACCAAGCTTTGTTGGCGAAGCAAGCATGGAAACTTGTTCAAAGGCTGGACAGTATGTGTGCAAGAGTTTTGAAGTCAAAGTATTATCCAAAAGGTAATATCATGGATACGGTCTTCCCCTCGGATGCATCTCCTGTTTGGCGAGGGATTGAACATGGGCTTGAGTTATTAAAGAAGGGCATGATATGGAGAGTGGGAAATGGAAAAAGCATCCAGATTCGTAGACATAATTGGATCCCTCGCCTAGAAGGGATGTCGATCATGTCCCTTAAGAACAGGAGCACAAATCGTTGGGTCAACCAATTGATTATTCCAAACACAAATGAGTGGAATAAGCCTTTGATTCATAGTTTGTTCCATGAGTTTGATCCTCTAGAGATTTGCAAAATTAGGATACCATCAAGTCCTGTTGATGATGTGCTAGCGTGGAATCATGAAAAGGATGGTAATTTTACGGTGAGAAGTGCGTACAATTTGGGGCTGAACCTGAAAAATTCTACAGGCTGGGAAGAATCATCACATAGCCACGGCAATGGAAGAGTGTCTCTTTGGAACCTCATATGGAAAGCACACATCCCCCACAAGATCAGAATTTTTGCTTGGAGAACTGCTACTGATTCCTTACCAACAAAAGAAAACAAATTGAAGCAGACTTTGGAACACGATAGTATTTGCAATATTTGTGGTAGGGAGCCTGAGGATGCATATCATGCTACTGTTTGCTGTACTAAAGCTAGAGCTATCAGAGAAGCTATGAGGAAAGTCTGGCCTTTGCCAAAAGAAGAATGCTTCGATCGTTCAGGACCTGATTGGTTGCTGATGTTACTTAGCCAATGTGATAACACCTCCAAAGAGAGAATCTTGTTGTTGTTATGGAGAGCCTGGTACTTACGTGATGATATAGTGCATCATAAAGGTACTGCTTCCGTTGCCGAATCTGCCATCTTCTTGTCTAATTATTGGTACTGCCTTAATGGAGACATTAATTATGCCCATGACTTGAAGGGCAAAACTCCTGTGGCTGCAATTCCTAGAGCGAAATCTGAAGTTAGTGCCCATGCTTCCAATTGGACCAGGGCCCCTGTTGGCGTTATGAAGGTAAATTCTGATGCATCTTTCATTGCTATTTCGAGTTTGGCAGCGGATGGGGTCATTGCAAGAAACAGCAATGGCGAGGTCTTGTTTAGTGCGGGCTGGACCCTCCCTGAGTGCAGTGATGCCGAAGAGGCTGAAGGGCAGGCGATGCTTTTAGGCATGCAAACTTTGGAAAAAATATATGTTGGTCTGACGATTTTCGAGACAGACCGTGCGGTTGTTGTGGAGGCCCTCAATGCAAAGTCTGTGATCAGGCCAAGATGGTGAGCTACTTATAACGATTCTTTGGAATTGTTGAAGAATTCCCCATCCTGGAGAATGACAAAGATTGGAAGAGAGAGCAACGTGGCTGCACATAAACTTGCTGCTTACGCTAGATCTAATGGCAGTTTTTTTATGATGAGCAGTGTGCCATGTAGTATAACTGATGTAATCTTAAAAAATTGTACTCCGGATACAAGTAATATATAAAGCTCCCTTTTCCCTAAAAAAAAAGAAATACTACTCCCTACCTCTCATAATATAAAAACGTTTGATGTACTGTAAAATAACTCGGTTGATGAGCTACTCGGTCGAGGTAGGAGATCAAATGACGACCATCACGACGAGGTAGGAGATCAAATGCAGAGCAGAAACACATACAGTTGGTCTGGCATGGCCCTCAGCCCAAGCGAATCTCTACTAAGCATTATTCAGTGCTTCGTTCAACCTTCCATTCTTCTACTAAGCATTATTCCTTCAAACCCGCCTTAACTGTCCTATTTTTTTATTATCTTACCGAATAAACTTACGTTTTCTTTCGTAAGTATGTAATAAGTGATTACAAAATAAAATCCTGAAATATGGGCAGACAAATCAGGCAGGATTTGATAAACATTTATTCACACAATAACATTAATATGGACCGGTGAATTAAATGCTAAAATACTAAAATATTTGAACCTATTGCAACACACGGGCAAATTATATTACATAAAAATTACAATTGACCTCCGGCATTGAGCATCGTGCCTGATGACTTTCGGCTCTCAGCCGTGTTAGCTATATTCAGTCCATACTTTGTCAGTGCTTGCTTGCTGCTGTCTTGGCTTCAGTTCAGTCCCGCACAATCACTTGGCTTTGCAAGCTTCAGCTCATCTTCTTCAGTTTGAAGATTTTTCTCCATTGACTAATTCAGGTCGATGTCATACACTACATGCACCCTTCACCGATTTTATACCAAACACATACATGCCTACCAAAACTCTTAAAAATACAGCATTGTCCAACGAACGGGACAAGATTATTCAAGAGTTCACAATTAGAAACTGTACAAGAAAATAATATGTACAGCGCTGCTCATATGGCATCTTTCAATCCTGGGCTGACGTCTCATCAACCTGAGAATGCTGTGCATAAGGCTGCAAAAAAAAAAAAAGGGAACATAAGGTCAGCTCGATTTCAACATATGTGTGGGACTAAAACACGACCCTACAAACTTCTCTTCTTGTTTTGCTAGGATAGTAAAAATACCAAAATACTAGACGGCGGCAAAATTAAGACTGCATATACTTGAGTCAGTCCACTTAATCTATGCCACTGACAGAAAAACAAGCATGCAGTGATGCAGCAAGACTGACGATGCATATAAACTGTAGTACCTTGGGAACTGACGATGCATATTAAGTCAAGTTGTTATGTTGCGAAATGCAGATGTACGCAGATTATCAACAGGCGGATATTTAAGTTCCGAGATATCTATGCTATAGCTTCAAAAAAGTGTTCTGTGTAACAATAACATAATATGAGAAGTCACACTATATCAGCTGCCAGATCCAAACCAGAGGGTCCAAAATTGTCTAGTGCATTCTGTAGTATTCCAATTATTAGTTATGCACGGGGTGCAGATATACCACTAACCAATATTTACGGTAACCTTATAACGGTATGTGCAATATCCCATATGTACATATATATTAACAATGGTAGTGCTGTGGAAAAACCTATCAGTAGGCTTAGTACTGTGTGCTCATACGAATCAATGTAGTTAATTGGCTTCTGGAACAAACATTGAAGGTAGCACGTGCAGGTGAACACCACTTGACAACAATGGCATTTGCGGTGTGTAGAATCCTACGGGAAAAGGGGTGTAGGAATACAATTCACAGAAATTATGATGGTCTCATTACTTTGATCAAGGGTATCCACAGTGGCGAATGCAGAAATAATTTTCAGGTGTGGCCGAGCTTATGAAGGAGAAAAGCATGTAAAATGCAACTGACCAAAAACTGCCTAGAATATTAGATATATAAATACTTTGTGTTTCGCAAATACAACTAAAATCCAAATTTAAGTACCATATTCTATTATCCTGCGTGTACTCGTGCTCTGTTCGGCGGAGCTTTACATCATCCCCACCAGCTACGTACCAGGTCCATGTCCAGCACGTAGGTGTACTAGTACCTTTGGTTGAAATTTAGGTGTGGCAGCTGCCAGGCCTTGCCAGATAGCTGGCTCCGCCACTGGGTATCCATGAACAATCCAACGGAATAAAACCCTATGGATTCAACTGCGTAACAATAATATTCCAAAACAGGCGAAAGGTGCAAATTACTTGTCATTTTAGCCAAAGAGAACAGAACACGGAAGGATCATCTTTTTCTTATTTGTATTCAGGTCCAAACTACTTGACATTTTGAAAAAGCAATGTTGTTGGTCTACATTACCACTTATTTCAACAGTAAAGAAGCGTACCATGCTATCCTGGGTTGGAGTTATAGCATGCATGTTATAATTCCCAATCAAGGTATAGTAGTAGTCATTCTGGATTGATATTTGATCAGCATGAGAATACTGTCCATCAAACTGCAAGCAAAAGGAAATATAAGATCAGTTTACTTGCAATATATGTGGCAACTAAAACATGGAAATCCTAGATCAATTGAAAAATAAAATAAAATGTGGTGAGGCAACAAGACCGAGGATGAATATTAATTGTATAGTACCTCTGGCGTTGAGTTGCTTTCTGAAAACAGGTGGCGAGAAATAGCATCCAGAGATGCATCATGAGGTGGCGGAGCATCCCCGGAGGAATAAATCGATTGCTGGCCATAAATAGTGTGTTCAAACTCATATTGTTATGTTCCGAAATGCAGCTGTAAGCCAATTATCAACAGACAAAAACTGAAGTTCCAGATAATGTACGCTAAATTCGCTCCAAACAAGTGTTCTATATAACAAAAACAACATGGGAGAAGTCAGACTATATCGGCCGCCAGATCCAAATTCGAGGGTCCAGAATTGTCTAGTAGATTCTGTAGTATTGCAATTAATTATGCATGGTGCTGAGATATACTCCCTCCGTCCCAAAATAAGTGACTCAACTTTATACTAACTTTGATACAAAGTTAGTATAAAGTTGAGTCACTTATTTTGGGATGGAGGGAGTACCACTTATCAATATTTACAGGTATCATACAATATGTAAAATATCTCATATACACATTTACATATGAAAAATGGCCGTGCTGTGCATAAAACCTATCTGTAGGCTAATCCTGAGTTCTAATAGCCTAATTCTCCCATCTCATCTGAAGTGCATGTTGTTTACCTCAGTACACCCAGAATAGTGAAGGACTCGATGCCTTAGTTTTCAAAATGATTTCCCAATTAAGTATACCATTCTAACTCCAATACCAGTAAGCAAATGACAAGTACTCTCCCTCCGTCCCACAATGAAAGATGTTTTTACAAGCTAACATAGCTTGCAGAAACGTCTTACATTGTGGGACGGAGGGAGTACGTAAGAACAAAAATTGACTTAATAAAACATCTTCTATGTCTTCTTACTAGAGATAATAGAACTTGAGTTGTCACATTTAGGCAAGCATAGGGGTTGTACAAGAAATCTAAATTTGGGAGTAACTTGTTCCACTTTGTGCATGGAAAGCTTAATTACCTCACTGCTATAAAACGGAATAGTGGTGTAATCAGCACGTGAACCACTCACGGATCCAGAAACATCGGGATCTGCAAGCAAGGTAGCATGTAAAACTTTTGCCAGTGTAAGACCAATGCGATTTAATATGCCACAGCGCAGAGAATTGGAGCTATTACATATAGCCCATAGGAGGACAGAGAAAAACAATATGTCTATCTTATGACTGATAAACGCTTAGTTCAAATATCATTCTGCAGTGATTGATCTATGTTCAATCATGTGTTCTGACAGTAGATGTCCCTGGTATATATCTAGAGTTCTGGACTTACGAGTTCTTACCTTATGAGATCTTACCTTATTAATTCATCAAATAGTGTATAAATTGAGGATAATATCAGCTGTGGGGTTTTAAATTTATCTGCAGAAATAAGATGTACAAGTACAGAAATACTAAGTAATAGAACAAAATAACAGATCAATCTACCACTTTTTTTCATATGGCATGACTAATGTACGGACGTAGATATATGAAATCAGGGTTTTTTCTATGTACCCAGATCAAAGATCGTTATGTTTTGATAAAAGTACAGATGGTGCCTGTTTTAGTTAAACTATCGAAGGCATTGGGCATCAATCATGATTCATGAATACCTTGATATTGCTCCGCGCCCAGGTTTGCTTGAGTTCCTCCCGGGAACCATCCCTGAAAGAAGAGAGCAACCTCATAGTGATGTTGTTGGGCTCATTCGTTTCTAGCCAAACATAGTGGAATCAGTTTTGTTTTGTTTTGTTTTTCAGCAACTGCATGAATCTACTCCCTCGGTTCCTAAATACAAATCTTTTTAGAGATTTCAATAAGAAACTACATACGGAGCAAAATGAGTGAATCCACACTCTAAAATATGTCTATATACATCCGTATGTAGTTTGTATTGAAATGTCTAAAAAGACTTATATTTAGAAATGGGGGGAGTCGCTAATTAGCTTGTAGAGCGAACATTGAAAGTAGCTCCCACAGGTGAAGACCAAAACTGGAAATAGAAAGTATTTACATCGCGGATGTACACCCTCAAATCCAGTGGCGGAGGTAGAGGGTGGACAGGGTGGGCCACGGCCCACCCTGGCATTTTTGGAATAGCTTTATAGCATAGGAAAAAGGGTAAAAAATATTAAGAAAAAATATTTTTTATGAACATTTCTATTGTTGGCCCACCCTGGCCCATTGGGCTAGATCCGCTACTGCTCAAATCCCGAATGCTATACAGACTAGTTAAATGCCCGTGCGTTGCTACGGGCAAATGATTGTAAATAAATTAAAGGGCACCTAACGTTAGGTGCCTGAAAAATTCTTCGCGCCAATCACTATTTTTTGCCATCAAATATCCCATGGTTAGGAGCACGCCCCCCACATGTTCATCTTCTTACTCCTCACCCGCGACGATTTCTCCTCCGCTGTGGCCTACCCAGGCCTAACCGCCTGCATCCAACCACTCCCGCCAGCTATCACCGGCTCGCCCTCGCCGTGGTCGGCGCTTCTCATGTCGTCCACATCTTCGGCCTCGTGCAAAGCATAAAGTTGCTCACGCAACAAAATAATTCATGCCCATGAGATTTAGCAAAACCGATAAATCAAAGATTAAGCGGATGATACTTGATTCAGACACACACTTCATCGCACATTTACCATACATCAATCATAGAATAGTCCCTTGTCATTTTCTTTACCAAATCAATTACATCCAATGTTCCTAGAAAAAACGAAAGTGATTGTACAGATCCAGTTATCCCTTCTAGTTCACTCTGTCTAATGCGTGTGCACGACGTATTGTTCCTTCATTCAACGTAAGTAGTGAATTTGATCTTGGTCTATCTTGTTTCTTCGTTTGACTTGATGGGACGAAAAAATGGAAGTGATTGTACAAATCTAGTATACCTATGAGACTCATCCCCACTATCTATTTATCTTAACATACACCCTGTCCACCTCAGCATAGTTGCCACATCACCAGTCCCGTTTGCAATGGATCATTTCCTTTCCAACTCTAAAAAACATAACGACCAATCTTTCTCCCGTGGGAAAATCTACCTCGCAAGGCGCAACCATCTCACCGCGATTCGCTTCCTTCCCCACTTCATTTTCTCCAGCAGATTCGCTCCTAATCATGGATGATCATTCACTTCATTCCTTACAAGGATGAGCGCTAAAAAATATCATGGCTTATAGTACCAATTCAACAACTCCGAATGTTTTTTTATCATTCTTTTCTTAATTAAGTTTTGGCTTATTCGTTTCTGCTTTTGATTTTTAAGAAATTACTTTTAGTTCAGTCCTCTCATGTTATATTATGCTTATCCTGCACCTATTATCTTTATTATGTACTTACTTGTTAAGCTCATTGTCATGCCCACTAAGAAAGCAAAATTTATCAGCATTAACCTATGTTTATTTCTCCATTTTCTGATTGTAGGAATATTGCTATCAGTGTCATACAAAGAAATAAGATAGACCAAGATATCTCTCCAAATGTACTGACCCATTTCTATTTCTCAATTTTCTAATTTTTGGATGTACAACAAGTCAAGTGGTATTATAGCAATGCAGTTTACTATATTTGTTGGCTCATAATTCGATTGTTTCCTCTAACCTTTCTCTACCTGACCTATTTCGTGCAGGTATGTGATATTCGGAGACAAGGGTGTCAAATTTAGTCTTTTTTTTGGCTCATGAGATATAAATCTCCTTTTCATGTGCATTTATCTCTCGAAGTGGTGTGTTACACATTCAGATTCTACTATTTTACTATGGCCTTTATCATGAGACTTATAATTTTTATATGCCTTGATTTTCTGAAAACTGGCGTTTATTTTGTTTTGCATGATTTAGACTACTCTTTTTGTATGAATTGATCGGGGAAATTACCAGGTAACTTCCTTTCATTATCCTCGGTTAATTATTGTGTTGTTCTATTCTAAGTCGCACTGTAGCCTACTTGGAAACAACTGCCCTCCTCAGTGGAAGTCTCAATGTAATTCTCAAATCCCCTAAATGAGATATAAATGTACGATGCAGTTTCACTTTCATGAGACTGAATTGAGAAGATGCCACAATTTGACTCTTGTGCTTTGAAATGTGTCACTCGGAGCAACTATCAGACAATACAATTTCCCAAAAGAATCATATCTTTCCAAGTCATTGTTAAATTTCCCGCTGCAATGCGCGGGGAATCCTTTAGTTTACCAGTTATTTCATGTCTCATGGCTTGTCCTCCACGTCGCGAGACTACTCCACCAAACAGTCGGCTTCGCAATAACCCCAATGATCATCCTCAATGAGTTTACTATCTTCCTCGACAACACTTGGCACAGGCATTAGACACACCAATTTCTATCTAAATAGTACTTTTCTTTCATCATGTACATCTCAAAGAAGACTTAGAATTAGACATACATCGATTAAAAAATCGAGTCTTTACCGAAGAAGCCTGTGCTCGAAATAATCGAGCACGGGCTTTTCTGGTCAAAACGTATCTTGTCTTTATCATGACTTATTTTCCTTGGTTAACAATACTTGTTGTTTTGCCGATATGTCAGGTTCATTAATTTTTTTTACCTAGATCTTCAATGGCAAGAATAACAATAAGTAGTCGCCTCATAGTATTTAAGTAAAAATGGACAAAAGGGCACAAGATAGCTGACTCGTATATATTCTTGAAACTGTCATGTTCTTGAGATATAAATAAAATACACTCAAGGGCTTGCCGTAGAGGCAGAGATGGAAAAATCCATTGGCTCACACTGTTCTCCTAATCCACGTACACCTACAGTACACACAATTGTGAAACATCCATAGCCGCAATTGCCACTGGTAACCTACTGTAACTCGAAAGATGTATAATGCTGCTACTCCTATTACGTAATTGTACAAGCACCAATCATACCAGGTCCATTATTCACATCCAATGAACCCAAAGATTAGCATACCCAATAGTTAAATAATATACAAAATGGCATTTTATTGATTACAGTTTAATGAAAAAATTCACCATTGCTTTTATTTCAGAATTAGCCCGCGGTTGTGATAAAATGATAATTCAGTTGCTTTAGTACTATGCTAAATTTCTACAAGAAACATTTGAAATCGTCATGATAGAACTGCTTCTATTTTGGAACTAATCAAACAAATAGGAAGAACACAATATTCTTGCTATGATTTGCATCAAGAAACTTATAAAAATGGCAATACATGAGATCGGTTCTTACCACAAGAAGTGGATGCCTTCAGTTTTGACTCGTTGAGGTAAGGAAGCAGCATCACCTGCCAACAGGGATTCGAGGACGGGCGAGATCGGAGGAAGCTGCTGAAAGGACATGCGGTGCCCCCATGTGTGGTTTTGGTAATTGATGACAATCTCTATGGACTAACGGTTGCCTTGAATTACATTTGAAGCATTTGTCCATAGGATTGTCTTGAAGTCCATGTGTTGGTTTCAAGGAGTTTATGAGATGGACAAAGTGTTTTTCAAGGAATTATCCAAAGATTGGTCATGTGTGAGTTGAGCTTATTGCAAGCATGTCTTAAAGAAGAAGATTGTGTGATCATTCATGTTTACCTTCAAGACATCATCCAAATGAAGAGAGTTGGAAAGATTAAATGTTGATCAAGACTAAGTCAAGAGTGAATCAAGTTGATCAACTCACAAAGCGTAGAAGAAGTACCGAGAGGGATCAAGTGATCCCATGGTATGGTAAGCATTGTCCATTACGCTTTGTGTACTAACCCATGGTCTACGTGAGAGTTCTTTGTGGGGTTAGGTATGTTTCCATGGTATTGCGTCAAGAGGAAGATCTCATACAACCCATGGAGGATGACATCAAGTGGTGATCGTTATCAAGTTTGCAGTGTGCAAGTTCAAGTGGAGCAACTCGAAGAGTGGCTCACCCATAATGGAGTATGGGGGAGCAATCAAGCTTGAAGCTTGCCGTCCATTGTGGTGTCAATTGAATTGTGAAGATGTGCCAAAGAGTGGCTCACCCATAGTGGAGTATGGGGGAGCAATCAACTAGTCTTCATCGAGCCAACACAATCAAGAAAGGTGGTCCAACTTGAGGAAGTCAAGATCGTCATCATCTAGCTCAAGTGGACTATGTGCAAGGCAAATGTTTGCCCTTGATAGGTTTTCTATTTTACCGGTCTCATAGTGGTAGTTGGGAGACCGGGTTGTAGGATCGATTGCCGTACTATCAAGGGGGGCTCTCTAGGGAGTAGCTTGATCGTATCATTCGTCGAGAGCCCAAACCATTGCATCCTTGCATCATATTTCTTGGTTCTTGTTTTGTTTCATTTGTGAGTCTTAGAGCTTATGGTCATCTTGATGACAAGCTTGAGTTCATCGAAAACGGAGTTCGCATGCATCTTATATGATGTTTTCGGTGTTGGAGGTTTTACCGGTCTTATCCGAGGAAGGGTTCTCACCATTTTATTATGGTCCTTTTCTCATTTGCTTCTTATTGATATTTCTCTCAAGATTGTGTTAGCCCTTGTCATTAGCTTTCCATCAAACTTGGTTTCGTTGAATTCGGAGCTCGTATGCGAAAGTTGTGGCTGTTTTGATATTGCCTGTTTTACACAGAGAGGTTGTACCGCCCCATGGAGAGGTTGTACCGCTTAACCGGTACAACCGGTGTTTGGAGCGGTTGTACCGCACCAGAATTGGTCCGGAGGTTGTACCGGTCATGTACCGCTCTACCACCGGACTGGTCTCTGTTGTGGTGCGGTTGTTGGGCGGTTATGGGCCGGTTGTACCGCTTATTGCCTGTTACCGGTTGTACCGGTGCTCATAGAGGTTGTACCGCTCCTATGTTATTCTGTACATAACGGGTAGATTCATGGGGACCTATTTAAGGGGGTCTTCTTCCCCAATGGTTCCCCATCTCTTGAGCTCGTTTTTGCCCCCATTGTTGACCTTCTTTGAGCTTGCTAACTCTCAATCCCTCCATGGATTCTTGCTAGTTTTTGAGGGAAAAGAGAGAGGAGATCTAGATCCACATTTCCACCAATCACTTTCTCCTCTATGTGAGGGGAACCCCTTGGATCTAGATCTTGGAGTTCTTGGTGTTCTCCTTCTTGTTCTTCCTCTCATTTTCCTCCCTAGCATTAGTTGCTCCGGTGGGATTTGAGAGAGAAGGACTTGGGCACTCCGTGTGCCCTTGCCATTGCATTTGGTGCATCGGTTTGAGTTCTCCACGGTGATACGTGGAAGTGAAGTTTGAGAAGCTTATTACTCTTGGGTGTTTGGGCACCCTAGAGCTTGTTCCTCTTGGGTGCCTTGGCGCCCTAGATGGTTGGTGTTGTTCGGAGCTCAATCATTGTGGTGTAAAGCTCCGGGCAAGCGTCAGGGTCTCCAATTAGGTTGTGGAGATCGCCCCGAGCAATTTGACGGGTACCGGTGACCGCCCCCAAGGGTTGCCAAAGTGTACAGGTTCGGCGACCGCCCCCAAGGGTTGCCATTTGTACGGGTTCGGTGACCGCCCTAAAGGGTCCCTTAGTGGAATCACGACATCTTGCATTGTGCGAGGGCGTGAGGAGATTACGGTGGCCCTAGTGGCTTCTTGGGGAGCATTGTGCCTCCACACCGCTCCAAACGGAAATTAGCATCCGCAAGGGTGTGAACTTCGGGATACATCGTCGTCTCCTCGTGCTCGGTTATCTCTTACCCGAGCCCTTTACTTATGCACTTTACTTTGTGATAGCCATATTGTTTCTTGTCATATATCTTGCTATCACATGGTTGCTTATCTTTCTTAGCATAAGTTGTTGGTGCACATAGGTGAGCCTAGTTGTTTTAGGTTTTGTGCTTGGCAAATTAACCGCTAGGTTTATTCCGCATTTGTTCAAGCCTAAACTGTAATTATTTTAAAACGCCTATTCACCCCCCCTCTAGGCGACATCCACGATCTTTCACTGCGCCATGCGTGGAGAAGGGCTCATGGCATGACCTATCCACCTCGATAATAACAACAAGCAAGCACGCACAACTGTTACCCCTGCCCTCGACCAAACCTCATTGCCTACTGGAAGGAGCGGCTATGGTGGCTCAATGGCATGGCCGTGCTGCATGTTATCCAGCAGATAGGCGACGGCGCGACGCCAGTTCTCCCCAACCCTCACTTCTCTGCAACTCTTCCACGAATTGTGTTATCTGGGAGCAGCACACAACCTGTTAAAGATACTCGGGGACGGCGGCCAGCTCGCACACAACCTCCAATGGCGCAGGTGCGACACTGGGAGGAGGAGGGCGTTGGATTATGCAAGGACGACATCGGAGAAGGACTGCAAGGTCAGGAGGATCCGCGATCTGAGGCCTAACACGCTCGTTGCCTCTCAATGTCCACCTCTTTAAGGAGAACATGAGCAAGGGAGAAAATCGGCGGCTACATCCCAGGAAAGGAAAGGAAAGAGAGCGGGAGACATGAAGGGGATTGACGTCCATGCATATGTTTCCTTTTTCTTTTCTTCCCTTTTTACGTGTGTACCGAAGAATCTCTAATCAATCTCTGAAAAATCAAATCTAAATTAATCAACTATACCATAAGTTCCTCAATCACATTAATTATATTTTGGGCAAGGTATGGAAACGTTAATTAATGTAATTTTTGAGAAGTATGGAAATATTATTTAATGTGATTGATGAACTTATGGTATAGTTGATTAATTTAGATTTGATTTTTCAGAGATTAATTATAGATTAATCATAATTGATTTTTTCATATAAATACATTACGAATAAATGGAAGGAGTATCAGACGCGATTCGGTTTTAGCATGGGAGGGGTGGTGGGAGGTGAGACGAAAATAAACCAGACGAAAATAAACCGAACGAAAATAAACCGGGACTATTCAACCAACTCGTCCATTAGGAGTAGAGATATTTGGTCGGATGAAGCAGGCAGATAGCAACTTGGGGCTAGAAAAACAAAAACAAACACGAAAGATCAATATATAGTTTTCATTGACTTGCTGAAAAAGAACTGCATCGTCGCCGCCGCGTTCGCTCGAGTTCTTGCGTTCGGGGGTGCGGCGGAGCGCTCTCTGTGTTGGATGACTTGGTGCCGCCACTGGCGGCGACCCTAGGCAAGAAGAGGGGTGTGGACGAGACGGGAGGCGGGACGGAAGGGTTTACAAGCTGGGCTTGGGCTCGTGAGGAAACGAAACGGGCCGCTTGGGCTCGTAAGAAATAGGCCGAAGGCGAGGGTTTACTAGCTGGGCTATGACGAGGTTTAAGGGCACCAGAAGGTCAACTTAGGACTAACCTATCCCTCAAAAAAAACTTAGGACTAACCTTAGAGCAACTCTAGCAGACCCCGCATCCCTTCCTGACCCGTAAAATAACCGCCAAAATGCGGGTCGGGGTGAAAAACCCAGCCCGATCAGACCCTGCATCTCGCCCCGCAAAAAAAATTTAGGGGGCACGGCAAAATCCCGACCCCAATCAGGGAAAACGTGGGTTTCCCCCTTGCGGCTGCGGTGCCCTGCATATAAGCGGAAGCGGTTGGTGGGGGACATTTCATCCCGCGCTTTCCTCCACCAACCACCTCTCCTCTCCCTCCTCGCGCCGCCGCCAGCCTCCGCCCAAGATTCCGGCGAAAGCAGCCGGCAGGAGCACGCCGGAAGGACGCCACATGCAGGAGGCCTCCCCTCCCTTCCCCCTTGCGTCAGCGGGCCGCCGGATTTGCAGATCTGCGGCACTTCAATCGGGCCGCCGGATTTGGCTTTTTCCGGCCGCCGGTTGCTGCCCCAAGCGATGGAGTGGTCGGGGAGCCTCTCCCGCAGCCTAGGCAAGGGCGCATCGCCGCATGCAAGTACGGATTCGCCCGCCCGCCGCCGCCGAAGGTTTGCGGGCATGGATTCGTCCGGCCGTCCACCGGGCTCGGCGCTCGCGCAGCGTCTTTGTGGCTTGCCGATGCCGCTCATAGAGTGCGACGACTGCACGCGGAAAGTGATGCGGCTCACTTTGGACACGCCGAAGCACCCCAGATGGGTGTTCTTCAAATGCGAAAACAACGGGGTACGTGCACTTGCAGTAGCTCATTTCATAGCTCATTCTTTAGTTCAATTGCGGTAGCTCACTTCGAGCTTGATCATTCTTTTGTGTAGGGCGATGTATGCTCATTTTGGTTTTGGGAAGGCCAATACATTGATTTGTTGATAGAAAAAAACTTAATAGATGTTGGTGCACTCCTTAGTAGAATCGAAGGCAATGATGCGGCTGCATGTGCAACTAGAGGGGAAGCAACGTCTACTTCTTTCGAACCAAAGATGAAGAAAAAGGAATGCAAAATCAAGAATCCACAGATCAACAACGAATGCATGGAGAAGATATTAGTCCAACTAGTGGAAGCAGTTATGGAGGTTGGAAATCTTCTGAAATGCATACTTGTGGTTCTTGTTTTCTTTGATTTTGCTATTCTAGCAAAGATTTGGTGTTGTCTTTTGTATCTAATGTTGTTGCAAAAGCAAAGAAATACATTATGCTAGATCAATTTAAATTGCAAATATAGATTTTGTGGGTCGGGAGGAGCTGCGCCAGATCAGACGCCGCAAAGCCGACGCCGTCCGCGCCGGCCCGCAAAGGCGTTTTCGCGCGAACCGCAAACATGTTTTGCGGGCCGGGAGGATGCGGAGTCTGCTAGAGTTTCTCTTATGGTGTGACCCTAAAAAAACTAATCTTATAGAGTATTGTTCTATGGGGGCGCGGTGGATCCTGGCAAGGGCCGGCGGAAGGGCTCCGTTGTTAGTCGTTCTTTCAAGATTTGTTAGGGTTTGTGTGCTACTCAGGAAGACGAGACGGCGGCGGCTCCCTGCAGATGGAATAAAGGTCTCCCCGTCTAGTCCCCGTTCCGGTGGTGCGTCTAGCATTGTTGGTGGGCATGTGGTGGTGTGTCTCCGGCGGATCTATCCTCGGTGGATTTGCTCGGATCTGGTTGTGGTTCGTCTATGTTCGTGTGTCTTCAGGTTGGATCCTTTCGATCTACGTTATTCTTCATCAGCGACGGTTGCTGTTCTGGTGCGCTGGTCCTATGGGGCCTTAGCACGACGACTTCCCGACTGTCTACTACAACAAGTTGTGCCCGATTCCGGCGAGGGAGGGGTGATGACGGCGGCGCGCCTTCGGCTCACTTTAGTGATTGTAGTCGTCGCTAGGTGGTCTACGGATCTGGATATAATTTTTATTATTTCTAGTGTTCGTTGTACTGCCATAATAGAAGATGAATAGATTGAAAGTTTTCTCGCAAAAAAAAAGGAACAAATGAATGGAGATCTAGAACAAACGAATTGAGATCGTCAACGGCCATCTCCTATAATAAAAAAGACTAATCTACTGTTGACCATGTGATCCTGATTCTCCTGTTTTTTTTTCTTGTCCTCTCTTCTCCTTCTACGTCGGTCACCTCCTCATCGACTCCACATTGGAGATAGTTGACCACACTTGCCGTTGAAATTAAACTTGAGGAAAGGGTTCATATGAATATGAATTTACATATATAACGACAAAAAACGAACGGAGCCGTAGTCCTACACCGAAGCCTAAGAAGAGGGTTCATATATGAGTTTCAAGGGCGCACATTTTTTGAACAAAATGGGCAACAACCATAATATATAGTCGCAGAAACAAATCAAAAACAAAATGCGATTGATCGATTGATCGATGGAGCAAGCACAGCATACGTACCTCGAGGGCCATTCTGAGATGGAACTCGAAGACGGTGAATCCGCCACTGGGCCCGCCCCGTTTGACGTAGAGCTTGCTGACGGCGACCTCGTCCCCTACCCTGGCCGCGCCCTTGCTCTTCCACGTCCGGCCTCCCAGTGCCTTCCTGCTAATGGCGCCGCCCCTCTTTGGGCTGATGAGCGTGAAGAACACCTTGGCTCCCTCCGCCGCGGCGTCTCCGTCCCAATCCTGGGTCAGCAGCCCGCCGGCTGCGTAATATACGCGCGCACACATATTCATGTTGATCACGAGGCCGGCCAGGCGAGAGTTGGTGATAATACATGCATGAGTAGCACTCTACAGATCAACAGTGGAGTTTACTCACATTGCTGCTGCCGAGCCGGGGTTGACTCGTAGATGCGGACCCAGGGGATTCGTTGGTGGCGGAACTTGATGAAGAAGTCCCGCACAGCGCCCAAGGTCGCGGCATGGCCGCCGCCGGGAACTGATCCCACGAGATACTCCACCAGCCTGTCTTTTTCACCCAGGGCCGAGGCCGCCGAGGGGCTGTGGTGCCCTGCCATCTCCCAGCTGCCTCCGGCCGGCCTTCTCGACCTGCTAGCTAGCTTCCGGCTGCTGCGCCTACGTAGCTAAGCTAAGCGTGTGTCGACTGCGTGGACTGCAGCTCCACCAAGAGCCCGCCAGCTTATATATATACCGAGCGTCGAGGGGCCGATGCCGATGCCGATGTCGATCAAGTCGGGTGGAAACGCCGGCGCGGGATAAGCGAGAGCGTGTCCAGTCAAGAGAGAAAGAGGCAGCTGCATGCATGTGCACTGTGCAATCGAGTGCCTAACTTCAAATCTCAAATATCAACAGGGTGCATACAAGTATCTGTGTTTAGAATAAGAAACGAGCCGTCCCGTGTTGCGCCGTAGAGAAGTCAAATTACATAGGCACCCATCCGTGCACATATACATGGCGTCTGCGACTTCCGCCCATCGACCAAATCTCTCCCCCTTGACGCCATTGGCCAGGAAAATCAATTGACTCTATGCTCAAATTGGCGGTCGACCAGGTACACCTATGGGACAAGGTGCGCAGAAAATCACCGCCGGCCCCTTCCCGTTTTGCGGTCGACGGTGCTGCTTTGGCCCTCGGTGTAGGCGTTAGCCATCGGAGGGTCCTCATCGTCCGAGGAGATCTACGCGGATAACCTCCGGAGCAAGCGCTCTTGCTCCTCGGTGTGCGCCTTCGCCTTCGCTGCAAATTGTGCCGTTGCCTCGTGCTTCGACAACTCGATGTCGAGCCGGAGCGCTTTGGCATTCTTGCGCCAGAGTCGTCGCGCATCAGTCTCATTTCCAGGGAGCGGCGCAGGACCGACGTGACGAGCGTGTCCTCGGGATCCACCAGAGCGCGCTTCCCTGATGCCTCACCCACGCCGCACCCATTGCTGCGCATCCGTCTCCGCCCTCGTCAGGGAGTGGCGGAGGACCGACGCGAGGAGCGTGTCCTCGGGATCCACCGGCGCCTCGCCAACGCCTTACCCGCCGCCGAGCATCCACCTCCGTTGTTGTCAGGGAGCGGTGGAGGACCGATGCTAGAAGCGTGTCCTCCGGATCCATCGGGACCTCACCAACGCCTCTCTCGCCGCCGCCCTCTCCCTCACTCGTTGCTGCTCGCACCTCTGACTCGGGCGTCCTCGACCGCCCCGACGTCGGTAAGGGCACGAGCACCCAGCGATAGCCATGGACGCCCTTCGGAGGTGGCAGAGAAGGGGCGGGGTGGCGTACCTGCAGTGGAGTAGAGCGGGCGAAGCTGCCACCGGTGTTGCACATTAGACGAGGGGGCCTGGTAACGTCGCCCACACTGCATCGCCGGGTGACGGTGGAACGTGAGTTGTCGCCGCTGCTGCCGCACCTATGCAGCCACACGGCTGCAGTGCGATGCGGAGAGCGAGCGCATCCGCGTCCGAGTCGCTGTCGGAGCCGCACTGCTCTTGGCGTTCCCCATGGAATGGATTGGAAGACAAGAGAACGGAGAGACTGAAGTGGACTGGAGCAGACTGAGGTCTAGGGTTCGTCCGAATTGGGATTTTATGTGGGGTCTCTATGGGCCACGGTGGGCCGAGCTGACGTGCCAGACGCACCCTGGCCTCCTCATATCCACCACAGATTTGTGCTGAATATGAGGGATGGCAAACAATCTGGATATTTGGGGTCTGGTTTAAGAAGACCGTCTGTGTTGGGGTTTTTTTTTTTGACCGGTCCATCCACCCGTAGAGTTGGGGCTGGTTTTGAGGTGCCCGGCTATAGATGCTTTAATAATATTACAAGAAACTAGCTGCATGCCCGTGCGTTGCCACGGAGCAATAAAATATATAATCAGACAACTTATTTTTAGAAGTGCATGCTCATGTCAGCTTAAATAATGCAATGTCATTCCCGTCCGCACATCATATTGTCTCTGAACCTCTCATCTTCACCGCTTCACCCCACATCTCTCTGTAGCAGTTTTTCATCACATTCTAAATATCCCCATCCTATTATCACTACATGTAGATCTTATTTCTCAAACTTCAAGTTTTTTTTCCAATGTCGTTTGGCAAAGATTTAGTAACGCCTTAATGCAGCAATATACTGGAAATATGTAGTATAATGATATGATGGTGATATGAAAATTACCTGATTCATGCTAGTACAATGAGTGCTCCATCCACATTCTAGCCGACGTGGCTAGAACACACCCATAGGATCCTTTGTTTTTAATTTGCCTCGCTCCTCGACATCCTCCTTTTGCATCTCCTCCCCTCCACTGTTGTGTGCTCACGAGGCTCCTATAGAAATAAAACGTATAGAGAGAAGGATTTGTTTACTCTATTCCATTTTGTTTATGTGGCTGCTGCTGGGGAACGTAGTAATTTCAAAATTTTCGTACGCACACGCAAGATCATGGTGATGCATAGCAACGAGAGGGGAGACTGTGATCTACGTACCCTTGTAGATCGCAACGGAAGCGTTTGGACCCGACCGATCAAGCACCGAAACTACGGCACCTCCGAGTTCTAGCACACGTTCAGCTCGATGACATCCCCGGACTCCGATCCAGCAAAGTGTCGAGGAATAGTTCCGTCAGCACGACGGCGTGGTGACGATCTTGATGTACTACTGTCGCAGGGCTTCGCCTAAGCACCGCTACAATATTATCGAGGACTATGGTGGCAGGGGGCGTCGCACACGACTAAGAATATGATCACGTGGATCAACTTGTGTGTCTCTGGGATGCCCCTGCCTCCGTATATAAAGGTTCAAGAGAGGAGGAGGCCGGCCGGCCCCTATGGCGCGCCAAGGAGGAGTCCTCCTCTCCTAGGGGAGGGAGAAGGAAAGGGGGTGCCGTCCCCCCTCTCCTAGTCCAATTCGGACCAGGGGGGAGGAGGCGCGCGGCCCACCTTTGGCTGCCCCTCTCTCTCTCCACTAAGGCCCATATGGCCCATTACTTCTCCCGGGGGGTTCCGGTAACCCTCCGGCTCTCCAGTTTTCTCCGAAATCACCCGGAACACTTCCGGTGTCCGAATATAGCCGTCCAATATATCAATCTTTATGTCTCGACCATTTCGAGACTCCTCGTCATGTCCGTGATCACATCCGGGACTCCGAACAACCTTCGGTACATCAAAACGTATAAACTCATAATATAACCGTCATCAAAACCTTAAGCGTGCGGACCCTACGGGTTCGAGAACAATGTAGACATGACCGAGACATGTCTCCGGTCAATAACCAATAGCGGGACCTGGATGCCCATATTGGCTCCTACATATTCTACGAAGATCTTTATCGGTCAGACCGCATAACAACATACGTTGTTCCCTTTGTCATCGGTATGTTACTTGCCCGAGATTCGATCATCAGCTATAGACTCCTTCGTTACCGGCAAGTCTCTTTACTCGTTCTGTAATACATCATCTCGCAACTAACTCATTAGTTGCATTGCTTGCAAGGCTTAAGTGATGTGCATTACCGAGAGGGCCCAGAGATACCTCTCCGACGATCGGAGTGACAAATCCTAATCTTGAAATGCGTCAACCCAACATGTACCTTTGGAGACACCTGTAGAGCACCTTTATAATCACCCAGTTACGTTGTGACGCTTGGTAGCACACAAAGTGTTCCTCCGGCACACGGGAGTTACATAATCTCATAGTCATAGGAACATGTATAAGTCATGAAGAAAGCAATAGCAACATACTAAACGATCGGGTGCTAAGCTAATGGAATGGGTCATGTCATTCAGATCATTCAACTAATGATGTGATCCCGTTTAATCAAATGACAACTCTTTGTCTATGGTTAGGAAACATAACCATCTTTGATTAACGAGCTAGTCAAGTAGAGGCATACTAGTGACACTCTGTTTGTCTATGTATTCACACATGTATTATGTTTCCGGTTAATACAATTCTAGCATGAATAATAAACTTTTATCATGATATAAGGAAATAAATAACGACTTTATTATTGCCTCTAGGGCATATTTCCTTCAGCTGCTACCACCACCGTAGCTTTGAGAAAACACACATATTGTTCTTACTATACTCACACATGGACACGATGAATATTTTTAGTATTGGAAGCATAGCTTTAAAATCTTCTCTTACAATCTTAAATGACCAAGCCAATTACATGCCTAGGAAGTAACCCTTATCTCATCTGCACAGACCAATGCATAAAGTAAGCACATTCACTGATAGGCTAAACTATATGATAAACTCTTATGAAAACTAAATATAAGGAGAGATGCATTGCATGCTAAATTGGAACATAAGGGTGCAATGGAAAGGGAGCTTACAGAGTAGACAAGGTAATTGTACATATGAAAACTGACGAATCTCATGTATACATGATACCAAATCAAGATGCATGTAAAATCATATAGGCTGCCTCCACCCTACGAAGAAATAAATGAAGTTACAGGATGCTCCAAAAACCGAGGATAGTAAAAACTAAAAGCATCATGCTATAGGCATCCATCAAAGATGAAGACAAGAGGAATATATGCGTGCCTATAGACACAAAAAACAGCTAGTGGCAATTATCAAACATATCTGAAATAATTCATAGAATTTGACTGAATTCCCGGAAAGAATACATGCCGGAGTTATCTATCAAGTGAACTTATGTGTCGCTCTAACAAGTGTGGATCTAGCTTTTCACTCTTTTGGAAAATAAAAAATGGGGTAAAGAAGCTATCACGATGTTAGAACTAACTAAGGGTAACATGTGATAATGTATTAAAACAGAATATAACTTACCCCAAGATCACAATTGGGCAGAAAAACTGGAAGTTACTATAGAATATTTAATATTTTGTAACTTCATTATTTACACAATATATGTAGAAAATATACAGACACGTACCTTCTGTTTTAAAGTCTTTCCTTCAGTTTGTTGATCAGTTGTCAGCTCTTGTCTACAAAGAGAGGTATAAAGCTTATAGCACCAGCATGCCTCGCTGTCGCTCTAACTCGTCACTGAAACTAAAAAAACCGTACACCTATAAGGCCGAGAACAACCAAAATCAACAAAAGATCCAGATAAGGCAAGAACCCCTCCAAATATACGGTACCAAATTGCTCAAGCCGAACCATTCCTACACAAATATGCATGGCCATGGATCGGCTATACATGCCTGATGTGGCCCAGTGGCTTCATCTTTCATATTCTCCTCTGCTTGAACATTGGCGCCCTTACCCACCATTGCCTGTGTGCATCTCTACCTGCTACTTATGAAGTACCTACGGCCACACTTCAAACATTCGCCTAAGCACCATTGCCTGTTCCAAGTCTGGCCTGACACACACGCTTGCAGTATGTTCGGCGACACATGAACTGATGAATAGCCCTTGCCAAGCCTGCCCTTACCCATCCCGTGAGCCCCTACTAAACTCACGCTGACAGAACTATTTTCCTCCATCTTACAGCTGAAGAACTTGTCGGAGACTTCATATCTCTCGACCCGGGCATGAGCTTGAAAAACCATTTTCAGCTCTTTGAACATCTCATATGCTCCGTGTCTCTCAAAACGCTTTTGGAGCCCCGGTTCTAAGCTGTAAAGCATGCCGTACTGAACGAGGGAGTAATCATCAGCACGTGTCTGCCAAGCATTCATAACGTCTTGGTTCTGTGGGACGGGTGCGTCACCTAGCGGTGCTTCTAGGACATAATCTTTCTTGGCAGCTATGAGGATGATCCTCAGGTTCCGGACCCAGTCCGTATAGTTGCTGCCATCGTCTTTCAGCTTGGTTTTCTTTAGGAACGCATTGAAGTTGAGGACAACGTGGGTCATTTGATCTATAAGACATATTGTAAAGATTTTAGACTAAGTTCATGATAATTAAGTTTATCTAATCAAATTATTAAATGAACTCCCACTCAGATAGACATCCCTCTAGTCATCTAAGTATAACATGATCCGAGTTAACTAGGCCGTGTCCGATCATCACGTGAGACGGACTAGTCAACATCGGTGAACATCTTCATGTTGATCGTATCTTCTATACGACTCATGCTCGACCTTTCGGTCTTCTGTGTTCCGAGGCCATGTCTGTACATGTTAGGCTCGTCAAGTCAACCTAAGTGTATTGCGTGTGTAAATCTGTCTTACACCCGTTGTATTCGAACGTTAGAATGTATCACACCCGATCATCACGTGGTGCTTCGAAACAACGAACCTTCGCAACTGTGCACAGTTAGGGGGGACACTTTCTTGAAATTATTACGAGGGATCATCTTATTTAAGCTACCGTCGTTCTAAGAAAATAAGATGTAAAACATGATAAACATCACATGCAATCAAATAGTGACATGATATGGCCAATATCATTTGCTCCTTTGATCTCCATCTTCGGGGCATGATCATCGTTGTCACCGGCATGACACCATGATCTCCATCATCATGATCTCCATCATCGTGTCTTCTTGAAGTTGTCTCGTCATCTATTACTTCTACTACTATGGCTAACGCTTTAGCAATAAAGTAAAGTAATTACATGACGTTTATGTTGACATGCAGGTCATAAATAAATAAAGACAACTCCTATGGCTCCTGCCGGTTGTCATACTCATCGACATGCAAGTCGTGATTCCTATTACAAGAACATGATCAATCTCATACATCACATATATCATTCATTATTCATCACAACCTTTGGCCATATCACATCACAAAACACTTGCTGCAAAAATAAGTTAGACGTCCTCTAATTGTTGTTGCAAGTTTTTACGTGGCTGCTATAGGTTTCTAGCAAGAACGTTTCTTACCTATGCCAAAACCACAACGTGAATTGCCAATTTCTATTTACCCTTCATTAGGACCCTGTTCATCGAATCCGATCCGACTAAAGTGGGAGAGACAGACACCCGCCAGCCACCTTATGCAACTAGTGCATGTCAGTCGGTGGAACCGGTCTCACGTAAGCGTACGTGTAAGGTTGGTCCGGGCCGCTTCATCCCACGATGCCGCCGAATCAAGATAAGACTAGTAACGGCAAGCAAATTGACAATATCGACGCCCACAACTACTTTGTGTTCTACTCGTGCATAGTAACTACGCATAGACCTAGCTCATGATGCCACTGTTGGGGAACGTAGCAGAATTTTAAAATTTTCTACGCATCACGAAGATCAATCTATGGAGTCATCTAGCAACGAGGGAGAGAGGAGTGCATCTACATACCCTTGTAGATCACGAGCGGAAGCGTTCAAGAGAGCGGGGTTGATGGAGTCGTACTCGACGTGATTCAAATCACCGATGACCTAGTGCTGAACGGACGGCACCTCCGCGTTCAACACACGTACGGTTGGGAGACGTCTCCTCCTTCTTGATCCAGCAAGGGGGGAAGGAGAGGTTGATGAAGATCCAGCAGCACGACGGCGTGGTGGTGGAAGCAACGGTGATCTCGGCAGGGCTTCGCCAAGCGCTGGGAGATGGAGGAGTGTCACGGGAGGGAGAGGGAGAGGCCAGGGGCTTGGGTGCGCAGCCCTCCCTCCCCCCACTATATATAGGGTGCCTAGGGGGGGGTGCCGGCCCTAGGAGATCCAATCTCCTAGGGAGGGCGGCAGCCAAGGGGGTGCCTTGCCCCCCAAGGCAAGGGTGGCGCCTCCACCCCTAGGGTTTCTAACCCTAGGCGCAGGGGGAGGCCCAAGGGGGGGCACACCAGCCCACTAAGGGCTGGTTCCCCTCCCACTTCAGCCCATGGGGCCCTCCGGGATAGGTGGCCCCACCCGGTAGACCCCTGGGACCCTTCCGGTGGTCCCGGTACAATACCAGTGACCCCGAAACCTTACCGATGGCCGAAACTGGACTTCCTATATATAAATCTTTACCTCCCGGACCATTCAGAAACTCCTCGTGACGTCCGGGATCTCATCCGGGACTTCAAAAAACTTTCGGGTTACCGTGTGCTAATATCTCTACAACCCTAGCATCATCGAACCTTAAGTGTGTAGACCCTACGGGTTCGGGAGACATGCAGACATGACCGAGAAGCCTCTCCGGTCAATAACCAACAGCGGGATCTGGATACCCATATTGGATCCCACAAGCTCCACGATGATCTCATCAGATGAACCAGGATGTCGAGGATTCAATCAATCCGTATACAATTCCCTTTGTCAATCGGTACGTTACTTGCCCAAGACTCGATCGTCGGTATCCCAATACCTTGTTCAGTCTCGTTACCGGCAAGTCACTTTACTCGTACCGTAATGCATGATCCCGTGATCAATCACTTGATCACTTTGAGCTCATTATGATGATGCATTACCGAGTGGGCCCAGAGATACCTCTCCGTCATACGGAGTGACAAATCCCAGTCTCGATTCGTGCCAACCCAACAGACACTTTCGGAGATACCTGTAATGTACCTTTATAGTCACCCAGTTACGTTGTGACGTTTGGCACACCCAAGGCACTCCTACGGTATCCGGGAGTTGCACAATCTCATGGTCTAAGGAAATGATACTTGACATTCAGAAAAGCTACAGCAAACAAACTACACGATCTTTGAGCTATGCTTAGGATTGGGTCTTGTCCATCACATCATTCTCCTAATGATGTGATCCCGTTATCAATGACATCTAATGTCCATAGTCAGGAAACCATGACTATCCTTTGATCAACGAGCTAGTCAACTAGAGGCTCACTAGGGACGTGTTGTGGTCTATGTATTCACACATGTATTACGATTTCCGGATAACACAATTATAGCATGAACAATAGACAATTATCATGAACAAAGAAATATAATAATAACCATTTTATTATTGCCTCTAGGGCATATTTCCAACAGAGGACACTCCTATTCCTCGCATCGAGGGAAGCCCCAGAAGGGCTGCCCAGCCGCGTCCTGTTATTTTTGTTATTTTTTCTGTTTTCTGTTCTTGTTTTGTGCATTATTTTTGTACTATTCTTTATACTTTAAAATATTCCACATATATATTATTCAAATTCCTCCCCCTTTTCCTCCTCTGAACCTCTCTTCCTTTATCGGCGATCCAAATCCAGTGAGGGGGACGGCAAGGCTCGAAGGATTGCTCGCTGTCGCCGCAGATCAGCGAGGGTGAATCGGCAGCTCTCAGGCCTGCCCTGACCACCGGGGTGAAAATGAAACCTCCAGCATCCTGACCACTGGGAGGTCGAAGCAGCTTCCTCCATCGCCCAATCCAGAATGAGGTCTGCAATAAGAGGTTGGCCTCTGGTGAATAGCATGTCCCTCTCTCCTTGATCCATCTTCGACATCGCTCTCAGGGCTAGGTGAAGCCGAGCATCTCGAACGCGGCCCGCAGAGATCACCGCATCTCTGGCTGCCCTCGTCGCCGCTCTTTGCAGCCTCTGCATCTCCTCCAGCAGTCTCTCGGTCTCTTGATCTAAGGCCACTGTTCCCCCATCTCCTTGATTCATCATGGTTTGATCTCAGGAGCGGGCTGAGTGGAGAGATCTCAGCCCTCTCCGGTGAGATCCGGAGCGCAACCCCAAGCCACTAGTAGAAAACGGAGATTTAGCGCCGGTTCGTAAGGGCCTTTAGTGCCGGTTCAATAACCGACACTAAAGGGTGGTCACTAAAGGCCCCCCCTTTAGTAGCGGTTCGGCACGAACCGGCGCTAAAGTGCTACCACGTGGCGTGAGCTCGCGCCCTGGTATGGGGGACCTTTAGTACCGGTTGGTGTTACCAACCGGTACTGAAGGTTTTTTTTGAATTTTTTTTTTGAAAATTTTGGAATTTTTTTTTGATTTTTAATTTTTTTTGAATTATTTGATGATTTAGTCTCTAATCACCTCTCTTAACTGCTCAAGTGTGGATCACTCATTCCAAATCATCTAACTTCCCGACCGGTCACCCATCCCTCTCACTACTCCAGCCTGAGCACGCTTAACTTTCGGGGTTCTATTCTCCTTCGTTTCCGAGTCTGCACTTGTTGTTTTCCTGACAATAGTAAGATGTCAATCCTATTAACCCTCAGGAGTTTAGCTTGAGCATGAAGTCACATATTTCACCGTTTGAGTTTGAAACTATTATTTTAAAAAACAGTAATTATTCAGTAACGCTAATATTTCTTGAATAAGTTTGATCATAGTTTGACCACAGTTTGACCATAATTTGACCAGATTTGACCAAAATTCAAAAAAATTGAAATAATTATTTAGTAACACTAATATTCTTGAATAATTATGTAGTAACATTAATACTTCTTGAATAAGTAGTTTGACCAGATTTAACCAATTTTTTTTAAACAAACTGAAATTTGACCATATCTTTTTTTCCTTTTGGAATTTGAGAATTCTAAAAAATTCCAAACAGGCCGTAGGCGGCCTCCATCGGATGCAGATTTTCATGCTGAATTTTTTGATATATTATACGTTTTTTCCGACATCGTATGCAAAAGTTATAACCGTTTTACATTTTCCCTACACTTTTTGCAAAACATGTCCAAATTGTAGTTTTTAAATTTTCCTAACTAGTAGATGTAGTAATATAACTACCTCTCGAAGGATTTTATTTTTTGAAGTTTTTATCATTTTCTTTTGATTTTTTCAGAACTGAAATGGCGACACACCGGGGGGGGGGGGGTAGAGTTTGAAAATTGCCCTATAGTGCCGGTTTGTGTCACAAACCGGTACTATAGGTCAGACCCCTTTAGTACCGGTTCATGGCACGAACCGGTACTAAAGGTTAGACCTCTAATACCGGTTTGTGCCACGAACCGGTACTAAAGGTGATCGTGGGGCCCCGGCCTGACGCCAGCCTGCCACCACCCCTTTAGTACCGGTTCGTGCCACGAACCGGTACTAAAGGTTCAACACGAACCGGCAATAATGCAAATCCGTTCGAACCGGCACTAATGGTATCATTAGTACCGGGCCAAAATCAAACCGGCACTAATGTGCTTCATGTTTGACCCTTTTTCTACTAGTGAGCCCGACCTCCGTTAGATCTGACGCCCGTCGCAGAGGAAGCTACCCCGGCGGGGTAGCCCCCGAGGCGCGCCTCTGCGGCGGAGGTGTGGTGGCTAGCGACGGAGGGGAGGTGGTGGAAGGGCGCCGGAGCGGAAGGGAGGTGGAGGTGCGGTGGTGGGGTGGGAGAGGCGGGGGCGAGAGCGAGAGCGGAAACATGTGATGCCTGCTGGCGATGCTAGCCTTCGACGAGATCAAGCAAAGAGAGTCCAACCACCTCCGTTCAACGGCTGCCACTACGCCCGTGATCTGCTGGTTGAGTGTGAAGCGGGTGATGCATCGGAGAAGATTGTGGCACTAGATCTGCATGCTTTGTAGTCTAGCGTATGTTCACGGTGATGTGCGCAGGGTATGAGCTCAGGCAGCTCACTCTCTTTGGATGTGACTATGGATACATAAATATTTTGTTGGAATATTTTTGACATTTCAGAAAGAAAAAAAATTGCGCGCTGGAGCACGTGCTCCCGGAAGCTGAAATGGATTGCCGCCAATCCACCCCCACCCGGTGCCGTGTAGCCAAGAACCGGAGCCGCGCTAGGTGGCGTCTGGATAAGAACACTGCTAGCTGTTTTTTTCTTTGAGACATCGGTGCCGGCATAAGTTGTTTCTTGTTGAGAAAAAACCCGGTAGGTTTTTGAAATTGTGAACGCCAACCAGCCGGTAGATTTCTAAGTAACTGAGGAGAATGTAAACACTGACTGGTATGACATGGCATTACATTTGTTTTGCCAAACGAGCAACAGTGCATATCCAGTAACAATTAGGCAGTAGGTATTCCATCATCGATTAAACCAAAACAGTGCGTATCCAGCAACATCGAGTAGAAAGGAAGCTAAGTAATTAGACATCGGGCGGAATGGATCCCGGGCCGGGCGAGCGATGTCTAGCAACATCTGTCGGAGCAATTCCTTGGACGGCCACCAACTCCTCCACCATCGGCAGTGGTGTCGGCATCGGCATCGGCGTCGGCGACGTTGGAAACATCAGCAACAGCAGTCAGGTGCCTTCCTCATCGAGCGGAGCAGGCAACCCCTCGCTAACATCCATGGCTTCCTCTGCTCGCGTCGCTTGATTCTTCTTCTTCTCTGCTTCTAGATTTTTTTGCGAGAACTTCTCTGTTTCTAGATTTTTTTTGAGGAAGTAACCAAGCTTTATTCATCAAAAGCCACAACAAGTGGAATACATCTCTGGTCGTGGGGTTGGCCCAACCAAATAATGTGTCACCCGGACCTAAAGGAAATGCATGCTTGGCTAATCTATGTGCCTCTACATTAACAACACGACCTTCAAATGTAAAATTACAATTAAGAGAAAGAACTCTACTATGAATCTCAGAGATAATGGCACCCTTGCTTCCCCGGTTGTTGCTGTTTATTGCTCCTACTACACCCTTGGAATCTGATGCAACAACTAGGTTATGGATGTTAAGATCCTGGGTCAAGGCCAGCCCCTCCCGACATGCTATAGTTTCCAAAATTTCGGGGTCGTCCACTCCTGCAATCACGAGAGCCGAGCTCCCCAGATAATCTCGATGGATGGATGGATCGATCGGGACCTAGAGATATAAGGCTGGCGGTGGGATCAGACGCCGACTCCAACTCGTCCTACCATTGAATTCCCGGGCCCTGGCCCAGTCTTTACAACGAAATCCCATTGCTTTTCAGCACACATCGGCCCACATTCCTTGCCGCTTTGGGCGATTGGCCGAGGGCACCCCTATTCCCCACGTTACGCGAGACGAGGGCGAACACTCGCGTTAGTGGAAGCCCCAGATGGGTCGGCCCAACCGCGTGGGAGGTCCCGGTCTGTTCTATTTTTTTGTTCTTGTTTTTAGCATTATTTTTGTACTATTCTTTATACTTTAAAATATTCTACATATTATATTACGAAAAACACATTTCGAAATGTGTTGAACAAGTATTTGGAAAAAAATGTTGAATAAGTATTTAAAATTTCAAACGAGAATTTGAAAAATGTTGAACAAGTGTTTGAAAATGTTGAATAAGTATTAAAAATGTTAAATAATTATTTTAAAAATGTTTAATAAGTAATAAAAAATGTTGAACTCCTATTTTAAAAATGTTGATCAAGTATTCAAAATGTTGAATAAGTATGAGAAATGTTGAACAAGTATTTGAAAAATGTTGAATAAGTATTAAAATATTGAGCAAGTATTTGAAAATTTTTGAATAAGTATTTAAAAATTCAAAAAATGTTGAACAGGTAGTTAAAAAATGTTGAACAAGCGTTCGGGCAATGTTAAATGTGTATACAAAACATGTTGATCACTTATTAAAAAAATGTTTTTGACATATACGAAAATATAGAGTGAAATATAAACAAACATAAGGAAAAACAAAATAAAAACAAAAAATGCAGAAGAAAAAATAAAATTGAACAAAAAATGGAGAAGAAAAAAGAAAAAATGGAGAATAAAAAATAAAACCAAACAAAAAATGAAGAAAGAATGAAGAAAACCCTGTGAACAAAGAAAAGGAAAAACAGAAAATAAAACAAAAACAATGAAACTCGGGCAAACTCCGCCTCAACTAAATCCCGACTAGAATCTAGACCCTAGCTTGGTGGCTAGCATTGGTGAAATCTATCTTTGCAACCAAGGTTTGAATCCCAGCAACGACGCCCCCTTTTCCCACTATTTTGGTTTTTGGTGTGCGTGAGTGGGCCGGCCCGTTAACGGTGGAGCTCGCAGCGAGAGAGTTCCCGTAGCCTAGCATAATGCGAGAAATAGCATTTGCGATAACGGTGGAGCTCGCATAAAGATTTTGATCCTTAGTGGCATTTCCAAAAATAATCTCAAAATCCTTCTGTGGTTGTCCGGCTTGCTTGTAAAAAGAAAAGGAAACAAGCTGAAAGTATGAAACTTCTTCTGAGAATGCTAGAGTATTAATGAAGAAAGTAAAACTCAAGATGATCAAAATGAAACTCTATGTTTGATTCTGAATCTCAAAGGGGTGATGATGAACAAGAACACACTCTAGATAATAATGATGATCCTATTCAAGAAGAGGTCGAAACTGTCAATGCTAACATTAATAAAGAGCACAATAAAGGAGAAACACCACAAAGTAATAGTAAAAGGGATTAGATACCTAGGAAACATGGGAAAGAAAGATAACCACGGGTGCAAAAGTCTATATAGTTTCTTAGTCAAGCTTATAAAACTAAAGACGATGCAAATTTTGCAAAAAGAAAAAAAATGAATTACTTAAAATACTTGGTTTGCTAAAATTTCTAACCAATACTAAGTTCTCTATATCTAGCTAGGGATCTTTTTGTGTGTGTTTTTAAAAGTTTTTCGTAGTTAACATCGGCCAACCGGGTGTAGCAACGTGCTATAAGTCCGATTTTTTTTTTTGCGTCGGTGCAGACGACCCCCCTCCCCCCAAGCAATTTGCAATTTTCCAATAATTGTTTAATCGGGTTACATGTATCCTGTAACCATCATTTTTATTTATATTTTTCTTAAAACTGAGATGTAATCTACGGTGGGACTTGATAGGATTACAACCTCAAATCAAAATATCTAGTACTAATAGAGCATCACATATATTGATAGAGCACTTGAAGTCTTTACATACCATACCAAAATAAACACCAACGACACAGATGCATCTCAGCACATAGAAAATATTAGCAATGCCCTATCACTGACCAACAGAAGATGACCAACAGAAAATGACCGGCAGACTAATCGCCGCTGCAGGAGCACCCGACGAACCAGAAGTCCGAAGCTTACTAGCTAGCAGATCATTCGCCACAGAAGCACCCGCGAGGCGCAGGACGAGCAGCTGACTCGCAACGGAGCCTTCTCTTCCTCCTCACCGCAGATCAGCCTCACCGGGGCCAGGGGCGCCCGAATTAAACATCAGCTCCTCCGTCGCATCTTCGAGGAGCTTCTGCAGGAGCGCTGCCGAACGATTCCTGGCTCCACTAGAAGCTAGCTCGTTTGGGAAGCGAGCGAGCTTCCGAACGGGGCCTAAGGCTGCAACGTGAACTCCCTTGCGCCAAACTATTCAGTAGTTTATTTCTTGCGGGAAAATTTCCGATCTATTCATCTTCAAACATGGCAGCACAATGAATACCAAAAACAATAAAAATTACAACCAGATCCGTAGACCACCTAGCGACGACTACAAGCATTGACGCGAGCCGAAGGCGCGCCGCCGTCGTCGCCCCTCCATCGCCGGAGTCGCGCACAACTTGTTGTACTATACAGTCGGGAAGTCGTCATGCTAAAGCCCCGTAGGATCAGCGAACCAGAACAGCAACCGCCGCAGATGAAGAATAACATAGATCGGAAGGATCTAATCCGAGGACACACGAACGTAGACGAACAACGACGAGATCCGAGCAAATCTACCAAAGATAGATCTGCCGGAGACACACCTTCACACGTCCACCAACGGTGCTAGATGCACCGTCGAAACGGGGGATGCAGGGGATACCTATATTCCATCTTCAGGGAGCCACCGCCATCTTATCTTCCTAAGCAGGACACAAACTCTAGCAAAATTAAAAGAAACGACTAAAAACAGTGCCCTCCCGCCGGTCCTGCTGAGATCCACGGCGCCCCCATGGCCCTAGGGCCACTAGAGAGGAGACGGACCTGTGGCGACGCCGGCGGGAGGCAGAAACCCTAGCTTGTTTCATGGAGGAGGAAGAGGTGGCGGCTGGTGGAGAAGGAGATCGAAAGCGCATGTATTCATATTTCGTGCAGCTAGCTCATATGCCCATGAGCTCTCGGCCATAATAAATCGTAGTGTGCCTTACTGTGCCTGGAATGAAATAAACATGCCAACTTGCTAGGTCATCTGTACCAGCGATGGTATACGAAAGGAGAGGAGTCGTGGAAACTTGGACCGCTAAGTTGTATTTAAAGTTGGCCCTCGAAGATTTAGTAATTGTATCCCCCCACCCCTCTTTCATTCCTCGCTCCGTCCATGGAAACTTGGACCGAACCTTCTACTACGGGTGAAAGTTTTTTGGCTTGTGGAGGACAACTAACATTGTTGCGATAGGAAAAGGGTGGAGTGTATGATCTGGCTCATGCAATATTGCCTGAGCGGAATGCACATTTGATTCAACATTTCGAGATGGAAAAAAGTGTAGATCAAAGCAAGCTTATGCTTTTAAAATATTCTTCTACAAAGAGGACATGCTTTTGGCTTCCACACACACACACACACACACACACACACACACACACACACACACAATGGAGAACATAGAAGGAAGTGACATCTTTCAGGTGCTTAGTATGGCTTCGGACTTCTGACCAAGGTATTGCTGCCAGGTCTTGCCGGAGCCTTTTTCTTGATGCTGACCGTCATCTTCAGAGCAAACATTCTTGGGTCCGTCGTAGTAGACAATGTCTGTGTTAGCATTTTCACGCTTCCAATTTGGTGGGAGCTTTAGATAATTGTCATAGAAGGCTAAAGTCATTGCCAACCTGATTCTATCCCTGAAAATGGATGTATCGGAAATGGTGTTATAATATACCTAGTTGAATATGATTTTCTAATTTATGCGGATGATGGATATTTTTGCCCGACGCATTTTGGGTCACTGACCTTTGATTAGCAGCTACGTTGACAACCTTAGACCAGAATGCGATAGATGGAATCAGATTCCTCTTTAGATTACGTGGCTCCACCAGAAGCACATCAAAGTCAAGTAAGCACGCATTCTTGTCATAAGGTTCACTATATACCAAACCTTTTGGAGCCATTCTTTGAACAACATTCAGAACATCTATACTGATGTAATCACCAAGGCGCTCGCTACAATCTTCAGCAGCACCGATGGCATAATTGCCTAAATCAATGCGAACAAGGTCTTCAATCTTTCCCTGGGTAGGAGAGTGATGTTACACATAAGGTAATGCGAAGATACTAAGAAAATGCTTGCTTTGTGTATGCTTGGACGTGATAGATTATGCTTTGTGTTGCAGAATTGGATTTGCATGCTCAAAATGTTCCATGGACCTATGCCTTATAACCCTGGAAATATGATCCTATTAATAGCCAGCAAAGAAAATGAGTCACTTACAATAAGCAGGTCTATTCTGTTGATTGATCTGATATCTTCAAAAACATGGGTAAATCTGTTTCATGCAAATTAAAGACTGGAAAATTTTCAATCATTTAACAGTACTAATGCAAATGGTCCATACAAACTTCTCCCAATAAATTTTTGATGTGCGATTGGGGTATTCTATCTAAACTATTATCAGTTACTACTCACTATGACAGCTTAGATGATTGAGAGAGCGAACCAGCAACAGAATAGAACCTATACTCTGGCAGAAAAGGTCTTAATGGGATAAATGGTTCTTTCTTGGGAAGTTCCATAACAGGTTTGAATAAATACATAAGACATATGCATATAGTACCTTTATGATCGAGTCTGCTGAGATATAAACATATCTCTTTCGCGAGAGTTGAGTTGTTGTGATAATGATTGGTGACAATTCATTGCGGACTACCCAAAGAAAGTTTCCTTCTGGAGTGGTAACATTTAGCTTGTCCGTGATTTGCTTTTGGCTGAAGAGGTAATAAGTATGAGGACGCAAGAATTCCAGCAATAAATGAGCATTTTTAATCTGTGTGCTCACCTAGTAATAGTAATATTTGAATCAGCTGGTAGTACTGATTTTAGCTTGTAGTAGGGCAATTGATCATTGCCTCCTTCAGGTATCAAGAAATTGAAGGATACATCATGCGGATGGCTGCCAAAGAAGGAAAAGGAATCAGGATGGCCATATAAGACACCACTCAAGAAGTACTTGGAAGACAAGACATAATTCTGGCATAAGTTCTACGTATATCACTAGACTATATAGGTGAAACTATCCAATACCAAATAAAGGGGTTATATCTTTTATACAGCAAGGGGTTTGTTACTTGATATTACATGCAAGCAATCATGAAGTTTTTTCATGCAGAACAAAATTCTTGTATATCAGTTGCAGAAGATTCTGGTAGTTAAGGTTGAATAATGTTATTGTGCCAATTTCCTTGTAACAAAATTGCTGAAATACACGCGAAACGTAGAAGCTGCACCTTGAGCTGGACAGGGTGGAGTTTGTGAGCACAGCAAGAGTACGAAGATCCAGACAGCTTATCCAGGAGAAGACATCTACACTCGTAACCTCGTGGGACAGTTCCTGCCGCGGGTAAACAATCCCAGCTATAGTAATGTCATATGCATGCGAGAAATATACAGAGAATACAGATAACAGGGAGCTCCAGAGAGCCGGGTGCCAGACGGGCATGGCGAAACGAGCTGGCGGCATGTAGTACCTCGGGGACCCAGGTGCGGGCCGTGCGGCCGTGGTCGCGGTCGGCTGGGTGGCGGAAGTGGGTGGCCGGCAGGAAGTGGAGGCCCACGAGCGCCAGGATGGCGGCGAGGGCGAGCTTCGGCATCCCGCGGCGCCGGCTCGACGTCGGTGTGGATGACGCGCTGCCAAAGCCGGAGGCTGCTGCACTCTCTCGCCCTCGCGTTGACGGGAGGCGGGCGGTGGTGGGAATGGAAATGGAAACGGTTCCAGCTTGGGAGTCTTCGTCGCCGTGGGTTTGTACGTACTAGTACTACTTTGTAGACGGGCCCTTCGCGCGAAGCCTTTTGGATCTTGTGGCGATCAGGCGTTGCGATTTATGTACTGTTCTTGGCACTGCTTGGCATCGTGTTCCATCTCAGGGAAAGCATGCCCTTGTTTGTAACAAAAGATTTTTTAATGAGTTTCATCATAAGGTTTTTTCTTTCCTTCTGAAAAGCTTATTGATCTGCAGAGTTATTCTTTCACTAGGGCGTCAAGGGTGGACATGCATGTTCAATGGTCAAGGCCTCACGGGAACACCTTAGCTGGCTGATTATCCGAAATTGTTTGGATTTAAAATTTGGTCCAAATTTTCATCAAGGGAGGTGTGAGGGGGAGTTGTACCTACCAACGTACAATCACCAACTCCCCCTTAATAGTTGAGACTAGAAAATATGCCCGTGCGTTCATCGGCCTGTCCAAATTCAAATAATTATTAAAGAAAAAACAAAATTGATTGAAAAATAGAAAAGATACACAATTGATTAACATTCAGTAAGATGGCACATTTCTTTTGACGGCTAGTTTAGTATTAACTAACGTTATCAAATTGAGACAAATTTAAAATAATTAGAATTTCTCGAGCATGAACGTTCTTCACCTCTACGGTTGTATTGTATTGTGGATGTTTTCAGAGTACAGGTTGATCTAACTCGAGATTGTATGTGTGAATGAATCTATCTCTACGGTCTAAACCCCCTCGGTTGTAGAGACACCTGGGGTACTTAGGTTTACACCTAGGTCGGTTACATTTGGGAACAAACAGGCCAAGGATCACATTTGTGTCTTGGAGTGTGCGAAAAATCTATGGAAGATTCCATCTAGATTACTTCACGATGCTTGACGGATGCAACCCACTGGTTGGTGGTTTGGGGGTCCTTGGCCCAGCCCATATCTGGGAGCCGACGTGCTTAGCACACCCTATCCAGGACACCATCAGTAGCCCCGAACCGGTTTTCAAGCCGAGGACACTGCTCGGCCTCTTCAAGTTGTTCATCATCCTAAGTCTCCGGCATTGAAAACTGGTTCAACGATTTTTCAATGTGCCTATCTCCAAAGTGACTAGAATTTTGTCGGAATAGTATACCTCGGACATCCAAGGAGCCCCAACTAATCTTTCCCCAGACGTATTCCTCCCTTTGTGAGATCCGAAGACCCTTCCAATGCCTGGTTAACTTAACAGCGAAGTCTTCCCATGCTGGGATGGGGGCGCCGGTTTGGTCGCCTTTTGACAACTTTGAGTGAACAAAACGCCCCCACGTACTGCACAGCCGAAGGGCCCCATCCAGTAAATATTATGCCATGTTAGCACAACACGAGGCCATTGTCATTGGCACCTCTTGTCAATAAAGAGATCGTGCCCTGGATTTTCAGCGACATCATCTGTAAAAGCTCCTCAATTCGCACTCGCATGTAATGCACGTCGTGTTGGGATCTTCCGTGCCTTTACTGACTTAGAAAAGGCACATAGTGAAATCATTCCAGCTTCACGCCATTCATCTCACTCTTGCTCTCATCATCCCCAATGCATAAAGAACAAAGCAATATGCAGTTTCATAGTTTGACATCCAAACAAGATTTGGACTTGAAACCTTATCGAAATTCCATGAGCATCCAAACAATCGGATTCGTATTCATGCCATTACAGTTTCTTTACAGAAATTTCAATACGGAGGCCTCCTACACAGACATACAAACGCAGTGTTTATGTTTTTTTTCAAGGAGATGTTTTTTTTGTGCGTGACCATGGGATGTGTTTTTTTCTATGTGAGGGGAGGTGGGAGGGGGAGTTTTACGTACCAACGTACAATCACCAACTTCTATTTAATAGTAGTGGCTAGAAAATATGCCCGTGCGTTCACCGGCCTGTCCAAATTAGAATAATTATTGAAGATAAACATAACTGATTGAAAAATAAAAAGATACAAAGTTGATGGAAGATAGAATATTTATTTTGACTTCAAGTTTAGTATTAATTAGCATTATCAAATCGAAATGAATTTAAAATTATTAGAATTTCTCGAGCATGAACATTCACCGGCCTGTTCAAAAGGATGTTGCATTCTATAGTCCAAAAATGATTTTTTAAAATTATATTTCATGTTGTTCATTGACTTAGAAATAATAATTACTCAATTCCCGAGAAATAGCGGATTGATATATTACTCCGTGCAATGCAGTTTATTGTGATTTTGAAATAATCTATAAAAAGGTTTGCATAGGTCATTACTGAAGTTGGACAAATTTGCAAATTCCGTACCTAAATATTTTATAAAAAACGTTTAGTTTTGAAGTTTTTGTTCCGAGCATATCTAAAGAATTGAGGGTAAAATATATTGCGAGACAAATATCCATAGAAATAGAAGCACCAAAGCAGGTTAAAGAAATATTCAAACTTTTATGTTTGTTTCCTTCTTTTTGGCTCACGTTGTAAACACCTACAAACCCTCATCTCATCTGAATGAGAAGTTGGTGACCGAGGAAGAAAGACCTTTATAAAACAACCAAGAAATCCATGTACTAACATAGCCTAAAGATATTAAAATTTAGCACAACAAAATTCTAATTATGCATGTGGTTATCGAGAACAAATTTTTCTTCACATAACTTTGATATTCAAAAAAATTGCCGAAATTATTATATCCCTATGTATTTAGATGATAATATTTCACTTTTTTTGAAAATAAGTATATCCCCTGGCCTCAGCATCAGGACGATGCATGCAGCCACAGATGATAAATTTTCTTACGTGTTTGTTTTTTGAAAAACAAACGTCGACATGTGTGTCAGTGCCTTTTTCTTTGCTTTTCCTTGAATGCACATATGGGGTGCAACATTATCTTCCCTTTTAATTGCACCAAACACTAGTAGAAAAAGGGCCATTTGTCCCGGTTCAAGAGGATTTTTTTCCCAATTTTCAAATTTCTGAGTTATTTTACAATTTAATCTCTAATCACCCCTCATCACTGCTCAATTTAACCTCTAATCTCTAATCACCCCTCATCATTCCAAATCATCTAACTTCCCAGCCGGTCACCCACCCTCTCACTACTCCAGCCTGAGCACGCTTAACTTCCGGTTTCTATTCCCCCTCGTTTCCAAGTCTGCACTTGTTGTTTTCCTGACAATAGTAAGATGTCAATCCTATTAACCCTCAGGAGTTTAGCTTGAGCATAAAGTCACTCGTTTCACTGTTTGAGTTTGAAACTATTATTATAAAAAACAGTAATTATTTAGTAACACTAATATTTCTTGAATAAGTAGTTTGACCACAGTTTGACCAAAATTCAAAAAATTGAAATAATTATTTAGTAACACTAATATTCTTGAATAATTATGTAGTAACACTAATATTCTTGAATAATTATGTAGTAACACTAATACTTCTTGAAGAAGTAGTTTGACCATAGTTTGACCAGATTTAACCAAAATTCAGAAAAAATGAAACTTGAGCATATCTTTTTTTCCTTTTAGAATTTTAGGATTCTAAAAATTTGTAAACAGGCCTATGGCCGCGAGCTCTTTGGGCTGATGAGTGTGAAGATCACTCTAGTTTTGTCTAAGACGGCGTCTCGATCCCAGTCTTCCTGGTTCAGAAGCCCGGCTGCATGCATGCATGCGTACGTACGTGCATGGCCGGCCAAGATGTGAGTGAGATGAGATAAGGGAGTGTGAGATGGCGTAAATCATCATGCATGCACGCGTTCCGTCCGTCTGGAAGAGTGGACTGAATTACTTACAATCTTGCTGCCAAGCCGGGAATGCATCGTAGATGCGAACCCAGGGGATTATTCCTGCTTCCTTGGAGGGAGATTGATGGAATGCACCAAATTGAAAAAAACATAAAGGTAAGGGGATAAAGTTGGTGAAATAAACTGACCTTGGAGGGTGTATGAAATGGCGCGGCCCGGTCTACTCATATTCTCTCTGTAATCCGACACCTTCTTGAGATGGCGCATTCATTGGAAGTTTCATGGGTCACTAATCTTTGAATCCTAGCAGGACCCCCGATTAACATCCTATCTTTTACACATTATTATGTCAATTGTTATAAAAATGGGTTGATGTATATCCAAAAATATATACTCCTAGAAATGAAAGTCTATATATACTGCTACAAAGTTGAACGCACAAACACACCATGAAAAGGGGTTGACTGTCTGCTGGCCGTCTAAATTTTTTTCTAGTTCAGTCAAATTGGCATCATCGGCCTGATTAAGATCCAACGTTCGAAAGTCTTTCTTTCACCTCCAATTGCCTTCCCCCCTTCAACCCGATGAAATGCCCTCCAATACGGGCTGAACTGCAGCCCCCACCACCTGTGACCGGTGGTGCTACTGTGCGTGTCATGCTGCTTCCTTCGCCACTCCACCGTCGCCCCGACCAACCACCCTCCTAAACACGACCCTTCATTGAAATTGTTGAACCATACACCCCCGCCCCTGCATCCGTCAAGCTTCTGCCTCTTTCACCGGCGACCTCATCTCCCGCTCGTTCTATACTCAGCCTCACCAGTGAGGCCATGATGTGCCGCTCATTCCAGAATCGACTGAAAATTTCACGCTTTTAGAAGAAGAGCAAACACAAAAAGTAACCTTCGATTGACTCAAAGGGAAAAAGTGCAACGTCTCTTTTCAAACGCAAAGAGAGAAGATGTTTTATAAAACTCAAGATGTTCGAGTCAGGCTTGGTCATTTTCTCCAAAATTTGTGTGAAAATAAATTTATAATATCTCGTCATGTACTCTCCATGGAAAAATGTGAAGTCAAATTAAGATGCCATTATTAACAAATCACAAGAAAACGTGTGGTACATAAGTATAATTTTTTGGACCCCACTACAATCTGACGTTAGATTTTTTAACGAGGACAAATCGAACGTTTTTCATAAAAAAGGATGGCAAGTTTAATGGGCGAGCATGGCAAATCCGATTCAGTTCATTTTATTGTCAGAAAATTGCTGTGCTTGTACACAAAATTGTCATCATCGCCCTAACATAAATTGCCATGAAAAAAAAGTCAGGTTTGCCATGCCGACAGATTTCTAGTGTTTCCCTATTTCTTTGCGGGATGTTGTACGGAGTATATATGTTGGACTAACTGCACTCCGAAACGGACTGGGTTGACTACTATATCTACCACATTCATCGTTGTGCCATCGATCCCAGCCAATATTCAGGCCGTAACCATATGAACCCTATCAATGGACGCCACGACCCACTGCGACGACACCCCAGTGTTGGCCTGCCCTACAGTCTGCTCGTAGACATCCTACGTGGTCTGCCGGACCGCACGCTGGCCCAGTCCCGAGATCCGTGCTATTTGATCAGCGTTCGCTCTGAATCGCTAGAAAACAGACGGCAGTTTTTTAGTGTTTATAGGAAGAAAAAACTGCACGAATCACTACATACTACTATGTAGATCCGATAATTTGGAAGTTGTCGATTGAGAAATAGCAATCCCTATATCGACAGTTTGACACACAATCTTCGTTAGTGTCCACATTAATCAAGCCGCCGTTAGACGAAAAAAGGATCACGCATGCAGGCTTTCCAAATCCCTACTTATCGTATGTCACGGAGACTCTTATTTCAACGACATCGATCGTCTTTTTTCTTTGTCTTCCACGCGCACTGCTTCCCAGTTTTCCCAGCCGCCGCCACACGTCTCATCAACATCACCATCGATGGACACGGCCACCCATGGCGATAACCATGGCGTCCTGCCATACGATCTGCTCCTCGATGTCCTGCACCGCCTGGAAAACCGCGAGCTCGCCGAGTCCCGGCTGGTGTGCCACGCGTGGCGCGCCGCCATCGACGACAACAGCATCCTCCTTGCCCGCTTCCACCGCATTTTCCCGCCACGCGCCTTCCCTGGTGTCTTCCTCTCCAACTCCTTCTTCGCCCCCGCCGAGTCGCGCTTCCATAAGCCGTCGCCGCCCGACGAGGACACCTTCCGGTATCCTCTCTTTGAACATGCTTGGGCCATCACGGTGGACCACTGCAACGGCCTCCTCCTCCTTCGTAGCGGCGTCGCCGATCTATATGTGTGCAACCCGGCGACGATACGATGCGCCGGCTTACCATCCCCACCGACCAAGTCGAGGTATATCAAAGGTGTGTTCCTCGCTTTCGACCCTGCCATGTCACGGCACCACGAGGTGTTCCTATTCCCGCAGACAATGGCGCAGCTGCGCCCGGCCCAACCGCGAGTCGTAGTACAACGACCATGGGAGGAGATCTCCCTGGAGCAGCTACGATCCTTTAAGAATTTTTCTGAAGAGGAACCACCTTACGAAGACGAAAAACAACAACAACAACAACAACAACAAGAAGAAGAAGAAGAAGAAGAAAGCGGTGAGGAACCCAAAGATGAGGTGTTGTCTTTGGTGGTGTTCTCGTCGCGAACCGACAAGTGGGAGAGACGAGAGTTTGTGCCTAGCCGCTGCGATCATAAGCACCTCTGTGGCAACGTGTTTCCAGTGTTTTCACGGTGCCCAAGCTTGGACCGTATTTGGAAATCATCTCAGTACTGGAGGGGATCACTCTACGTGCATTGCTACAACAACATCCTTATGATCCTACGTACCTCGCAGGCAAAGTACGATATGATTCAACTACCTTGTAGTGATATGGAAGAGCACAAATGGTTGTTTGTTGACCGCCGTGCTAGTTCGTTTTTAGCAAGCTATGAGAAAGGGATCCAGTACATGGCAATCAAAGACGGGTTCCAGCTTCAAGTATGGACACTGAATGAACCAGCTGATGGGCAGTTAGTGTGGACACTGATGCTTCAGGCGAACCTTAGTGCTTATTGTCATCATATACAGCATTCATCACAATCTATGAAGTCGATGGTGCAATGGAAGGTGTTTAAAAGCACAAAAGAAAAAGTCAGTTTGTTTGAATCTCTTAGTCCCACCGAACAAAGCATTCTCGACGAGAGTTTTGGTCCAAGCGACAGCGATGACGACGACGACGAAGAAGAAGAAGAAGAAGAAGAAGAAGAAGAAGAAGAAGACAAAAGCGGTGACGATTCCGACTACTCTTGGAACTCAGACGTGGATAACTTCATGGACGTGGATGAAGACACCGCCACCATGGGCCGGATATACTACTCGTGCTGCAAGATCATAGGGTTGCATCCCTACAAGGACGTGCTCCTCCTCTATATCTATCCGATTGGCATAGCCGTTGCGTACCATCTTTGCACATCGAGAATGCAATATTTAGGCCAAACACCAGGAGTTGAAACGAGTGGCTTTCCTTACCGCCCGTGCTACATGGACACACTCCCGAGTATGAAGATGCCCCGAATTGGAATTAGGCTGCCATCGGAGGTTCATTCTTCGGATTAGGCTACCAACGGCTTGATCCAAAATTTTGGTGTGGCCCCGACCATGCATTCCCTTACCACCCATACTGCACTCCCGACGAAAGGATGTCATCATATAACGTGAAGAAGCATAATTATAATTTTTGACAAGTACATGCTTTATTAATTAATGATAGAGTGTTTTTTTTGCAAAACTTTCGATCTATTCATCAACTGTTATAGTAGTACAAAGAACACCTAATTTATTAATTATCGGTAGAGTTGGGCCCGGCACCTTGTAATGGCAAGTGTTTGGGCTCGACAGTGTTGGAGTTTGAAAGAAAGAAAACTGCATCAGCTTCATTGTGTGTTTCTTTGCTCTAAAGTATGTTTGATGGAGTTCATCGATCATTGCGGCAGCCTATTCTTGTCAAACTTCTACAAGGAGTGAATATCTCTATTATATGTTGTGTGCCATGATGACGCTGCAAAAGCCTGTTGAAACTACAATGGGGTGATATAAGATTGTATAGTACATTTCATTTTTTCTCTATTTTTAAGAGAGATCGCCGTCCCATACACATTTGTTTTTGTAACACTGGAGAATATTGAAGACGAGATTAGCGTTTGTTTGAACTACATCAAAACATTATCAGAAAAGCATCACGCGTGTACGCAGTGCTTTCCAGATTCCAATATGTCTCGGAATCGGCTGCTAACAAACTAATTGTACCTGGCTATGGACCATCGCTTCGGATAATATTTCTACACGTCCATCATCGTCTTTCTTTTGTCTTCTAACAAGCGCACTGATATTCCGGTGCTGGTATATCTCATCAGCACCATCGATGGACATGACCCAAGGCACGGAGGACGGTGTCTGCATGCCGTACGACCTGCTTGACTGATAACAGTAAGCATAAAGTAAAGTCGGCATTCATGATTGGCCCTTGGGTGTATGTTAAAGCGGCTTGATTCTCTCGCACTGGACCCCCCAAATCCCTAATTTTTGCTGCAGTGTGATCTCTGAACTTGTTCGTCAGTTCTAGATAGGACCTGACAATTGGAATTCAGAGCTCGGTTTAGTCCTCGAAAGCAAGTGGATCCAGAGACGGAGAGGAGTTGGGGGTGCCTGTAACATCCTTCTCTTCAACCCTTTTCTCAGCAGCGGTGTGGTGTTTGCAGTGGCACTGGCAGCGGTGATTTCATTCAGGTCCAAGTTTGGAAAGTAAGTGGTTGCTAAAGCACACTATTCTAGTGGGAAAAAAAATTTCCACCCACCATACCACTCCAGCCTACCTTGGAGATGAGCGGCGCATGAGGCTGCGATCGACAGCGGTACAATCTGCTATACAGGGTCTGGTTGCAAACTTGCAATGGTCGCTGTGCTAGCCCTCTCCTCCGCTTCCATTGTTGGTGCAGATCAGGCATGAACCGTCTGGACAGTAGTTCTGGTTACCAACTCGTGGGAGGTGATGGAGGTTCCTCTACCACGGACAACTTGCGAGTTCCATTCCTTGCAATTGGATGTCAATACTCTGCAAACCAATAGATGTTGGAAAACATTTCCTGCACGTACATCACCGGGTCTCACGGCTCGACCGATCGCCTCGCGCATGTAGCATGGGTGACGTGCATCTGTTACGCACGATCCCCTTCTCCTTCGCTTGTAGTTGTTGTACCTAGGCGTATATATGTAAACTCTGCAACTCCTGTAATTGATACGGTGAAGATCATCCTTCAACTATGGAGAGTTACACAGAAGAGAGGTTTTGGAGTTCAGTCAGCGTGTCACAACCAATTTTCCGAGTGTGTAGATGGATATGAGAATATGCAGAGAGGCAGAGCAATCAAATAAGACAGCGGGCAAGTTGCGGGCAGCAGCTGTAGATGAAAGAGGTCCGATAGATGAAATGTTAAACTTGTGTCTTTCATTGAAGAGGAACAAGCAAGCAAAGAAACTAAACTGAACGTGGTATTACATTTGCTTTTGCGAAACAAACAATAACAATTAGGCAGGTAGTCCATCATCGATTGAAACAAGGAAAACAGTGCGTAGAAAGGAAGACAGCAGGGGGAGCGATATCCAGAAACATCTGCGGGAGCAATTCCTTGGACGGCTTGCCGTTTTCTCCTGGAAAGCTGGCGTACAAGGCTTCCAACTCCTCCACCGTCGGCGGCGGCATCATCAACGTCGGCAGCAGCTTCGGTGTCGGCAGATACATCAGCAGCCTGTCGCCTTCCTCGTCGAGCAGAGCAGGCATGGGAGGACCCATCATCTGCCGGAGCAATTCCTTGGACGGCTTGCCGTCTTCTCCTTGGAGCCTGGCGAACAAGGCTTTCAACTCCTCAGCCGTCGGCAGCGGCTTTGGTGTCGGCAGATACCTCAGCAGCATGTTGTCGCCTTGCTCGTGGAGCGTAGTAGGCATGGGAGGGCCCGTCACCATCCCCGCCACCCCCTCGTCCACATCCATGGCGTCCCTTCCGTCTACAAGATCTGCTCTGGTTTCTGGATGGATGGATGGATCGGGAGACCTAGGGCTAGCCTGTATATTTTTTTTGAGCCTGCATATGCATCCTGTCGTCCTACATATGCATCCTGGGCCCTGGCCCAACCTTTACAACGAAATACTGCTGCTTCGCAGCACACATCGGCCCGCAGTACTTGCCGCTTTGGGCTCTGGGCCCACCGCTATTTCCAAATACTACGTTGTATAGGAGGAGTACTAGTTGAATGCCCGGCAGAAAAAAATATTAGAGGTGGCGCAAATCTTGAAGAGATGAAGCACGGGTGGATTTGAATATGGCGCTTATATATGTTTGTTAGCGGACGGGTTCTTGAACCGGCAAAATGGTAGGCAGTTTGGCTGATTTGAATCACTTCCCAAAAATAAAGGGTATTTCAACTTAACCAAACATGATGAAGTGTTGAAATCTTCAAGTAAGGAGAGGTTGTGTCCTGACACCACATCTCTTTCACATCTGGGCGATCCCGGAACAAATGTGTTTGCATACTCAAGCACCCGCTCATCATTTGCATCTAACTTCCTAATGATTCAGGTTCCGCCCTCTTAATCCTGAGAGCCGTCAAGAACCCCATGCTACACATTTAATCCTGAGGCGCACAAATGGATACGAGTTTAGGAGTGAAACAATTTAATTGATCCTCATCAAAGGTAAACAAGAAATAAACCCCATGCTACACATTTAATCCACTTGGGACTTTCGTTCTAAGCATTGACTATCCAGTTTCTTCCTAAATATTGAATAAGTATTTCAGATGGTTTCTAGTACTACTCCTTTGCAAAAAAGAAAACTTAGAAATGAATTGTTCTTGAACTTAAAATCGCCGAATCCTCATATATTGAGTCCTCTCTTTTGACCTAGCAGGTACAATAAATTTTGAATAAACAAAGGATGCAGGAATTCGCAGTCAGATTGCCTGGATCTTAACAAGCTGCATCTGAGCGGTAACAGAACTATATCATCTGGGTTTACTAGCTGCGAACCTATGTTGGCCTTTGGTGGTCTTTGTGTTTTCGAACCTATGTTGGATGCTACCTGTTGTGGCCTTTATTAAGTTAAAGCCGGACGCGTCTCGTGTCTTCGTTCTAAATAAATAAATAAACAAATAACTAGCTGTGAAGATACAAACTGTTAATTATAGTTGTTGCACATATCATGTATTCCATTCACCGGGATTCAAATGACGGGAATAGGCTGTTTACAAAACAAGAAGTCTTACAAAATATTTATGGGAGATTTCCTCTTGAAAAATATATTGTGCTATGGTACATTAAGGACCTTTATATTTGTCTGATAAAATGCTAGTACATAGTAGTAGTGCGCACACCAGATTACCATTTACTCCAAATATCACAAAGCAATAACACATGCCAGTAGTGCACCATTGTGGCTCTTCTCATTAGGTGAGCCCAAATTATAACCACACGCACATAAACTTCAAATTACACAGGAAGAAAAAGGAAACAGATAAGAGATGCAAGGGAAATAATAGAAACATAAAATAATTCGTTAGATCAATCTCACGGCAGGAAACAAAATAATTTGCAAATCAAAAATTTAAATAGACGGGAACAGGTAAACTGAAGCTTCTGATCCCGAATAAGTGAACTGATAATGTAAGCCCCACGACTGCCGTGAGCCGTTCTCGCTGCAAAACCACACGATTCAAAAAATAACCGTCGTCGATGTTCTGCAGGTAGAGGCAGGTTGAGTGGATGATGAGGATATGGAGACGAGCAATGCAATCAAATAATACAGTAGGCAAGTTCCCGGCTCTGGTAACAACAATCTAGTCCCCAGAATGTGTAGATGGACCTTTGCATTGCCAGAGCTTGTGTTTTCTGCTGTGTCTTCTTCATCTGCACCAAATGCAATCAATATGCAGAGGAGCAGGCTTCAAATCTGCTATGAGACTGGAGTACCATGTAGTGTCACTTATCTATGAGATTGTAATCCATCATGTCTGTATATCCCTATCTTTCCCTACACCACTCTTTCTATGTAAGCCCACTGTAGCACCTTAAAAAAATCCATTATATTAAGTTATGAACCCGTTCAGCATGACTGGACACAAACTTAAATCTGAAAATGATGTGACGTCCATCGCAACAGGTCACCAACGGCTATCAATGATGTTGCCGGCGCAGTGAAACCGGTCATATACCATATTTCGATGGTGCTCCTTTAGAATGATAAACTCATTCGACCAAGGTATGGCCGAGGGAGATAAATAAATAAGCTCAATAAATAAGCTCCAGTATAAGAGCACATCATAGTGTACTACTGAACTACTAGGAAACAGGCAGGGGAAAGCCCTGACCCTTTGATCTTCAGGTAGATAGATACGAGGATATGTAGAGCAGCAACGCAATGAAATAAGACAGGGATCAGGTTGCGGATCACCTGGTTACAATCAAAGAATTTCCCATGTATTCCCCTCCTCCGCATCCATGGCTTCCCTTGCCTCTCCTCTTCCTCTGCTCGCGTCGCGTGATTCTTCTTCTCTTCTCTTTTGGAGTTCTGGTTCATGCATGGATCGGTCGAGACCTGGCTAGGGAGGCTGTATATAACCAAGGACGGAAGGAGTCCGACGCCAACTCCATCCAACTTGTTGTACACGACAACAAAATCATGTTGCCCACATCGGCCCACAGCTACAACGTTTGCAGCTTTGGGCTTTGGTGCCGCTGGATATGCTGGACCATCTCTATTTCATACTCCCTCCGTCCCAAAATAAGTTGAGTCACTTATTTTGGGACGGAGGGAGTACTATCTGTACGAATGTCTAACAAAAAACCTGCACAATCTTCCCCTAAAAAAATAGGATCTGTACGAATTGCGTATAAAATGAGTGTGGAAAATGCAAGTGCCTTCGAAGCGTAAGATGTTCTCCTGGAGACTTGCACAGCACTCACTACCCACTAGTGACGATCTTTTCCCCCAGGGCGTTATTTCTAGCTAGGCATGGGGTTTCTCTTCCCCAAGGGCGTTATTTCTGGCTAGGATCGCCTCATGATCCTAATATAATCCGTGTAAACTCTGTTTTAGCTTAATAAAGCAAGGCCGATATTGCGCACAAAAAAAAAACTAGTGGCGTTGTTCATCACTGGAACATATCTTCTTCACATGTTTGTGCAATCTGCGAAGCGAAAGATAACCGGCGGCATTCGCTTCTAGACTGCACGCTGTCAAGGAGTGCATGGGCCCTATCAGATGACGAGATGGTCCAGCACATGTGCATGAACCGCGATGAAAATGCGAAGGTATGGTTATTCGCTATGAGTTAGTCTCTACCACAACAGGAGTTCACCACCTTGATTACCACGGTCTGGGCGATTTGGTATGCCCGGCGAAAGATCATACATGAAGGAATATTACAAACGCCTTTTGCATCGCATGCATTCATAGAGAGATGGTCCAGCACATGTAGCGACACCACCATGACCAACTACTTCGGTTCGAACCCAGGAGGGCCAAACGTGGACGCGGCAGTCTCCAGAGCAGGAGGGTTTGGTGCAGTCGGAGCTATATGCCGTGATGTTTCAGGAGTTTTCCAGGGAGCATCCGCGGTCATGTTCAGGAATATAGATGAACCTAAGTAACTCGAAACTTTGGCGATTAGAGAAGCTTTAGCCCTGGCAAACGATCTATTCATTCACAAGATCACGGTGGCATCTGATTGCACAAAAGCGGTTGAAGCTAATCGGAAAGGAACCTCGTCATCTTATGGAGCAGTTGTGCATGAGATCAAGCAAAGCTCTAGTACTTTTACTTCTTGTCTTATTTTACATGAGTTTAGAACCTCGAATATCAAGGCCAACAGACTAGCAAAGCATGCTTTAACTCTAGAGACCAATCGCCATGTTTGGTTAGGCCATCCTGGAGATCTCTTGTTCGCCCCCATAAATTGTGTGATGGTTCAATAAAAGCTTGGCCGACGGGGGTCATGCGGCACGATGGCACGATCTCTCACCTACGGCGGCCGTGCAACGCTGACTCCGTGTCCTCGCAGGACATGTGGAGCTGCTCCGTCACGCCGTGTAGCCAGTTGTGGCGATGAACTAAATGAGCTATATTGTTCAGGCCGAGAGGCACAACGGCGTGTCATCCTTGCTAAGACACTTCACTGGTTTTAGAAGTCTTTCACTGACATAAATATTAATATATATGAATCAGTGCCAAGCAGAAAATGTAATTTTAGTTAGATAACCCACAATGGCGATATAGTTTTCAGAAAATATACATCGTACCGGCCAAATTATATTAAAAAGTGAAATATAGAAGATTCACCTTATGCTTGGAAAGCACCTTTCCAATCATCTTTATCAGTCACCAAACACCATCATAAGTCTTGTATTTGGGTGCATTGTCAATCTTCACCAATGACTATAATGCCACATGATGCTTGATGCTTGTTCTAAAAATGCATAAATGATTTATCAGTGGAATTGATTGAACGTGCAAAAATAATAGTAATAATCATATATGAGCTTCATAATATACTTATTTATTACTACGGGGAGGTAGCACTGCAGTGTTTTTTAAGATAAATGCACAAATTTAGGAGATTAGAGCTGATTCAGTTCAACCAAGTTGCCATTTCCCAGTGGCCAGTGCTCATCTGGACAACCTGAAAAAAAGAAGGAAAACTGTACAATAGAAGCTATAGAACATACACATGCTGCATGTAATTCACAGTAAGTGCTCAGCAATGCAATACCAAATCAGAAGAGAAATTTCTTCAAACAAGTCGTGGACAATGTGAGTAAATATACTCCATATATCTACTGAAATCCAAATGGACAGCTTGGCTGGTGAGCTTACAGATCAGTTACAAGCTTCTGATAGAAAGTAGAAATCTAGGATTCTGAGTCTTTCTTCCATTTGCCAACGCAAGCAATTTAAAAAAATTAAAAAGAAAAAAAATGAAAAAAGGAAAAGGAGGGGACCTTCTGTGTGAAAATTTGAAGGCTTATTAATGGATTGTGTGCCCAGCCACAACCATCCACGCAGATGAGCCGCCCCAAAGTCTTCTAGACTCATACGATCTATGGTCATGCCATCATGATTAGAACATCGATGCATCCGAGGAAACGCCAGCTTGTGAGCCTACTAACCCCCGCCGATCCGGCTGAATCAGCGTCGCGATCGTACCAAGGAGGCGCCGCTCCTTGCAAGGAGGGCCACGCCGATGCCATGGTGGGTACGGCCGCGCCTGACGCCACCGAGATGAGCAGCGGGCGGCTGCCTCAAAGAGGGGGGCGAGGGCGACAAGCTTGGAGGGAAGTGAGGGGCAAGGCATGACCACCAATATCTGTAGATGGACAACTAAGCTACAAAAATGAGTATATGAAAGGAGATTAGCAATTGTTTTGTCGCTCCACTCGTAAACATAACAAGCAATTTTTCTTCAAAGTAGGTCTTACCCTATTTTTGTAAAAGAAAGGCCAGACACCTTCATGTCTAATAAAACGTTCTATAGCAAATCAATGGAACCAATCAGGCTTCTCTTAATATGCTGATATGCATGGTACTAAATTCCAAACTGGAACTACAACTGACTTCAATATATGCAAGTTCGACAGTGAAAATAGTACTAAGCTTAGCAACGGCCTGCCCAATACCTACTTTCTACCCAGATGCGCAATTGCAAGGTTCAGCTGATTAAGATGCTCGAGTTTATCTGCAATGGTAGAGCATTATCTTTCTAATTCAAATTCAAAGCTAACAATCACAACAGAATATAACTATCACTATGGCAACTGTTACGAAGATGAATCCCTCCTTTCTCAAAGTCGATACGCAAGTTATTTGCTGCCTTCCCATATTCCTCTGGTAGGCAGGGCACCTTCACTCTCAGCGTTTAGTACCGCGTTTTATAAAGTAGTATATGTGTTCAGGTACTGCAGAAAATCACAGAAATGAATGTTACCGTTCTGGTTTGGTCATTTCACTCTGCTCTCTCCCTTTTCACAAATGCCATTTATGTTATAGACCTTACTTGAAGATGCTCATAATTCGTCATTGATGCCTTATCTGCTTCCTCCGTAAACTCCCTAGTTCACATACATATTTATATTCACTAAAAGAAAACTGAAAACACTTTGCTGCAGAGCTTCCAAATTATTACACAAGAAGCAAGCAGACGTCATCCAGTCACCTATCTGAGTGCGTGTCCCTGCACAGCTCCGCCGAATCAATGACCGAGCAAACCTAGCCAATCATCAGCCAACCCACATCAAACTACACAGATTAAATAAAACGTAACCAAAGAAGAGTAACTTACGTTGTTGGAGATCTCATCCATGGTGTGAACAATCTCAGCAGAGGGCGGCAGCTACCCAATGTGGCCAACGAGCTTGTCCGACCTGCAAATTTAACCAAACAGTCATAGAAAATTTAGCAATGGATTGTTGTGGTGGGGTAGTGTTAGGGATCGAAGGGGGTTTTTCCCCTTACCGCTGGATGACCTCGTCGAGGGACGGAAGCCCTTTGCAGTGCGCAGCACATAGAAGTCGTATAGCCGCCGACCCGGATGGGTCGAGCAGACCGTCGAGAGGCACGCGCACCTACCCGGCCACGCACCCGACGCTGGCCAGCACCCACACGAACGTGGTCTCCGGCGGTAACGACGCCATCGACATGACCAGTTCCAGCGCGCCCGCCCACGCCGCCGGGCCCCAGCACGGCCACCAACATCGCTCCTCGCCCCCCACCAGCAATGCCCCCACGAGCGGATGCATCAATCAGAGGAAGAAACAACACCTCCCCTTGTGGTCTCCCCCGCTGGTGGCTGCTCTCCTTCCCGACTCCGGCTTCCAGCGGACGGCGCTCTGATGAAGAGTGCGCCGACGAGGGCATCTTGGGGGATGGCAGGGAGGGGAGAGAGGATGTCGCTTGGGGAGTTGGGGAGAGGCAGGGAGGGGTTGTGTGATTGATGGGTTTTTTTTCTAGGTGGAGCAGTGAAAAAGGAAAGAGGAAGAGGGCTTATTAGGATTTGAGAAAGATCGACATATTAGGAAAATTAGGATTTGGAATTGATTGTCATGAAACTAAATTTTATTGATTGGTAACGTGCTATCAGTTCCTGCCCGTTTATAACGTGTCTAGTTAGGAAACTTTGGAAAGGTTAGGAAACTTTTTATTGTGAGGGTAAAAAAAATTAACGTGAGTAGATATGGTGGTGGGATGTGAGACGAAAATAAACCGGACGAAAAAAAACTAGACGAAAGTGGTGGGACTATTCAACCAACTCGTCCATTAGGAGTAGAGATTATTATTATTATTATTATTAGAGATTAGAGATTAGAGATTAGAGATAGAGATTAGAGATTAGAGATTATTTGTTTCCTAAAAATCTATTATTTGTTTCCTAAAGCAAATTGCATTAATGAGAGAGATCCGTTGATTTGGCTAAGGTAGGAAAGAATCTATTATTTGTTTGCTAAAGCAAATTGCATTAATGGAAAGATCCGTTGATTTGGCTAAGGTAGGAAAGAATCTATTATTTGTTTGCTAAAGCAAATTGCAATAATGGGAGAGATCCGTTGATTTGTCTAAGGTAGGAAAGAATCTATTATTTGTTTCCTAAAGAAAATTGCATTAATGAGAGAGATTTGTTGATTTGGCTAAGGTAGTGTTGGGGAACGCAGTAATTTCAAAAAAATTCCTACGCACACGCAAGATCATGGTGATGCATAGCAACGAGAGGGGAGAGTGTTGTCTACGTACCCACGCAGACCGACTGCGGAAGCGTTGACGCAACGTAGAGGAAGTAGTCGTACGTCTTCCCGATCCGACCGATCCAAGCACCGTTACTCCGGCACCTCCGAGTTCTTAGCACACGTACAGCTCGATGACGATCCCCGGGCTCCGATCCAGCAAAGCGTCGGGGAGGAGTTCCGTCAGTACGACGGCGTGGTGACGATCTTGATGTTCTACCGTCGCAGGGCTTCGCCTAAGCACCGCTACAATATAATCGAGGTGGAATATGGTGGCAGGGGGCACCGCACACGGCTAAGGAACAATCTCAAGGATCAACTTGTGTGTCTAGAGGTGCCCCCTGCCTCCGTATATAAAGGAGCCAAGGAGGAGGGGGCCGCCGGCCAGGAGGAGGGCGCAGGAGGAGTCCTACTCCTACCGGGAGTAGGACTCCCCCCCCCCCAAATCCTAGTTGGACTAGGATTCCCCGAGGGGGAAAGAGAGAGAGGGGGGGCGGCCATCTTGGGCTGCCCCTTTCTCCTTTCCACTAAAGCCCATTAAGGCCCATATGGCTCCCGGGGGGTTCCGGTAACCTCCCGGTACTCCGGTAAAATCCCGATTTCACCCGGAACACTTCCGATATCCAAACATAGGCTTCCAATATATCAATCTTTATGTCTCGACCATTTCGAGACTCCTCGTCATGTCCCATGATCACATCCGGAGACTCCGAACTCTTCGGTACATCAAAACCATAAACTCATAATAACTGTCATCGAAACCTTTAGCGTGCGGACCCTATGGGTTCGAGAACTATGTAGACATGACCGAGACACGTCTCCGGTCAATAACCAATAGCGGAACCTGGATGCTCATATTGGCTCCTACATATTCTACGAAGATCTTTATCGGTCAAACCGCATAACAACATACGTTGTTTCCTTTGTCATCGGTATGTTACTTGCCCGAGATTCGATCGTTGGTATCTCAATACCTAGTTCAATCTCGTTACCGGCAAGTCTCTTTACTCATTCCATAATACATCATCCCGCAACTAACTCATTAGTTACAATGCTTGCAAGGCTTAAGTGATGTGTATTACTGAGTGGGCCCAGAGATACCTCTCCGACAATCGGAGTGACAAATCCTAATCTTGAAATACGCCAACCAACAAGTACCTTTGGAGACACCTGTAGAGCACCTTTATAATCACCCAGTTACGTTGTGACATTTGGTAGCACACAAAGTGTTCCTCCGGTAAACGGGAGTTGCATAATCTCATAGTCACAGGAACATGTATAATTCATGAAGAAAGCAATAGCAACAAACTAAACGATCAAGTGCTAAGCTAATGGAGTGGGTCAGGTCAATAACATCATTCTCCTAATGATGTGATTCCGTTAATCAAATGACAACTCTTTGTCTATGGTTAGGAAATAACCATATTTTATTAACGAGCTAGTCAAGTAGAGGCATACTAGTGACACTTTGTTTGTCTATGTATTCACACATGTATTATGTTTCCGGTTAATACAATTCTAGCATGAATAATAAACATTTATCATGATATAAGGAAATAAATAATAACTTTATTATTGCCTCTAGGGCATATTTCCTTCAGTCTCCCACTTGCACTAGAGTCAATAATCTAGATTACACAGTAATGATTCTAACACCCATGGAGCCTTGGTGCTGATCATGTTTTGCTCGTGGAAGAGGCTTAGTCAACGGGTCTGCAACATTCAGATCCGTATGTATCTTGCAAATCTCTATGTCTCCCACCTGGACTAGATCCCGGATGGAATTGAAGCGTCTCTTGATGTGCTTGGTCCTCTTGTGAAATCTGGATTCCTTTGCCAAGGCAATTGCACCAGTATTGTCACAAAAGATTTTCATTGGACCCGATGCACTAGGTATGACACCTAGATCGGATATGAACTCCTTCATCCAGACTCCTTCGTTCGCTGCTTCCGAAGCAGCTATGTATTCCGCTTCACATGTAGATCCCGCTACGACGCTTTGTTTAGAACTGCACCAACTGACAGCTCCACCGTTTAATGTAAACACGTATCCGGTTTGCGATTTAGAATCGTCCGGATCAGTGTCAAAGCTTGCATCAACGTAACCTTTTACGGTGAGCTCTTTGTCACCTCCATATACGAGAAACATATCCTTAGTCCTTTTCAGGTATTTCAGGATGTTCTTGACCGCTGTCCAGTGATCCACTCCTGGATTACTTTGGTACCTCCCTGCTAAACTTATAGCAAGGCACACATCAGGTCTGGTACACAGCATTGCATACATGATAGAGCCTATGGCTGAAGCATAGGGAAAATCTTTCATTCTCTCTATCTTCTGCAGTGGTCGGGCATTGAGTCTGACTCAACTTCACACCTTGTAACACAGGCAAGAACCCTTTCTTTGCTTGATCCATTTTGAACTTCTTCAAAATCTTGTCAAGGTATGTGCTTTGTGAAAGTCCAATTAAGCGTCTTGATCTATCTCTATAGATCTTTATGCCTAATATGTAAGCAGCTTCACCGAGGTCTTTTATTGAAAAACTCTTATTCAAGTATCCCTTTATGCTATCCAGAAATTCTATATCATTTCCAATCAGTAATATGTCATCCACATATAATATCAGAAATGCTACAGAGCTCCCACTCACTTTCTTGTAAATACAGGCTTCTCCGAAAGTCTGTATAAAACCAAATGCTTTGATCACACTATCAAAGCGTTTATTCCAACTTCGAGAGGCTTGCACCAGTCCATAAATGGATCGCTGGAGCTTGCATACTTTGTTAGCTCCCTTTGGATCGACAAAACCTTCCGGTTGCATCATATACAACTCTTCTTCCAGAAATCCATTCAGGAATGCAGTTTTGACATCCATCTGCCAAATTTCATAATCATAAAATGCGGCAATCGCTAACATGATTCGGACAGACTTAAGCATCGCTACGGATGAGAAAGTCTCATCGTAGTCAACCCCTTGAACTTGTCGAAAACCTTTTGCGACAAGTCGAGCTTTGTAGACAGTAACATTACCATCAGCGTCAGTCTTCTTCTTGAAGATCCATTTATTCTCAATTGGTTGCCGATCATCGGGCAAGTCAACCAAAGTCCATACTTTGTTCTCATACATGGATCCCATCTCAGATTTCATGGCTTCAAGCCATTTTGCGGAATCTGGGCTCACCATCGCTTCTTCATAGTTCGTAGGTTCATCATGATCTAGCAGCATGATTTCCAGAACAGGATTACCGTACCACTCTAGTGCGGATCTCGCTCTGGTTGATCTACGAGGTTCAGTAGTATCTTGTCCTGAAGTTTCATGATCATCATCATTAGCTTCCTCACTAATTGGTATAGGTGTCGCAGAAACAGTTTTTTGTGATGTACTACTTTCCAATAAGGGAGTAGGTACAGTTACCTCGTCAAGTTCTACTTTCCTCCCACTCACTTCTTTCGAGAGAAACTCCTTCTCTAGAAAGGATCCATTCTTAGCAACGAATGTCTTGCCTTCGGATCTGTGATAGAAGGTGTACCCAACAGTCTCCTTTGGGTATCCTATGAAGACACATTTCTCCGATTTGGGTTCGAGTTTATCAGGTTGAAGCTTTTTCACATAAGCATCGCAGCCCCAAACTTTAAGAAACGACAACTTTGGTTTCTTGCCAAACCATAGTTCATAAGGCGTCGTCTCAACGGATTTTGATGGTGCCCTATTTAACGTGAATGCGGCCGTCTCTAAAGCATAACCCCAAAACGATAGCGGTAAATCAGTAAGAGACATCATAGATCGCACCATATCTAGTAAAGTACGATTACGACGTTCGGAAACACCATTGCGCTGTGGTGTTCCGGGTGGCGTGAGTTGCGAAACTATTCCACAATTTTTCAAATGTACACCAAACTCGTAACTCAAATATTCTCCTCCACGATCAGATCGTAGAAACTTTATTTTCTTGTTACGATGATTTTCAACTTCACTCTGAAATTCTTTGAACTTTTCAAATGTTTCAGACTTATGTTTCATTAAGTAGATATACCCATATCTGCTTAAGTCATCTGTGAAGGTGAGAAAATAACGATATCCGCCACGAGCCTCAATATTCATCGGATCACATACATCTGTATGTATGATCTCCAACAAATCTGTTGCTCTCTCCATAGTACCGGAGAACGGTGTTTTAGTCATCTTGCCCATGAGGCACGGTTCGTAAGTACCAAGTGATTCATAATCAAGTGGTTCCAAAAGTCCATCAGTATGGAGTTTCTTCATGCGCTTTATACCGATATGACCTAAACGGCAGTGCCACAAATAAGTTGCACTATCATTATCAACTCTGCATCTTTTGGCTTCAACATTATGAATATGTGTGTTACTACTATCGAGATTCATCAAAAATAGACCACTCCTCAAAGGTGCATGACCATAAAAGATATTACTCATATAAATGGAACAACCATTATTCTCTGACTTAAATGAATAACCATCTCGCATCAAACAAGATCCAGATATAATGTTCATGCTCAACGCTGGCACTAAATAACAATTATTTAGGTCTAATATTAATCCCGAAGGTAGATGTAGAGGTAGCGTGCCGACCGCGATCACATCGACTTTGGAACCGTTTCCCACGCGCATCGTCACTTCGTCCTTCGCCAGTGTTCGCTTAATCCGTAGTCCCTGTTTCGAGTTGCAAATATTAGCAACAGAACCAGTATCAAATACCCAGGTGCTACTGCGAGCTCTAGTAAGGTACACATCAATAACATGTATATCACATATACCTTTGTTCACCTTGCCATCCTTCTTATCCGCCAAATACTTGGGGCAGTTCCGCTTCCAGTGACCAGTCTGCTTGCAATAGAAGCACTCAGTTTCAGGCTTAGGTCCAGGTTTGGGTTTCTTCTCTTGAGTAGCAACTTTCTTGCCGTTCTTTTTGAAGTTCCCTTTCTTCTTCCCTTTGCCCTTTTTCTTGAAACTAGTGGTCTTATTGACCATCAACACTTGATGCTCCTTCTTGATTTCTACCTCCGCAGCTTTCAGCATCGCGAAGAGCTCGGGATTAGTCTTATTCATCCCTTGCATATTATAGTTCATCACGAAGCTCTTGTAGCTTGGTGGCAGTGATTGGAGAATTCTGTCAATGACGCAATCATCTGGAAGATTAACTCCCATCTGAATCAAGTGATTATTATACCCAGACATTTTGAGTATATGCTCACTGACAGAACTGTTCTCCTCCATCTTGCAGCTATATAACTTATTGGAGACTTCATATCTCTCAATCCGGGCATTTGCTTGAAATATTAACTTCAACTCCTGGAACATCTCATATGCTCCATGACGTTCAAAACGTTGTTGAAGTCCCGATTCTAAGCCGTAAAGCATGGCACACTGAACTATCGAGTAGTCATCAGCTTTGCTCTGCCAGACATTCATAACATCTGGTGTTGCTCCAGCAGCAGGCCTGGCACCCAGCGGTGCTTCCAGGATGTAATTCTTCTGAGCAGCAATGAGGATACACCTCAAGTTACGGACCCAGTCCGTGTAATTGCTACCATCATCTTTCAACTTTGCTTTCTCAAGGAACGCATTAAAATTCAACGGAACAACAGCACGAGCCATCTATCTACAATCAACATAAACAAGCAAGATACTATCAGGTACTAAGTTCATGATAAGTTTAAGTTCAATTAATCAAATTACTTAAGAACTCCCACTTAGATAGACATCCCTCTAATCCTCTAAGTGATCACGTGATCCAAATCAACTAAACCATAACCGATCATCACGTGAGATGGAGTAGTTTTCAATGGTGAACATCGTTATGTTGATCATATCTACTATATGATTCACGCTCGACCTTTCGGTCTCCGTTTCCGAGGCCATATCTGCATATGCTAGGCTCGTCAAGTTTAACCTGAGTATTCTGCGTGTGCAAAAACTGTCTTGCACCCGTTGTAGATGGACGTAGAGCTTATCACACCCGATCATCACGTGGTGTCTGGGCACGACGAACTTTGGCAACGGTGCATACTCAGGGAGAACACTTCTTGATAATTTAGTGAGAGATCATCTTATAATGCTACCGTCAATCAAAGCAAGATAAGATGCATAAAAAGATAAACATCACATGCAATCAATATAAGTGATATGATATGGCCATCATCATCTTATGCTTGTGATCTCCATCTCCGAAGCACCATCGTGATCACCATCGTCATCAGCGCGACACCTTGATCTCCATCGTAGCACGGTTGTCGTCTCGCCAAGCTTGTGCTTCCACGACTATCGCTACCGTTTAGTGATAAAGTAAAGCATTACGTCGCGATTGCATTGCATACAATAAGGCGACAACCATATGGCTCCTGCCGGTTGCCGATAACTCGGTTACAAAACATGATCATCTCATACAATAAAATTCAGCATCATGCCTTGACCATATCACATCACAACATGTCCTGCAAAAACAAGTTAGACGTCCTCTACTTTGTTGTTGCAAGTTTTACGTGGCTGCTACGGGCTTAAGTAAGAACCAATCTCACCTATGCATCAAAACCACAACGATAGTTTGTCAAATAGACTCCGTTTTAACCTTCGCAAGGACCGGGCGTAGCCATACTTGGTTCAACTAAAGTTGGAGAGATAGTCGCCCGCAAGCCACCTATGTGCAAAGCACGTCGGGGAAACCGGTCTCGCGTAAGCGTACGCGTAATGTTGGTCCGGGTCGTCTCGTCCAACAATGCCGCCGAACCAAAGTATGACATGCTGGTAGGCAGTATGACTTATATCGCCCACAACTCACTTGTGTTCTACTCGTGCATATAACATCAACATATAAAACCTGGCTCTGATGCCACTGTTGGGGAACGCAGTAATTTCAAAAAATTTCCTACGCACACGCAAGATCATGGTGATGCATAGCAACGAGAGGGGAGAGTGTTGTCTACGTACCCACGCAGACCGACTGCGGAAGCGTTGACGCAACGTAGAGGAAGTAGTCGTACGTCTTCCCGATCCGACCGATCCAAGCACCGTTACTCTGGCACCTCCGAGTTCTTAGCACACGTACAGCTCGATGACGATCCCCGGGCTCCGATCCAGCAAAGCGTCGGGGAGGAGTTCTGTCAGTACGACGGCGTGGTGACGATCTTGATGTTCTACCGTCACAGGGCTTCGCCTAAGCACCGCTACAATATAATCGAGGTGGAATATGGTGGCAGGGGGCACCGCACACGGCTAAGGAACGATCTCAAGGATCAACTTGTGTGTCTAGAGGTGCCCCCTGCCTCCGTATATAAAGGAGCCAAGGGGGAGGGGGCCGCCGGCCAGGAGGAGGGCGCAGGAGGAGTCCTACTCCTACCGGGAGTAGGACTCCCCCCCCCCCCAAATCCTAGTTGGACTAGGATTCCCCGAGGGGGAAAGAGAGAGAGGGGGGCGGCCACCTCTCCTAGTCCTAATAGGACTAGGGGAGGGGGGAGGCGCGTGGCCATCTTGGGCTGCCCCTTTCTCCTTTCCACTAAAGCCCACTAAGGCCCATATAGCTCCCGGGGGGTTCCGGTAACCTCCCGGTACTCCGGTAAAATCCCGATTTCACCCGGAACACTTCCGATATCCAAACATAGGCTTCCAATATATCAATCTTTATGTCTCGACCATTTCGAGACTCCTCGTCATGTCCATGATCACATCCGGGACTCCGAACAATCTTCGGTACATCAAAATGCATAAACTCATAATAACTGTCATCGTAACGTTAAGCGTGCGGACCCTACGGTTCGAGAACAATGTAGACATGACCGAGACACGTCTCCGGTCAATAACCAATAGCGGGACCTGGATGCCCATATTGGCTCCTACATATTCTACGAAGATCTTTATCGGTCAGACCGCATAACAACATACGTTGTTCCCTTTGTCATCGGTATGTTACTTGCCCGAGATTCGATCGTCGGTATCCAATACCTAGTTCAATCTCGTTACCGGCAAGTCTCTTTACTCGTTCCGTAATACATCATCCCGCAACTAACTCATTAGTTGCAATGCTTGCAAGGCTTATGTGATGTGCATTACCGAGAGGGCCCAGAGATACCTCTCCGACAATCGGAGTGACAAATCCTATTCTCGAAATACGCCAACCCAACATCTACCATTGGAGACACCTGTAGAGCTCCTTTATAATCACCCAGTTACGTTGTGACGTTTGGTAGCACACAAAGTGTTCCTCCGGCAAACGGGAGTTGCATAATCTCATAGTCATAGGAACATGTATAAGTCATGAAGAAAGCAATAGCAACATATTAAACGATCGGGTGCTAAGCTAATGGAATGGGTCATGTCAATCAGATCATTCAACTAATGATGTGACCTCGTTAATCAAATAACAACACTTTGTTCATGGTTAGGAAACATAACCATCTTTGATTAACGAGCTAGTCAAGTAGAGGCATACTAGTGACACTTTGTTTGTCTATGTATTCACACATGTACTATGTTTCTGGCTAATACAATTCTAGCATGAATAATAAACATTTATCATGATATAAGGAAATAAATAATAACTTTATTATTGCCTCTAGGGCATATTTCCTTCAGGTAGGCGGTTTTTGCGGTTTGTGGCGGCTCAGTGTGAGGTGGGACGAGGTACCAAAAAAACCATGGGAGGTGGGACGAAAAAAAACCTGGGAGGTGGGAGTTGTCCCTGGTTAACCTATGAAATTTCGTAGATTTTTTTAGGACGAAAAAAAACCAGTGAAGGTGGGACGAAAATTGACCGGCGGAGACTACCAACTGCTCCACTAGGAGTAGAGATACAAACGCAGCGTTTACGTTTTTTTCAAGGAGATGTTTTTTTTGTGTGTGACCATGGGATGTGTTTTTTTTCTATGTGAGGGGAGGTGGGAGGGGGAGTTTTACCTACCAACGTACAATCACCAACTTCCATTTAATAGTAGTGGCTAGAAAATATGCCCGTGCATTCACCGGCCTGTCCAAAGTAGAATAATTATTGAAGATAAACATAACTGATTGAAAATAAAAAGATACAAAGTTGATGGAAGATAGAATATTTATTTTGACTTCAAGTTAGTATTAATTAGCATTATCAAATCGAAATGAATTTAAAATTATTAGAATTTCTCGAGCATGAACATTCACCGGCCTGTTCAAAAGGATGTTGCATTCTATAGTCCAAAAATGATTTTTTAAAATTATATTTCATGTTGTTCGTTGACTTAGAAATAATAATTACTCAATTCCCGAGAAATAGCGGATTGATATATTACTCCGTGCAATGCAGTTTATTGTGATTTTGAAATAATCTATAAAAAGGTTTGCATAGGTCATTACTGAAGTTGGACAAATTTGCAAATTCCGTACCTAAATATTTTATAAAAAACGTTTAGTTTGTGAAGTTTTTGTTCCGAGCATATCTAAAGAATTGAGGGTAAAATATATTGCAAGACAAATATCCATAGAAATAGAAGCACCAAAGCAGGTTAAAGAAATATTCGAACTTTTATGTTTGTTTCCTTCTTTTTGGCTCACGTTGTAAACACCTACAAGACCTCACCTCATCTGAATGAGAAGTTGGTGACCGAGGAAGAAAGACCTTTATAAAACAACCAAGAAATCCATGTACTAACATAGCCTGAAGATATTAAAATTTAGCACAACAAAATTCTAATTATGCATGTGGTTATCGAGAACAATTTTTTCTTCACATAACTTTGATATTCAAAAAAAATTGCCAAAATTATTATATCCCTATGTATTTAGATGATAATATTTCACTTTTTTCGAAAATAAGTATATCCCCCGGCCTCAGCATCAGGACGATGCATGCAGCCATAAATGATAAATTTTCTTACGTGTTTGTTTTTTGAAAAACAAACGTCAACATGTGTGTCAGTGCCTTTTTCTTTGCTTTTCCTTGAATGCACATATGGGGTGCAACATTATCTTCCCTTTTATTGCACCAAACACTAGTAGAAAAAGGGCCATTTGTCCCGGTTCAAGAGGATTTTTTTCCCAATTTTCAAATTTCTGAATTATTTTACAATTTAATCTCTAATCACCCCTCATCACTGCTCAATTTAACCTCTAATCTCTAATCACCCCTCATCATTCCAAATCATCTAACTTCCCAGCCGGTCACCCACCCTCTCACTACTCCAGCCTGAGCACGCTTAACTTCCGTTTCTATTCCCCCTCGTTTCCAAGTCTGCACTTGTTGTTTTCCTGACAATAGTAAGATGTCAATCCTATTAACCCTCAGGAGTTTAGCTTGAGCATAAAGTCACTCGTTTCACTGTTTGAGTTTGAAACTATTATTATAAAAAACAGTAATTATTTAGTAACACTAATATTTCTTGAATAAGTAGTTTGACCACAGTTTGACCATAATTCAAAAAATTGAAATAATTATTTAGTAACACTAATATTCTTGAATAATTATGTAGTAACACTAATATTCTTGAATAATTATGTAGTAACACTAATACTTCTTGAAGAAGTAGTTTGACCATAGTTTGACCAGATTTAACCAAATTTCAGAAAAAATGAAATTTGAGCATATCTTTTTTTTCTTTTAGAATTTTAGGATTCTAAAAATTTGCAAACAGGCCTATGGCCGCGAGCTCTTTGGGCTGATGAGTGTGAAGATCACTCTAGTTTTGTCTAAGACCTTGATCGTCGATCGAGCCAGACATCAACTGTATCCGTATGCTGCATGCATGATAAGTAACCATCTAAACGCTCTTATATTTTTTTACATAGAGAGTATATATTAGCACTCGGTTTAATTAATTAATTTGGTTAGTCACACACGCATGCATGCATGTGCACATGGATGGAGATGATCAGTGAGGTAGACGATCGTATGCTGTGGGTACAGTGCGAGGCAGTGCATGCCGGGCTTCCATTTCCGCAGCTACGTACAGTGCCACCCACGTACTACTGTTTCATGCGGGTTGGCGAGAGCTGCATGCCTCTGGCCGAGCTCGAGAGGGACCTGCGTTGGGTTGGGTCTTGGGTGGACCTCCCTCCGTTTGTCTGATCATATCGGATGTGAGCTGTGTCCGAGTTGATTGCACTGCACCGTTTCACGTACAGTATCACCCCGTTTGTCGCCTTGCACGCGGCCGCTACCCCCTCGGCTAAGCAACGCTTATACTACCTCTCTCCTTCAATATAAAGCTTTTTGCAGTTCAAGTTGAAGCAAAATCATCTTATATTAAGGGACAGTGGGAGTATTTCTTTTCTTTTTTTCACACGTACATACTACAGTTAGCTTTTCGATCCTTGTACCACTAATACAAAGGTCCTGATCCACGTATAAGATTTGTCCTTCTTTTCATTTTAGTCCACGTATAATGTTTGTCTGCAGTCGAATTTCATAAAGTTTGGCCAAATTTATATTTAAAGATATCAATATCTACAATACTAGAGTTATACAATATAAAACTTAATTTTATGATAAAAATTATACGGATTTTGAATTGTGAATGTTGATATTTCTTTCCTGCGCACTTTGTCCTCATTCGTGCACACCTTTGATCAATTTTCTCGCCGGTCACTCATTCTCAAATTGCTATAAGCCAAGCACGCTTAACTTTGAGGTTCATTGCGAATAGGCCTAGAAAAGAAGAAATTCCTTGTTGATATGAGTACTCTATCATTTCAATTAAGCCAGAACGTTACATTTAAGGTGGAATAATCAAAATGATGGGTTTGTTTGGGAGAGAAGAGGGAATGAGCATGCAGATGTGGCACCGGTTTCAAAGCTTTTTATATATTTAAAGTCTTTGCATAAAAATATTTCGAACAAGACCACTTTTTAGATATATTTCAACTAGTTTGATTTTTTTGTTTCAATCCGTTCTTTTTTAAACGAGTGAAATCAGTTTTCAAAATGAGTAAATTATTATTTTTTGTTTTCATAGAAATGCCTTTTTGAATTAGTGAAATATATTTTCGTAATGGGTGAAATCTATTTTGTGTATCAAGTGAAATCAGTATTTAGATGAGTGAGAAATGCTTATTGAAAAGAGTGAACTAAGGTTTTGAAATGAATGCAATTATTTTTATTTCAATTGAGTGAAATCATTATTAAAAAAACAGATTTCACTCATTTCAAAAAACGGATTTCACTTATTTCAAAAAACGGATTTCACTTATCTGTGCTCGAAAAATGCGTATGCATATTTGCCGTGTCAGTGGAGGGGGTTGCCGTGCATATTTGCCAATCTACGTACATGCATCAAGAAATCAGATTAGTAAACAGTAGTAGTACATTTTTTTTAAAAAAAAAACACCACAATATATATGCTATGCATTACCTACAATCACCGCCATTTCCTTCTTTATTGAGCAATATCAAGACTCATCAATAAGTACTGAGAAATTCTTATCTCCGATGTCATTCTTGATAACTTTGCTTACCTCCACTGCACAAGATGAACTCCTCATAGTAGAAGTTGACACAACATCGTATATTGATGAAGTCATCAGAAACTCCTCGTAGTAGAAGTTGTCGCACTAAGAGCATCTCCAGCCGCGCCCCCAACAGGCCTCCCCAGACCACTTTTTCGGCGCCGGCGCCGAAAAAACGGCCCAGTCGCGCCCCCAGGACTCCGAAAATCGCCGGTTCGGCCCTTTCTTTTGCCCGGCGGTCGCAGGCCGGACCCGGCGCACTGGGGAGCAGTTGGGGGCTCCGGCGCAAGGGAAAAGCGTGGCTGGCCCACACCGTCAGGGGAAAAGTCAAGGTTTTCTTCCCGACTCGCCTCCCACCCCCCACGACCTCGGCCACCAGTAGCTATATCCCGGCGCCGCCCGCCGTCCTACACCGCTAGATAGCCATTCCCCGCCGGAAAAATAGCAGCGCTTCGCCGCGGCAGCCCCTCCAACAGCAGCTCGGCGTTTCCGGCCGTCGTTTCCAGCCGCGGAGGCGCGGTTTAGCGGCGGGTACACGCCCACCGAGCGCAAGGTGTTCGGCGATTTGCCTGCCTCGGCGATGGACTCGGATGACGAGGAAGCGCTCACCACGTTGCTGGAGGAGGAAGCCGAGGCCGACGTCCAGGAAGAAGAGCATCTCATGGTGCTCGCCGCCCTCGCCCAGCTGCTGGCGAGCAATGAAAAGTCGCGGCGAGGTGGCTCGGCGGCTGGGCGGGTGAAAGCAAAGAACCAGCATCGTTTCGAAGGCTACTGCATGCTCTACTCTGACTACTTCACCGATACTCCACTTCACGGCGAGAAAACATTTCGGCGCCGTTATCGGATGAGCTGAAAGCTCTTCCTCAGGATTGTGAATTCCATCCGGGAGTTCGACAACTACTTCAAGTGCAAGATGGATTGCACCGGCGCTCTTGGATTCACCTCCATCCAGAAGTGCACGACAGCGATGAGGATGCTTGCATATGGAGCTCCCGGTGATTCACTTGATGACTATGGGCGCATGGTCGAGTCCACCAGCATAGAGTGTTTCTACAAGTTTTGTCGGGCAGTGGTGGCAGTGTTTGGACCACAATACTTGAGAACACCCAATGCGGAAGGCACTGCTCGGATCCTAGCATAGAATACAGCAAGAGGATTTCCTAGGATGCTTGAAAGCATCGACTGCATGCATTGGAAATGGAAGAATTGCCCATTTGCTTGGCATGGGATGTACAAAGGCGCCAAAGGCGGTTGCAGTGTGGTGCTTGAGGCGGTGGCCACACAGGACCTCTGGATTTGGCACTCCTTCTTTGGTATGCCAGGAACTCACAATGACATTAACGTGCTGCAGTGCTCTCCTGTCTTTGCCAAGCTTGTTGAAGGTCATTCTCCTCCGGTGAACTTCGAGATCAATGGGCGGCACTACAACAAGGGGTACTATCTAGCTGATGGCATCTATCCGAGATGGTCGACATTTGTGAAGACGATCTCAAACCCTATGCCAGGAGGCAAGAACGCCTAGTTTGCGAAGGTTCAGGAGGCTTGCAGAAAGGATGTCGAGCGGGCATTTGGTGTGCTCCAATCTCGATTTGCTGTTGTCCGGTACCCCGCTCAGACCTGGTCGAAAGATCAAATGTGGGAGTATGACTTGCTGTGTCATCTTGCACAACATGATCATCGAGAGCGAGCAAGAAGACCCAGTGTTTGATACTGAACCATACTACAGGCAGGGTCCTCTAGCCGAAGTTGATCACTAGCTACCGGCAACCTGGACTGCCTATCTCAGTATGCGTCAGGAGATCCGAGACCCACAGGTGCATCATCAACTGCAGCAAGATCTGATAGAGCATCTATGGAGGCTTAAGGGCGACGCTGGGCGCGACGTGTGATGAAATATGAGTTTTTATTTGTTGAACTATATAATTTGTATTGAACTATTTGTTGTTGTACTATTTTGTTAAAGTATTTGATATTTTTTGATGAAATATGTGATAAAAAAATTTATGTGCATAATTGAACGCCGAACAACGGCGAACCACGCCGAATATGGGCCTATTGTCGCCCATATGGGCCCTTTATTCGCCGAAATGGGGATAAAAAGTGGGCCAATTTCGGCGCCTGGGGGCAACGACTGGGTGCGAAACCGTCCCAGCGCCGATTGCATCGCCGGCTCGCCCCCCAGGGGGTGATTTTTATGCGTGCTGGGGGACCGAACGGCTGGAGATGCTCTAAGGAAAGTACCTATGTGTACCCAATCAGTCCTTGCTATTCCATCTTGATTAATATATATATGTATGTATACTTTTTTTGCCATATATTATATGTATGTATACGGAGATATTCGCACAGCAGAGCAGTACTAGCTACCATATACTGTATATTTCGATCGCCATTACGTAGTGAGTATGCACAGTGTACATACCCGAGTTCATCCATAACAACTCAGAAAAAGAAGCACTACAGTGTCAGGACCTGGTTATACATCACTGCACCGTATATTTCTGCTGCGGAGGCTGGGCCTCAGGCCAACTCCACCACGCGATCCCAAACGGACATTCGTTTTGCTCGGATTCTGTCCGTTTGGGTAGGATAATGGGGTCGTGTCCGGGTGTGTCCTGGGATGCGGTGGCCGTGCGTCCAGCGCGCGGCTGTATCCGTTTGCCTCATCTTGTCCGCCATCATTTTAAAAAAGAGCAACATTTCAAATGCCAAGCCTAGTTCATGGCTAGCGGCCCTAGTTCACGCCGGCAACAGAGCCAGCGGCCTACACGTCCATCGTCGGCAACACAGCCAGGGGCCAGCAACACAGCGAGCCTCCAAAATAAATAGTTGTCCTCGCCGGCAACACAGCCAGCGGCCGGCAACACAGCCGGCCTCCAAAATGAATGTTTTTCTCACCGACACACAACCAGCGGCCCAGCAGGCGGGCGGCACCCATGCCAGCATTTAAAAAGAACGGCCACGGCCGATCGGACGACCTAGTTCAGGCCGTCGACGTCGAGCGTCTCCTTCTGCCTGACCTCAAACCAGGCCCTCGTCTTGTCTCTCATCTTGGACAAGTCCACGCTCATGATCGCGAGGGCCACCTCCTTTGCTTTGGTTGCGCCATTGGTGGCCTCGATGTCGAGCTGCCTCTGCCTGGCCGAGACATTGGCGGCCTCGATGTTGAGCTGCCTTTGCCGGGACGCCTCCTCCATGTCGACCTTCCTCCTCTTGGCCGCCTCCTCCATCTCAAGTTTCTTCCTTTGAAGCTCTAGGTATTGCTTCATTTGCTCGTCCTTGCTTTGCCGCTTCTTCTCGTCCCTCATATCTTTTTGAGACATCATGCCATGCAAAGTGTCATGCAAGGCCATGGATGAGGCATCACGTATGTCGTCCACCTTTGAGTTGGTCTTGCCCCTCGGCCTCTTCAATGCCTCGCCATCTCCACCTCCGGCGAACTTGGCCGTCTTCTTGCCTCTCTTCCTTTGGATTTCACGGTATTGATCCTTGAACTTACAGCGTGTTTGATTCAGGGGAATTAGAGATGGGGAATGAAAGTTGAGGGGTAAGGAGATTAAAAATACACTGTTTGATTAGAGGGAATGGGAGTTTAAGTGGGAAGGGGACTGGGAGTTGGGGAAGCCAATTCCCACCGATTTCTTCCCAGGGGGTACCCTGTTAATTCGTGAGGAGAGTTTTATCCCACGCCAATTCCCATCATATGCCAAACAAGGGAATGGGAGTAAAAATCTACTTCCCATGCCTAATCCCTTCATAAACACCCTTGTGCAAACTCCCATTCCCTTGCCCAAGTGTTTACCAAACAGACTGTTAGGGAAATTGTTGATGATCGTCCAACAATGCGTAAGAGTGAATGACTTGTCATTATGCCGGGCCTTGAATGCTTCCAAAGATTGAAATGCCTACACCACATGATCAACAACAATTGAACATGCAAACATATACAAGGCCGAAGTCTCACATGGCCGTAGCAAGGAAAAGGACTAGGATAAGGAGAGCATACCATGACCACTCACGGGCCATGCTTCAACACTCTCAAACGCGGCGCAATACTTGTTACACTCTTGTTGGATGAATAACCACCTATTTTGAATCGAGGTGATGCCACGGTTGCTTGTAATTTGGTAGGGCTCAAACATCTTCCTTTCATGAAATGTTTTGTGGACTCTCGTCCAGAAAACAAGGCCCTTTTGTTGCGCGCCGGTCTTCGAATCTTGGCTAATCTCCATCCAACATTGGCAAATCAACTTGTCCTCATCTTGTGTATATGAACCCGTGCGAATGCTCTTCCTCCTCTTTTGTGCTTCCGCTCTTTGGGTGAGCTCGTCGATGAACAATGGCTCGCCACCAATATCCATGTCATTGCTTTCTTCTTCATCACCATCACCTTCGCAATAGATGTCATCGTCTTCATGCCACGAGTCACCATGGTTGTAGTCAGCACGGTCGTCGGCCTCTTCATCGGCAACGTACTGGGCGCGGCCATCCTGACTTTGGGTCTCGTCGGGGTCGTAGGCACGGCCATGCCCACCCTCGAAGATCACATCCTCCATGAACTGGTCGTAGAAGGGGTCGTTGACCGGTGGCGTTGGTGTTGGCATTCCAACCATTGCTGGACCCAGGCGTGACGTTGAGGTCGATGACGGCCGAGGGGAGCGGGGTGGACGGCGCGATCACGCCACGTCGGCGACCCCGAGAAAGGTTTGGGGCGTCGTGCCTTGGCGGAGAAAAAGCCGGGCGACATAGGCGTGGTCGCGCCGTCGGCGGACTAGCAGTGCGGAGGCCGGGCCGACGAGCCTGTGCTCGCCGCGCCGACGGCCGCTGCAGGGAAACCGGCCGGACGGCACATGCCAAGCATGAGGAGGGCGTGCGCTTTGTTGATGATGTCCTCCTTCTCGTCGACCGCGGCCTTGCGCCACGCGGCCTCCATCGCATCGCGCTAGGCTGCGAACTTGGCCGCGGCGGCATTGACCTTGACGACCGCCCTCCGGTTCCTCCTCTTCGCCGATTCCGCGTCCAACTTGGCGATCTCCTCCGGCGTGCACTCCGACCACGGCTTCCTTGGCGCATTGGCCGCTTTCTTCTTCACCTTTGGGGGTGGGTCGACGACAGGGCCGCCGGAATTCGGTTGGGCGTCGTCCATGGACGGGGGAGGGAGGGGCGGCAGGAGGGACGTGGGAGAGGGTTTTGGGGAATGGCGCCAAATGGGGCGCGGGGGGTTTTGCTTTGTGGCACCGACAGGCAAGCCAGGGGAGGACAAGCACGCACGTCCCGCCTGTCCACGCGCTATCCGTTTCACTCCAAAATCGGCGCAAACTTGGGCCGGAGATGGGTCGAAAGCGGACAGAAAACGGACAAAAGTGTCGATGAGTCCGTGCAGATGACGCAACCAAGCTCAGGAGGAGCTCGATGAAGATCTTGTCCTTTGTGTTGTTTCGTTCTAGTTGATCAGTAGTGGAGCCCAGTTGGGGTCGATCGGGGACCTTGTAGCATTTGGGGTAGTCTTCTTTTATTTTGGGTTCCGTAGTCGGACCTTGATTGTAACTGGTTGATGTAATGCTTGATTGTAACTGGTTGATGTAATGCTTTAGTCGGACCTTGGAGATATATCCTTTGTAAGTCAATACAGTCAAAGATGGTCCCCTGGACAACAAGTACAGCTCATCACAAACAGTGTTGTCACCTCTGAGACGTGTTTCCAACCAACTGCTGAAAGTCCTGATGTGTTCACATGTAATCCAGTCGTCGCACTGCTCCGGGTGTTTGGAGCGCAGACTGTTCTTGTGTTCATCGACATACGGGGTCACCAAGGTAGAGTTATGTAGAACTGTGTAGTGTGCTTGAGACCAAGAATATCCGTCCCTGCATATTATTGAGTCACTTCCAAGAGTGCCTTTTCCAGTCAGTCTCCCCTCATACCGCGATTTAGGGAGACCTATCTTCTTAACGTCAGGAATGAAGTCAACACAAAACCCGATAACATCCTCTGTTTGATGGCCCATGGAGATGCTTCCTTCTGGCCTAGCGCGGTTACGGACATATTTCTTTAGGACTCCCATGAACCTCTCAAAGGGGAACATATTGTGTAGAAATACGGGCCCAGAATGACAATCTCGTCGACTAGATGAACTAGGACGTGTGTCATGATATTGAAGAAGGATGGTGGGAACACCAGCTCGAAACTGACAAGACATTATGCCACATCACTCCTTAGCCTTGGTACGATTTCTAGATCGATCATCTTCTGAGAGATTGCATTGAGGAATGCACATAGCTTCACAATGGCTAATCGGACGTTTTCCGATAGAAGCCCCCTCAATGCAACCGGAAGCAGTTGCGTCATAATCACGTGGTAGTCATGAGACTTTAGGTTCTGAAACTTTTTCTCTGGCATATTTATTATTCCCTTTATATTCGACGAGAAGCCAGTCGTGACCTTCATACTGAGCAGGCATTCAAAAAAGATTTCTTTCTCTTCTTTCGTAAGAGCGTAGCTGGCAGGACCTTTATACTGCTTCGGAGGCATGCCGTCTTTTTCGTGCAAGCGTTGCAGGTCCTCCTGTGCCTTAGGTGTATCTTTTGTCTTCCCATACACGCCCAAGAAGCCTAGCAGGTTCACGCAAAGGTTCTTCGTCACGTGCATCACGTTGATTGAAGAGCGGACCTCTAGGTCTTTCCAGTAGGGTAGGTCCCAAAATATAGATTTCTTCTTTCACATGGGTGCGTGTCCCTCAGCGTCATTCGGAATAGCTAGTCCGCCGGGACCCTTTCCAAAGATTACGTGTAAATCATTGACCATAGCAAATACGTGATCACCGGTACGCATGGCGGGCTTCTTCCGGTGATCTGCCTCGCCTTTGAAATGCTTGCCTTTCTTTCGACATTGATGGTTGGTCGGAAGAAATCGACGATGGCCCAGGTACACATTCTTCCTGCATTTGTCCAGGTATATACTTTCAGTGTCATCTAAACAGTGCGTGCATGCGTGGTATCCTTTGTTTGTCTGTCCTGAAAGGTTACTGAGAGCGGGCCAATCGTTGATGGTCACGAACAGCAACGCCTTTAGGTTAAATTCCTCCTGTCTGTGCTCATCCCACGTACGTACACCGTTTCCATTCCACAGCTGTAAAAGTTCTTCAACTAATGGCCTTAGGTACACATCAATGTCGTTACCGGGTTGCTTAGGGCCTTGGATGAGAACTGGCATCATAATGAACTTCCGCTTCATGCACATCCAAGGAGGAAGGTTATACATACATAGAGTCACGGGCCAGGTGCCGTGATTGCTGCTCTGCTCCCCGAAAGGATTAATGCCATCCGCGCTTAAAGCAAACCATACGTTCCTTGGGTCCTTTGCAAACTCATCCCAGTACTTTCTCTCGATTTTTCTCCACTGCGACCCGTCAGCGGGTGCTCTCAACTTCCCGTCTTTCTTACGGTCCTCACTGTGCCATCGCATCAACTTGGCATGCTCTTCGTTTCTGAACAGACGTTTCAACCGTGGTATTATAGGAGCATACCACATCACCTTCGCAGGAACCCTCTTCCTGGGGGGGCTCGCCGTCAACGTCACCAAGGTCATCTCGTCTGATCTTATACCACAATGCACCGCATACCGGGCATGCGTTCAAATCCTTGTATGCACCGCGGTAGAGGATGCAGTCATTAGGGCATGCATGTATCTTCTCCACCTCCAATCCTAAAGGGCATACGACCTTCTTTGCTGCGTATGTACTGTCGGGCAATTCGTTATCCTTTGGAAGCTTCTTCTTCAATATTTTCAGTAGCTTCTCAAATCCTTTGTCAGGCACAACATTCTCTGCCTTCCACTGCAGCAATTCCAGTACGGTACCGAGCTTTGTGTTGCCATCTTCGCAATTGGGGTACAACCCTTTTTTGTGATCCTCTAACATGCGATCGAACTTCAGCTTCTCCTTTTGACTTTCGCATTGCGTCCTTGCATCGACAATGACCCAGCGGAGATCATCATCATCGGGCACATCGTCTGGTTCCTCTTGATTTCAAGCGGCTTCACCCGTTGCAGCATCATTGGGCACATCGGCTGGTTCCTCTTGATCTTCACCAGCTCCCCCCTTTGCAGCATCACCGTATTCAGGCGGCACATAGTTGTCATCGTACTCTTCTTCTTCGCCGTCTTCCATCATAACCCCTATTTCTCCGTGCCTCGTCCAGAACATTATAGTGTGGCATGAAACCCTTGTAAAGCAAGTGGGAGTGAAGGATTTTCCGGTTAGAGTAAGACCTCGTATTCCCACATTCAGTGCATGGACAACACATAAAACCATTCTGCTTGTTTGCCTCAGCCGCATCGAGAAACTCATGCACGCCCTTAATGTACTCGGAGGTGTGTCTGTCACCGTACATCCATTGTCGGTTCATCTGCGTGCATTATATATAATTAAGTGTCCAAATTAATAGAAATTCATCATCACATTAAAACCAAAGTACATACATAGTTCTCATCTAACAACATATAACTCTCCAGAGCATCTAATTAATTAAATCATACATTGAAACTATGTAAAACATTTCAATGAGAAAACAAATGCGATCATAATCGCAACCAAGGTAACAATTGATCCAACGGCATAATGATACCAAGCCTCGGTATGAATGGCATATTTTCTAATCTTTCTAATCTTCAAGCGCATTGCATCCATCTTGATCTTGTGATCATCGACGACATCCGCAACATGCAACTCCAATATCATCTTCTCCTTCTCAATTTTTTTTATTTTTTCCTTCAACAAATTGTTTTCTTCTTCAACTAAATTTAACCTCTCGACAATAGGGTCGGTTGGAATTTCCGATTCACATACATCCTACATAAATAAAATCTATGTCACGTTGGTCGGCATAATTTCCATAAACAATAAATGAACCAATAGGTATAAAGATAATATATATACCACATCCGAATCATAGACAGGACGAGGGCCGACGGGGGCGGATACCAAAACCATCGCACTATATAAGATGCAATAATAAAAGTAAGAAAATAATACAAGTATCTATGTAAACATACAAGTAAGAATATTTTTTCCCTTCAGAAAGAAGATAAGAACAAGAGGCTCACCACGGTGGTGCCGGCGATGAGCTCGGCACGGGTGATCGACGGCGGTGAAGACGGGGACGGGGCGTGACGGACCGCTAAACCTAGACAAATATTGAGGAAAATGGAGCTTGGAGGTCGAGCTTGGAGAGGAGAAAGCTTAAGTAGTGTGGCTCGGGTATTCCATCGAACACCTTGTGTGCATAGGAGGTGAGCTAGAGCACCACCAAGCCCTCTCCCCCTCGGCCAGAAAAAACAGAGCAGTGTGCTCTGCTCTTACGCGAGGGAGTATATATAGGCACCTCATTGGTTCCGGTTGGTGGCATGAACCGGGACTAAAGGGGAGCCTTTGGTCCCGGTTCAAGCCACCAACCGGGACCAATGGTGGTGGGCCAGGAGCGAGGCCCATTGGTCCCGGTTCGTCCCACCAACCGGGACCAAAAGGTCCAGACGAACCGGGACCAATGGCCCGCGTGGCCCGACCGGCCCCCTGGGCTCACGAACCGGGTCCAATGCCCCCATTGGTCCCGGTTCTGGACTGAACCGAGACTAATGGGCTGACCCGGCCTGGACCTTTGCCCCCTTTTCTACTAGTGATGTAGTATATACTAACCAGATTAGATTCTTATGCACATTTCGTACACGCACACCTAGCCTCGCTGCAGAAGAATTGAAATCAACAGCAGCAGGTATTTCGTCACTACTTGGTGCCAGTTGATTCAAACATGTTGTGTCAAGATGCAAAGTCACACACTGACCAACGAAAACATGCATAGTCAGAAACACACGCATAAGAAACCCAAAATCTTTCTAAAAAAACCCAAAATCAATTTTAGCTAACAACTGAGACATGCAAAGTCACACGCTGACCAGCGACAGCTTATGATAAGGAATCACATGCATGTGACAAACAAATAATGCGATTATGTATTTTATTCAGCACAAATAACATGGTTCACAAATAAAAGGTCAAATTCTGAGATTCGAGTTACACACGACATATAACAAAATAAAAGTTTCTGTCATGCTTCCTTAGCAGTCACAAAGGAGATGGTCCGCAAACAACATATTACATTCTCGAGATTCAAGAGTTACACACTATGACTGCTTAATCTTCACCTCTACTCTTATATAGATCCTACCACCAATGACAAACGGAGTTGCATAACTGCGCCCAAAAGCACTAGAACAAGTTGTAATTGCCACATAATTTCCTACTAACAAATCTGGTGGTGTTTTTTTTTATCTTGATAATGTAATTCTCAGAGGGCTTTTGTGATTTAAACTAAAACATTTTTACTAAAACTTTTACTTATTTACAATATATTTTATCAAACACATGGTTTTGAGTAGAATGTTTATTATTTCCTAGTTAGTATAATTGACAACACAATGAAATTCTAAATTAATCAACATACAAAATTGTTGACTTCAAAATATTTATTTCTCAATCACATGAGAAATAGTCTCTTTGTGTGTGCCTCTCTCTGTGTGTGTGTGTGTGTGTTGCACCCATTTAGTATTATTAATTAATATGGTAGAGAGCTCTAAAGTGTGTCATGTAGTGAAATATCTTGTTAGGAGTTTCTAGTGTTTGACTAGGTATAAGCAATTAGACGGATCTGCATGTACAAAGTGTTTATGAGGAGATTGTCAATTATTATTGACTTTAAAAATTAAACATATAATATCAAGGTGTACCAAATACATTTGCAATATGTAACACCTCGGGCTCAAGACATAGTATCATATTTTTTTTAGAAACGTGGCATCCAAGTATCAAGTTGAAGCGATCAATGACACGTAGCAACAAAATGAACAACCAACTACTGTCCTAGGCAGCACACTACCTACAATAAAGGGTATCTCAAAACATGTTCATTGCTTTTTACCAGGCGTGTCACGCCACCATGAGGTGTTCTTATTCCCCTAAACATTGACACACCTTTGCGCACCAAAAAAAAGGTGGTCCCACCATGTGCTGTCAAAACAGAGAAGACATGTATGAGAATCTTCTTGAAGCAGCTACGCTCATGTCGTTTTTTCAATGGAGAAGAGCAACTATCTGAAGAAGAAGAAGAAGAAGAAGAAGAAGAAGAAGAAGAACCAGAGTTGATCGAGGAGCCCAAAGGCAAGGTTTTGTTTTTACTAGTGTTCTCATCACAGACTAATAGGGTGAAGGGGTCAAGAGTTCCTACCCAAACATTGTGCTCCCAAGCACCCATGTGACATATTGCACACTATGGTCACGAGGATGCCTAATTAAATGAAATATATAGAAAATTGGCTAAGTACCCGCGTGAGGGGTTGTTCTATGAGCGTTGTCACAATAACATCCTTATGGCCACACACATCTCACAAGAGGAGAACCTCATCTGCATGGACCAAGTGCTGCTCACCTAAGCGCGTCAGACCATGGGTTTGGCAGGATCGTAGGATTGCATCGACACAAGGACGTGCTCCTCCTCCACACCACATCACCCGCAACATCACAACTTCCCATCCCAACACCTCGAGGACGCAACACCTAAGCAAATTGAACAACCCATCGGCCTCACTTAGAGCAGCCGCGCTGACCGCCCTATGCCAGGGAAGACGCCCTATCACGGACAAGATGTAAGTTTTTCCCCTCCGCGAATGGGGATGCAAGCTTTTCGGGAGAAGAAATTATACGTTGGCTGCTGCGATGGAGAATGCTGTGCGGTGTGTGGAAGGCCATTTGGAATTTGAATTTGTATGGGGGCGGCCCACTGTAGCAGCGGATAGATCCTTTCTTGGGGCGGAGGTTGGTGGATTGGACCAGAGTGCAAAAAGGAGGCAGAAACTGATAAAGCTGGCGTAAATACGCGCGTCTTAAGGGGCGTGATCGCAAAATGGCACGGAGCGGTGGGCTACTCATACCCTCCCCGTGCTCCGCTTCCGCCTCGCCATCTCATTTCCAGAGTGTTCCAGAGAGCGGATCCAGAGAGTGCTAGGGTTTTCTCTCTCTCCCGGCGGCGAGGGCGATGTCGATGGCGGCGGCGGCGAGGGCGGCGATGAGGGCCCCGGGCAGGGCGGCGGCGCGGTTCGTGCAGACCAGGCTCCGCTCCTCCGGCAAGGTGCTCAGCGAGGAGGAGCGGGCCGCCGAGAACGTCTACATCAAGGTATAATTCCCCCTTCCCCGCTCCGGCGCGAGATGGCTCCTCGTGGGCGCGATGCGGCCCCGCGCGTGTTTGGCTAGGGTTTTCTCTCTCTCCCGGCGGCGCCGGGCGGTTCCCGTCGGGCGGTTATGTCCGTTGACGCGGTGTCGCTCTTGTGTCCGTGTAGATTTGGGGGGATCTTTGCGCACTGGACCTACTTTCATGCGTTCATCAAATTGGATGGTTGCTCCGGTGTGAATTTTTAGGCGGTTTGCTATTTGGGGGTTGATTTGAGCAAGTGCAAATTATACTAGTATGCACTGGCAACAATCGCTGAATGCTGGCCTTTTGTGATTATTATGTGAATCTTCTGATGCAGGTAGTTGCTTAGTTATGCCCATTGACATGATAGCTGTTCTGCTTGTGTAGTGGGGGAATTGGGGATGTCTGCAAACCTGCCTCTCAACTGATTATATTTGCTCATCATGCTTCTATTTTTTTTTCTTTCTATTGGAGCTTTGGTTGGATGGTTGCTGTGATATGGGGCTTTTAGTTTGTGTGGAATTGGGCATTGGTTTTGGGTCATACATATAGGATTGCAAATAATATCAGTAGGCACTGGAAAAAATGTGTCAGTGTTGGCCTTCTGTGATCATGTGAACCTTCTGATGTAGGTTGTTTCCTCAGTTATGCCTATCGACACAATAGTTGTTCTAATGGCGTAGTGGGTGATTTGGGGATCTTTGCAAACCTGCCTCTGAACTGATTTTATTTGTTCATCATGCTTTTGTACTATTGGAGCTTCAGTTGGGTGGCTGCTGTGATATGGGGTTTTAGTTTTCTTGGAATTGGGGATTGATATTTGGATATACAGATAGGATTGCAAATGCTGTCAGTAGGACTGACTACTGATAGGCACTGTGATATGTGTTTGGTGCTGTGTTTTTGTGGTTATCTGAACCTTCTATTATGTCTAGAGTGTTGAATTCTCGCCATTGCATGACCTGTTCCCTGAACCTTTTTCTTTCATTTTGTGGTCCACTTGGGCTATAATTTTTGCCGTGGCTGTTGTGAACTCTTCAGTTATGTTTATCATTTTTATTGTTCATCATGGGAATGTGTAATTAGATGATTATGTTATAGGTTAGGTTCGCGGTGAGTAGAAAAATTCTGCCACTATGCTAGTTGCTTGTTTTCTTTGTTTTCTGTTTATATAGTCCCCTGAGAACCATTGTTATTTCATTATTTCTGCAGAACACTAACAGAAACCCTGTGCTTGATATAACACCTCATTGATTCAAGTAATGCTTGTCTTACCATATGTAATCATTCAACTGGAACCGTTACCTTATTAGTAGTTAAATTGTTTATACTCAGCAGTGACATTGTTCGGAAATTACCAAGCTCACATTATATATCCTGTGTTGAGTTGACAAATGAAGCACTAGACTTATCAGAAGGAAAATTCAGCTAGGAATCCTTGATAACAGTTGTACGGGTAGACATAATTGATACTTCTTTCTGCAGCACATTAATTAACCGTTGCTTGATGCACCCATTGCTTCAGATAATGCTTGTCTTACATATATAATCATAATCATTGAATTGGATCTCTTACCTTATTAGCTGCTTTCAGTTGCAGTCTTGAACAATAAAATGGTTATCTCAGTCCCTAGGATTCCTAGTTGTAGTCTTTCAGCTGTAATCATTATTGCTTGGACTGTAGTATGTATGCTAATATGTGTATGTATCACTTTCTATATGGTGTTATGCTCTGTTATCTCTGTTCAGTTGATGAATGAAGCACTCGGCTCATCCATAGTACAAGTTCAACTATGAACACTTGAAATTAGTCAGGACATCCAGAAGCACCAGTTTTTCCTGTTTCTAACTCTGAATCCGATATAAGCCATACTGTTGGGATAAGTGGTCTTTTGTTTATGTGTTGGTGCTTTGTTAATATAAAGCTATAGTGTTGGCATAAGTGGTCTTTTGTATATGTGCTTATGCTTTGTTAATATAAAGCTATAGTGTTGGCATAAGTGGTCTTCTGTGTATATGCTGATGCTTTGTTAATACTTCATAACATGTCTGATGACCTATTTCTGGTCTGTTTATGCAGAAAATGGAGCAAGAGAAGCGGGAGAAGCTCGCACGCAAGGTATGTGAACACACAATTGCTTGAACCTCTCAACTGGCATTGGTTGTTGATGTTATATTTCCATGATGCTTGTCTGCTCATGTTGCCATGTACTGCAAATTAGTATCCTTCTCTACAAAATTATATATGCCTAATGGATATGTATGTTTTAGCTTCCTATAAGTTGAAATGCATTACCCGTTTGTATGTGTTTTGCGTGGTTCATGGATCTGACTAGAGATTTAAAGGCTTGTGATGTCATGCACAATTCAGTAGCATCCTTATTAACAAAGTCATATATGTCCAATGGATACATGTGATTTAGCTTTCCAAGTTAAGATACACTACTGTATATGTTCTGTGTTGGTTGTGAAACTGACAAGAGATGTAAAGTCTTTTGATGTTGTGTACGGCAAATTAGCATACTTGTTGGCAAAGTTATACATGTACAATGTGTTAGCTTTCTAAATTTAGATGCACTAGTTCTGTCTGTGTGATGAAGCTGACAAGAGACATGAATTCCTGCGTTGCTTTGCACAGCAAACTAGTATCCTTTTGGATTCTGCACAAAATTATATATCCAGTGGGTGTGTTTGATTTTGAAACTGCGCACTAGTGTATATGTTCTGTGTGGTTGGTGGAACTTACTGACAAGAGCATTAAATTCCAGCAGGGTCCCAGCACTGGAGAGCAAGCTCCGTCCACCCCAAGCGCCGCAGCAGGCGACGTGAGTTCTTCGACCGCGTCGGCATCTGCAGCAGGCACGTCGACCGACAAGAACAGGAACTACGCCGTGCTGGCTGGCACCCTGGCCGGCCTGAGCGCCCTGGGCTGGTACCTCCTGTCAAAGCCCAAGAAGACGGAGGAGGTTGTCGACTGATCGGCCCATCCTGCCCTGGTTTTTTACTTCCTTACTGCACATGGACCTGCGCGATGATGATGATGATAATAAGTTTTCGATGTCGCCGAACAGCCTTTCCTTTGCCTTGTTAGCTGCTTCCACAGAATCTGAGACTTGAGATGACGATGATGATGATGGTCTGTAGCGCAAGTTGTTTTTGCTACCTGTGGTTGGTCTGGTATGTTGGTGGTTAACGAGAGGGGCATCTTGGATGATGCGGTTTGGTCCCTTTGAAAGTATGCAATGCATGGTTTTTCCGGTGAATTTTGTTGGAGTTGCTTGCTTTGTCAGTTTTGGCCAAAGTATGCATGCAATGCATGGTTTCAAATGAGTGTCCTTGCAGTTTGAAGCAATTCTTCACCAGGAAATGCATAAATGAAAATGTACCAGGCAAATATTTTGAAACAAATGGTGTTTTCGGGTGTCACATCAAAGGTACGGCCCGGGAGTAGCTACGTAGCGTGGGTGTCAATTTAGGTCCCACCGTTTTTTTTAAGAAACGTTGGCATTTCATTGATTAAGTAATTAAGTAATAAAGCCATAATGAAGTCATACAAGGTCTTCATGATACAATCCGGAGCAGAGTGCGAAACAGAAAACATACCAGAATTCTTACAAGAGTTGGCCAAACCATGGGCCACTAAATTACATTGCGAAACAGAAAACAAACCAGAATTCCTACAAGAGTTGGCCGAAACATGAGCCACTAAAATGCATTTCCGACGAACATGCTTGAAGGCTCAAGATGTGAAAGATATCCATGACCACAGAGCCCACATTCGAATGGTCCCGAGTATTAGAATTGATCCATTGCACCAGAGAGACAGTCAAAGGCGAAAGTCACATGTGTGAAATGTTCATCTCTAGCCACAAATTGATTCATCGCACCGGCGAGAGAGACAATTAGAGGCGAAAGTCACATGCGTGAAATGTTCATCTCTAGCCAGGATGACCGCGTAGCGCTAAGGCTTCTGCCATCTTTGGATCGAAATCTCCAAAAAGGGGCTCGGAGCACGCGAGGGTATACTGTCCCTCAGGATCCAGCGCCACGACACCCAAGCCGGCCTTGTTGAGATTAGCAAAGTCGCACGCCATGTCTATACCTATACCTAATAATCATAAAGTCATCGGTGCTTCTGCCCACTGTCCGAAAATTACCATCGAAGTTGCTATAAATTACTAACTATGTCGCCCATAAGTGAGGAAAATGATTCGTTTTTTCTTTCCGATCTGTTTCTTATATCATGATACTCTCATATACCACAAGGGCGCCGAGGCATCGGAATGGCTAATACCCCAGTCTCTCTTCCTTTTATCTGTGATTTTCTCTTTTAGCAAGCGCCATTCAACCTCCCTGCATACGTTCATGAGCCGGCCCATGTGCGAGCAGTGACGCCCCCTGTTGTTTTCATTTCATTTTTTGCCTTTTGTTTTTCTCATTTATTTATTCGTTTTTATTCCTTAAAATTAGGTCATGATTTTTAAAATTTTAAAAAGTTGTGAGTTTTGGAAAAAAAATGAGAAATCATAAATTTTTTGTGATTTTTAAAAAATGTTCGCATATTCTAAAAAAATCACAATTTCTAAAAGAATGTTCATTATTATAAAAATGATCATGTATTCAGAACATATTCGGGACTATGAAAAAAACGTCCATAAAATTTAAGAAAATGTTCAGAAAAATTCAAACAGATCCTTTGAAACATGTCCATAAATAACGAACAAAACGAACCGTCGCTTACATAGAGGTTTTTCTAGGGATTTGTAGAGGTCATTTTATTATTTTATTTAGTCCATCGCCTGTCGGGTAAAAAAGCTTTATGTGTTTTGTACAGCGCTTTGAGCCCCCCAAAAATTGACACAACTTCATATGGGTTAGTTTCCCTCCATACACAGCTATATTTATTCTGGTACCACAGTTTTACTGCTCATGAAAAACACCGCGGCGCTAGGTCAGGGCGAGACACACCATTCATCAGTCTAGCTCAGGCAGGGTTCATAAATGCAGTTTGCTCAGTCAAAATATATTTCTTTATAGCACCTTAGTAAATCAATTTGTGATGAGACCATCAAATTTTCAGTTTTTGAACTGACTTCTTAAAAGTCCCTTATCTCATCATGACATGATTCGGATGTAGTTTATTAAATGATATTTTAATAGTCCTTGCCTCTTCCTGGCATATGTTTCATACTTCTGATCTCTAGCACATCCGTATAATTTTTTTCTCTCGATACAACACACATGCATATTTGCTAGTTTAATTCATAGAGATAAGAGAGAGGGAATCAACGGTGGAGGGTGCTACACTTCTTCGGGAATCGAATGTGTGGGAAATATTTCATTGGACAACTTTGTATGCACAAAACTCGTGCCATCCACACACATTCTACCTTGATTGATGAGATTTCAGAGCCATCTGGATGGAAAGTGAGGGAGTACTAGTTAATTATGCTGGTCGTAGTGAGGAGTATCATATGCTAATATCATGCATATGATACTAGTATTGCATAGGATAGTTCATTTATTATCATGAATAACACATAGTAAAACATCATTTAATATGATACGATATCATGATATGATACTCAACCCTCTTTTCCTTCATTTAACTCTATGCATCTCATCAAAATTGCCTAATTGGCATAAATGATACTACCTCCGTCCGGGCTTATTAGGCCCCTAATATTTTGACTCAAACTTTGACTATTTATATGACTAACAAAATAATAAAAAAATATGCTACAGAACATACAATGTTGGTTTGATTTGAAAGAGCTTTCCGAAGGTATAATTTTTGTGGCATATAGTTTACATTTTATTTGTTATTTTTGTTGGTCAAACTTTAGCCTAAAATGAGAGTGGGCCTAATAAACCGGACGAAGGTAGTACTACCTGACAGCGTTAAGCACTGTTAGGTTAGCCATAGTGGGAGTAACTAAGCTAGTAAAATAACACACTTCAAGAAAATTTTGCTTACATGACAAGTAGTTAATGAAAAGTAGTAACATAATATGTTACTGTAACATAGCGGTTCACAAGATAAGATGAGTACAAACTAATAAATAAAGTCATCTATGACAGTACTACTATGTTACTTTGCACTATAAAAATAGTAATTTAGAATAATGTCATATGCATAACACTATAGAAACGCCAGAGTGAGCATTAACTTCCGTGTCCAACAAACAAATTAAATCGATCAAAGTAGCCACGATGGAGTACGATACACATGCATGCACGAGTCGGAGGAGACGTGGAGGCCGCGCATCCACCCAAACCAACTACTCTCCCCTCGTGTGTTTTGTTGCATACATAAAATCCAGTCAAGTGCCTGCCTGATCAGCGATCAGCTCAATTTTCCTTTCTATCGGTGCTTCATCCGTTGCGCTTTCGCCCGAGAGTTAACGAAATGGTATCTTCTTCGGGATCCGGTGGCATGCCGTGCAATCTTCTTCACATGAGGACTCATGCATGGCAGGTGCTCGTTTTGTGCAGGTGCAGGGGCAGAGCTCGGTGGTGAAGCTGGGGGAGTGGGGCAGCGACGGCGGCGCCATCCACGACATTGACGTCACTGCGGCGGCGCGGCCACGAGCTTGAGCGGCCGCGGCGCCTGCGGAGTCTCACCGGAGCAACGGGATGGGACGATGGTGCGGCTGCTACGAGGGGCGGCAGCGGTGAGGCAAGCAGCGAAGAGAGAGAAAAAGAATAAAAAAAATGGATGGATGGCAGATGGGCTGGACGGGGCATGCAGAGGACCGAGACGGACGAAGAGGACACACAAAACGTTCGTTTTGCGTCCGTCTTCAATCCAAATGTGTCTTAAATTTGGAACGGAAATAGGTTCGAGCAGACACGAATAGAACAGAAAATAAGAATGGGTCACTACATTGCGCTGTGATTTCTGTCCACATAGACACAAACAAAAATGAACGGACAAAATGGATCACCCTGTTGGAGTTGCTTTAACATATATAGCCTAGAAACCCATAAGCTCGTCATCTACTACTACTTCGTTCTAAGCTCCGCAGCAGAATTATTGGCAAAATCAAGGGCCCTAAGTATCTTCTAAACATGTACAATTACCTGAAATAAAGATCACATGCATGCGCTAGCTGACAACATATATGCTTGCTAGGTGCTTGATCAGTACTGGTACAACGAAACTGCTGGTACAAACATGCAGAGAGGGGGAGACCGATGAACATGTTGAGGATTCGAGATACGATAAACGTAGTAGCACAAACGCAAAGGATTAGTCGTATATTCAGTCATTTTGGATGTACTTACTTGGCGTATGGTTGAAGCACGCCCCTGATTAACTAACCTGAAAATTAATCAATACTCCGGTTGACTGGGCTAGAGTACATTGGCGAGAGAGAAATGGCGGGAAGAAATTTGGTCGGAAAAAATTGACGGGAAAAAATTGGTAGGATGAATTTATGGCGCGAGAAAGCCAGGTGAGAAGAAAATGTCACATTTTATTTCACTACATTTATTTTTGTTACGACACGATACAGCTGAAAATAAGATACATTGAACTATTGAAATAAAGTTACATTGAACTACTGAAATAAAACTACATTAAACTACCAAAATTAAGATACAAATGATTGTGAAATTTAAGATAATACCACAGGAATCTACCAAGTTCAGCGTGGATATTTTCCTTTTCCATCACCAACTTCTTCTGCTACCTTGGCTTCACGAGCCATTTCTTTCTTTCTTTCTCTGTCTCTCCGCCTCAAGAGCCTCCTTTCGCTGCCTTTCCTGCTCCTCCATGCGACGAGCCTCTTCCCTGTTTTTCTTCCCTAAATCCTGAAAGAAACGCTTTTGCTCGGCGTAGTACTCTTTTAACTCTCTTTCTCTCTTACTCGCTTTCTCCTCTGTGGCCACCTTTTCACGTCTCTCTTCCATGTAGAAACTATCCCATGCATGGTGACTTCTTTTACGAATCTCGGTTATTGCCCAAGCCGGCATCTCCGTGTCATTCCAACGATAGTACATACACAGAGGCGGAGGAGACCACAACAAGCACAAGAATGTTAATAAAGAATCAACCAAAAAAACCAACAGTATGTCTATTCATGATGATTAAAGCATACCGGAGGCTTGTCGTGCGGTGAACTAGCTATGGGTGGATCTTCCTCATAATTGACACACATGAAAAACTTCATGCCCAACCAATCTGAAAAATCCATCACTTTGCAAAGATCGCCACACCAACACCGCAGGACTACCACCCCCGGAGGCAAACTCACATTCTTCATTTTGCTCGGCTTAATGTTTTGATCCGAGCAAGGCAAACTCATACCGACTAAAAAAAAGTGTGAAACAGTTAGCGCAGTGGCTAAATGTGACTGGACGATGAATGAAGAGAGGTTCAATGCCTCGTTTTATAGGCTAAGATGACAAATGTGATGGCGGGAAAATAGGATGCGAATGGAGTAAATTTTAGGCGGGAAATACAAGTGATCCAAAACACTTCAATTAGTGTCGGCAGAAATGTCAAACACTAGGAACCGAGAGCTGCAGCGGTGTCGTGTCGTGCGCCGCAGCAACAACGCTGCCACCTCGTCTGGTGGCGACAGGGCCCATCGGCAGGCCTCCGTTCCATCGCGGCGCGGGAATCCTGTGATCTGTAGCCTGCCGCCTGGCCGGCTGGCGGCAGGTGACACATGTCGGCTGGCGCGCCTGCCGCCACGGCCCAGCTAGTCCTTTTTGCCAATGTGTCTCAGAGGTGTGTTTTTTTGTCAATTCCGTTGGCCAGGTGGGTCCTTTTGGACAAAAATTCTAGTTTGAGGTGGAGGGAGTAGTTTTCGCTTTTACGAAAATCACCCTAAAACTATATTAAAGAACAATCGTGATACAAGGCACCCCACAGAATAAATTTTTTTACAATCAGGACCCTACGAAGCCCGACCAACCACAACACCACCGTGAAGTGAAGGTGCGCCGTCATCGCCGCTCCCTCAGAGCCAGCCTGACCTTGGATCTGGAGACGAATTTGCCGGAGACGGGAAGTCTTCAAAGTTGAGGTCCACATCGACCAGCACGTCAGTGAGAAAGTAGATCGAACCACCGCCATCAAAAAACATCATAGTCGGCACTAAATTCTGTGTCCAACAAACAAATTAAATCCTCATAAATCGAAGTAGCCACGATAGAGTAGGAGGAGACGTGGAGGCGGCGCATCCACCCAAACCAACTACTCTCCTCTCGTGCGTTTTTGCTGCATACATAAAATCCATTCAAGTGCCTGCCTGATCAGCGATCAGCTCAATTTTCCTTTCTATCGGTGCTTCATTCGTCGCGAGAGTTTGTCAACGAAATGGTCTGCCCAAGTCCTAGCATGCATGATGTGCTGTGCCATCTTCTTCACAGGAGGAGGGCTCATGGCGGCCGGTTGTGTTTGTGTGTGCGTGCAGGTGCCGAGCCCGAGCCCGGTGGTGAAACTAGGGGCGTGGGGCAGCGACGCCGGGGCCGCCCATGACATCGATGCCGCGGCAACGGCGCCGCACCGGCTGGAGAGCATCGCCGCCCGCTGGGGCAAGGTCATTGACTCCGTCGCCTTCACCTACACCGATGAGGGCGGGCAGCTGCACACCGCCGGGCCCTGGGGCGGCACCGCAGGGGAGAAGGAAGACACGGTGAGCTCTTTTCTTTCAAATTCAAATTCAAATTCAAATCCAATTGTTTATCTATCTATCTATCTCTTATTCCAAAATTCGCAGATCACCCTTGGGCCCATGGAGTACGTAACCCAGGTCGCCTGGTTGGTGGGCCCTTTCCAGTTCAAGGAAATCGAGGACTGCGTCACCTCGCTCAAGTTTGTGACCAACCAGGGGGCCACCTACGGCCCCTTCGGCAGAGGGGACGGCGCGCACCACAGCTTGCCCGTGCTCGACGGCGGCAGCCTCGTTGGCATGTTCTGCCGCGCCGAAGACTACCTCCACGCCATCGGCTTCTACGTCCGACCCTTGGCCGTCGTCGAGTCCACGGCCTCGCCGGCCAAGCCTCAAGGAGAGGGTTTGCCTGCCCTAGCCACCGAGGGATAGGAGAGGGAAAGACAAAATAAAAGGCCGTTTGAACATTTGTGATATCGAGTCTCTGAATTACTACAGTATATGCACAACATGTATCTGCGCTAGCTCCTCATGTCATTGTACTATTACTTGCTTAGCCATATCAAATTTTGTCACATATCAAGTTCGAGAAATGAAAAAAAGGCTTTTTCAATATTTTGGATACCGCTCATGAAAAGAAACCGAATTCTAAAATCAAATGAATTTCACCTTCTATGTGTGTGCTTGAACAAGATTTTTCCTACTCATATATGCTTAGTTGAAAGAAACCGTAGCTTTGGCATACCAAGCTCTAAGTTGCCAACTGTTTTAATGCACAAAGTAATAAAAACAAATCTGTCATTGTGTCGGCTCTTGTTTCATACTACTAGTTCATACACCATGAGAAAGTTCAACCACACCAACCAATGCCCAGCCAAACTAGATTCAACTCAGAGCAGGCAGCCTGCCTGTCTAAACAATAAGCATCTTCCCTTTTTTTTACCGAGAATTTTTTGATCTATTCATATTCAATCATACCAATACAATGAACCCCAAAGTTAATAAAGACTACAATCAGGTTCATTGACCATCTAGTAATGACTACAAGCACTGGGGCGAGCCGAAGGCGAGGAGCGCCATCATCATCGTCACTTCCTCATGGGAGTCGGGCAAACGTTGTTGTGGTTGTGCTATGTCCACAAAGGACCACCGATGAAGAGCGTTGTAAATCGGAAGGATCAAATGTGTCACCATACAGACGAAAACTAGATCCAAATAGATCCACCGAAGACAAGCACCTACCGAATCTTGCAAGATCCGATGGAGACACCTCTACACGCCCTTCGATGATGCTAGACGAACCATCGGGATGGGGATCAGACATGGAAGACACCTTCCCAACCAAGACACTAAACCTATTAAAAACGAGAGCGGGGTCCCCCCCGTTGGCGCGACAGCCCAAAGGCCATTAGAGGCGATGGAGGGAGGAGGAAGAAGACTTCTCGTGGGGAGGAGGAAAGACAGGTGCTGTTGTTAACACCTACTACAATTATCTGAAACAAGATCACACGCAACTAACATATATAGCCTAAAAAGTAAAAACCCATAAACTCGTCGCGCCAACGGGAGGGACCCCGCTCTCGTTTTTAATAGGTTTAGTGTCTTGGTTGGGACTGTATAGCCTAAAAAGTAAAAACCCATAAGCTCGTCATCTACTACTTTGATCTAAGCTCCCTGGCAGAATTAATCGGCCAAATCAAAGTGAATATTGGGCAACAGAACTGGTATGGCAATGGCATGATGATTTTTCAAGCATAAGGAAATTAATCAAGGGCCCTGCATCAAGTTGTAGATAACTTCACACTGCAATCGGTCAGAACCTTGAACGAATACAATTTTATGCAGCGCCCTCTGATACAGAGACGGCCTAAAAGATAACACTAACTGAGAAGACAACCTCATTCGATCGGAGCTGTTGCCGTAATTTTGGGTCGAACACGGCCCGTTACTGGGTCCGCCCATCTGTGAGATGCTGCTAAACCAGAACTGGTGCTGTACACAGGATGATATACCCTTACCTGCCAGGAGCTGTTAATTGAATAAACTTGTTGATCAATCAGTTCCCCTTCCCATCAGCCAATTCTTGTCCTTCCTAAGAAATATGTGATGAAGCTATGCATCTAGGGTAGGGGCACGGACCTGTTCTAAGAGCCCTGCCCAAGGACGTCTTTAGAAGAAGTCATCTTTCAATCGACTTGAAGGTACCCACTCGACGGGTTCAAGACACTCGACCACGAAGCCAACCACTCGATTGCCAGGAGATCTAAAGTTACTCCGCGGGCAAACGGTCGGTCATTAAATAGTCTTTATGGTCATCATAGCACTTTATTAGGGGCGTTACCAGTAACGCCCAACCTTAATGTACCTTAAAACCCTGCATTACTGAGGACAGGAGAGGGCTAGCGAACTCTATATAAGCCACCCCCTCCTCAGTAGCAAGGGTTCGCACCCCTGTAATTCATACACGCATAATCCAGTCGACCGCCTCCGGGCTCCGAGACGTAGGGTTATTACTTCTTCCGAGAAGGGCCTGAACTCGTAAACCTTGCGTGCTTACAACTTCCCCACAGCTAAGATCTTGCCTCTCCATACTTACCCCCTACATCACTGTCAGAGCTAGAACCACGACAGTTGGCGCCCACCGTGGGGCCGGAATATTAGCGCCTAGTTGGGGAAGTTGCGATTTTTCCGATCCCTTTAATCATGGTTTCGTGCGGAGTTTTGGTGGAGGGCCACGAGATCCGTCTCGGCGCGCTCACGTTCATCGCCGACGACTCCGCTTGGCTTCAGGAGGCACCACTCGACATCGACGCGCTCCCCGTCCGCGGTGCGATGCACTTCCGCGCATGCGTTCGTGGCGTCCTCCTGTGGCAGCCGTCAACCCAGTATCGGTCGGCCCCCGTGTCGTCTCCCCGCCCTGTCTCCCACCAGCGCAAGCGCTCCGGTCGGTCGAGACTTCGGAGGTGGGTGAGGCATGCCGTGGCTCGCCAGTCGGCCGCTCCACAAGTCGCGGCAATCGAGCCCGACGAATCCCTCTACGGCCTGTTCGACTAGCTCCGCGGAGACCGCATCCGAGTGCGACAGCAGCGACCCAGCAGCTGAGGTTCTGGCGGTCGATGGAACGCACAGTCCTCCCGGTTTCCCTCGCGCTGATGGAGGCGCAGGTGGAGGCGACCCGTCGCATCCCCACGATGAGTATCTCCCCGAACCTCTCACGTCATTGCAGCGAGAGGAGCTTCGCCGCCGGAACATGGACGCACTCCGCACTCCTATCATCGGAGAGACCCCCGAGGCCCGGGCCTTGGAGGACGCGCGCTTGGCTAACTTGGCCGAGCGCACTCGACTGGAGAATCTCCAGCGAATACTCGACGAGCAAGCGCGTCAGCGAGCTCCCGAGTCCAGTCGACGTCAGCTCATCCCGCCGACGCAGGTATATCGAACCCCAGTTCAGAATTTGGCAGTCGCGGCCCGTATAGCAGAATCAATTCAGCCCTCCCAGTCAGAGGCTGGCAGGGGCTTGTTGCAGATCAGAGCATTGCTCCGGGCAGCGGGAAACCAGAATTCCGCTATTTCTCAATCGCGGAATAGGATCCACAGTCGATCCGTTGCAACGGATACAGTCCAGTCGGCTCACAGCCCGAGATCGCCCCCGAGGCGTGAGGGACGTGGAGACCGGCATGATCAGTACAGAAGAAATGAGCAGTATGATCACCGATTCAATCGTGATGATCAACGTCGAGTGCCAACCCCTCCCCCGAGGAGTGGGTCATATGCGCCTCGACAGCGAGATGACAGATGCCCTCATAGTGTTGGGCGGAGGATTCCAGTCGACCCCAGGGACCAGGCTTTGATGCGAGATCCATCCTCGTTCAAGGTTTGGTTGATAGGAACAGAGCTCACCGAGAAGGCCACGACAGAGATGCGTCTGCCAGCAGCAGAGTACATGTCTCGGGGCCAGAGTGTTTCAGTCGAGCCATCAAAGCCGCAGTGATTCCTCCCAACTTCAGGTTGGCGACTGGAGTCAGCAAGTTCACCGGTGAATCTAAACCTGACACTTGGCTCGAAGATTACCGAGTGGCTGTACAGATTGGCGGTGGCAATGATGAGGTGGCTATGAAGCATTTGCCTCTCATGTTAGAGGGCTCAGCCAGAGCGTGGCTAAATCAGTTGGCGCCCAGCAGCATCTACACTTGGGAGGACCTCTCCCGAGTGTTTGTCACAACCTTTGAGGGGACATGCAAGCGACCCGCAGGCCTTACAAAATTGCGGTCTTGCGTGCAGAAACCGAATGGAACTCTGAGGGATTACATCCAGAGATGGATCACATTGCATCACACAGTTGAGAATGTGCCAGACCATCAAGCAGTTTGTGCCTTTAAGGAAGGCTTTAAGTACAGAGAATTGAATCTGAAGTTCGGTCGAACTGAAGAGATGTCTCTGAATCGGATGATGGAGATTGCCACCAAATACGCTAATGGCGAAGACGAAGATCGACTCCGGAGTGGCAAGCACAAGGAAGTCGCCCAAGAAACCGGAGGAAACTCCAGTCAGAAACAGAAGCGGAAGGCCGAGCCAGCCGCCCCTGGGGAGGCCCTGGCCGTAACCCAGGGAAAATTCAAGGGAAAACCCAAGGGGCCCTGAAAGCCCAAGAAAGTCAAGGATCAAGATGGAAATGATGTTTTGGATCTGCCATGTCACATCCACACCAAGAAAGATGAAAAGGGTAATTTTATTTACCCAAGGCATACCACTCGACAGTGCCGGCTCCTGATCCAGCAGTTTCAGGGCAAGCAGTCCAAAGATAAGGAAAAAGAGTCGGACAGAGTTGAGGACAAGGAAGATAGTGACGATGGATACCCCCAAGTCAATTCCACCCTGATGATTTTTGCTGATGTCGAAAGCAAAAGTCGACTGAAAGTCATTAATCGTGAGGTGAATTTGGTTGCTCCGGCAACACCCAGTTATCTGAAGTGGTCTCAGACTGCCATCACATTCGACCAGTCTGATCACCCTACGCACATTGCCACCCCTGGGAGGCAAGCTTTGGTGGTCGACCCAGTTGTCGAAGGCACTCGACTGACCAAAGTCCCGATGGATGGCGGCAGTGGCCTGAACATACTATACGCAGAAACATTGAAAGGGATGGGCATTCCGATGTCCAGGCTCAGAACCAGTAACATGAGCTTCCACGGAGTCATTCCCGGGAAGAAAGCCGAATCACTCGGCCAGATTGCTCTTATGTGATTTTCGGTGATTCAAAGAATTACCGCAAGGAAAAGTTGACATTCGAGGTTGTGGACTTCCAAAGTTCTTATCATGCCATTTTGGGCAGGCCAGCTTATGCACGCTTCATGGCTCGACCGTGTTACGTGTATCTCAAACTGAAGATGCCTGGCCCTAGAGGTGTGATCACTGTTACAGGCAACCGAAAGAAAGCATAAGAGTGTTTCCAGAAAGGCTCAAAGATCGCTGATGCTCAGATGGCAGTGGTCGAGCTACAAGAGTACCAGAAGACTGCCGATCCGAGTGAATTGCTACGAGCCAAGAAGCTTGCTTTAGAATTAGCTTTTCAGTCGTCCGGTGAAACAAAGCCAGCCCACATTCACCCGACCGACCCCAGTGCTGCCCCGACTCACATCTCAACGACGCTCGACTCCAAATAGGAAGAAGCGCTCATCCAGTTCCTCCGTGAGAACTGGGACATCTTCGCATGGAAGCCTTCTGACATGCCTGGAGTTCCCAGAGGGCTGGCTGAGCACCGTCTACGAGTCGACCCAAAATTCAAGCCTGTGAAAGAACATCTTCGACGGTCCGCCGTCCAGAAGAGGAAAGCTATTGGCGAGGAGGTGGCTCGGCTCTTAGCAGCGGAGTTCATCCGAGAGATTTACCACTCCGAGTGGCTCGCCAATGTTGTCATTGTCCCCAAGAAGGACAAGTCACTTCGCATGTGCATTGATTTTAAACATATCAATCGGGCCTGCCCGAAAGATCATTTTCCTCTCCCTCGCATCGACCAAATAGTCGACTCGACCGCGGGGTGCGAGCAATTGTCTTTTCTAGACGCCTATTCTGGGTACCATCAGATCCGTCTGTATGGACCCGACGAGATCAAAACGGCTTTCATCACTCCATTCGGATGCTTCTGTTATGTCACCATGCCATTCGTCCTCAAGAATGCCGGAGCCACGTTCATGAGGATGATTCAGAAGTGTTTACTCACTCAAATCAGTCGGAATGTGGAGGCATACATGGACAATATTGTGGTTAAGTCACGGAAAGGTTCCGACTTGCGGACTGACCTTGCTGAAACCTTTGCCAACCTCAGGAGGTATGATATCAAACTCAATCCATCAAAGTGCACATTCGGAGTTCCAGGTGGAAAGTTACTCGGTTTTCTCGTTTCCGAACGGGGAATCGACGCCAATCCTGAAAAAGTTGGTACCATACTCCGGATGAAGCGTCCTGTGCGTGTGCACGATGTCCAAAAGCTTACAGACTGCTTGGCCGCTCTAAGTCGATTCATTTCTCGTCTTGCTGAAAAGGCGTTGCCTCTTTACCCACTGATGAAGAAGTCTGACAAGTTCGACTGGACTCCAGAAGCTGATGCAGCATTTGCAGAGCTCAAAACTCTGCTCTCCACCCAGCTGGTGCTTGCTGCCCCAATCAGTAAAGAGCCTCTGCTGCTTTACATTGCAGGCACAGGACAAGTTGTCAGTATAGTACTTACGGTCGAGCGGGAAGAAGAAGGAAAGGCCTTCAGAGTTTAGCGCCCAGTATATTATGTGTCTGAAGTTTTGACACCTTCAAAGCAAAGATATCCTCATTACCAGAAGCTCGTGTATGGGATTTATATGACCACGAAGAAGGTTGCACATTACTTCTCTGACCACTCCATTACAGTCGTCAGCGACGCCCCACTGTCAGAGATTCTGCATAACAGAGATGCAACTGGTCGAGTGGCCAAGTGGGCGATTGAACTCCTTCCCTTAGATATCAAGTTTGAAGCAAAGAAGGCTATCAAGTCCCAAGCAATCGCAGATTTCGTCGCCGAGTGGATTGAACAGCAACTTCCGACTCAAATTCACTCGGAGCACTGGACCATGTTCTTCGATGGATCTAAGATGCTGAATGGTTCCGGTGCTGGGGTAGTATTAGTCTCCCCCCAAGGAGATAAGCTCAGATACGTTCTTCAGATTCACTTCGATTCCTCCAATAATGAAGCAGAATATGAAGCACTGTTGTATGGGTTGCGCATGGCCATTTCACTCGGCGTCCGTCGCCTCATGGTCTATGGCGACTCGGATTTGGTGGTTAATCAAGTAATGAAGGAGTGGGACGTCAGAAGTCCGGCAATGACTAGTTATTGCAATGCAGTGAGAAAGTTAGAAAAGAAATTCGAGGGGTTAGAGCTTCATCACATCCCCCGACTAAAAAATCAGGCGGCTGACGATTTGGCAAAGATAGGCTCCAAGAGAGAAGCCATCCCCAGCAATGTGTTCCTGGAGCACATCCACTCGCCGTCAGTCCAAGAAGATCATTTTACAGAAGAAGCCCCGCAGCCGAAAAGTGCCACAGATCCAACTGAAGTCGAGATCCCTGCTGTGGTCGACCTAATCATGGAAGTCTTTGCAATCACTCCCGACTAGACGATACCGTACATCGCGTATATCCTAAGGAAAGAACTCCCGGAGGACGAGGAAGAGGCTCGACAGATCGTCCGCCGATCCAAGGCCTTCACAGTCATAAAGGGACAGTTGTATAGAGAAAGCGCGACTGGAATCGGTCAGAAGTGCATAACACCAGAAGAAGGTCAGATAATCCTTGATGATATCCACTCGGGGACCTGTGGTCACCATGCGTCTTCTCGGACCATTGTGGCTAAAGCATACCGAGCGGGATTTTACTGGCCAAGAGCAAATGAGATGGCAAAGGAGATAGTCGACAAGTGTGGAGGGTGCCAGTTCTACTCCAACATGTCACACAAGCCTGCATCAGCCCTGAAGACCATTCCACTCGTCTGGCCCTTTGCTGTTTGGGGACTGGACATGGTTGGCCCACTGAGAACAGGCAGGAGCGGTTTCACACATGTGCTCGTGGCAGTCGACAAGTTTACCAAATGGATTGAAGCTAAGCCTATCAAGAATCTTGATGCTTGCACTGCTATTAGTTTCGTCAGGGGGTTAACATTCAGATATGGAGTCCCACATAGCATCATCACTGACAATGGATCAAACATTGATTCGGACAAATTTAGAGCTTTTTGTGCCTCACAAGGCACACGAGTCGACTACGCATCGGTCGTCCATCCCCAGTCGAATGGACAAGCTGAGAGAGCAAATGGTCTGATTCTCAAAGGACTAAACCCTCGACTGATGCGTGATCTCAAGCACGCGACAGGTGCTTGGGTCGATGAGCTTCCGTCAGTTCTGTGGGGATTGAGGACCACCCCGAACCGGTCGACTGGAAGAACTCCATTCTTTCTGGTTTATGAAGCTGAAGCAGTTCTGCCGAGTGATCTTCTTCACAACGCGCCCCGAGTCGAACTTTATACCGAAGATGAAGCAGAACAAGCCCGGCAAGACGTAGTCGACCTCCTAGAAGAAGAGAGGGAGATGGCCATGATCAGGTCGACCATTTATTAGCAAGACTTGCGTCGATTCCACGCCAGAAGTGTGAAGAGTCGAGCCTTCCAAGAAGGAGATTTGGTCCTCCGAGTGGATCAACAGAAACCACACAAGCTTGCTCCTACTTGGGAAGGCCCCTTCATCATCACCAGAGTCCTCCACAATGGAGCGTATCACCTCTACAATGTTGATCGCCAGATCGACGAGCCGCGAGCTTGGAATGCGGAACTGCTCCGCCCCTTTTACACTTGAGTTCTCCCTCAGACGAGATGTAATAAGAAAACTTCTGCAGTTCATTTTTATAAAAGACAAGAGTGTTCCAATAATTGCTGTCACTTTTGTTTGCATACGAAATCCCCCAGTGGGTGACTTAGCTACGAATCCGTTTCGCCTAAGTTTGAAAAATCCTACCGAGTGGAGAGCAAACCTCCCACTCGGGGGCTTAGCTGCAGCCCAGTGCTCGCCTAAGTGTTTAAAAATCCTACCGAGTGGAGAGCAAACCTCCCACTCGGGGGCTTAGCTGCATCCCAGTGCTCGCCTAAGTGTTTAAAAATCCTACCGAGTGGCAAGCAAACCTCCCACTCAGAGGCTTAGCTGCAGCCCAGTGCTCGCCTAAGTGTTTAAAAATCCTACCGAGTGGCGAGCAAACCTTCCACTCGGGGGCTTAGTTGCAGCCCAGTGCTCGCCTAAGTGTTTAAAAATCCTACCGAGTGGAGAGAAAACCTCCCACTCGGGGGCTTAGCTGCAGCCCAGTGCTCGCCTAAGTGTTTAAAAATCCTACCGAGTGGAGAGCAAACCTCCCACTCGGGGGCTTAGCTGCAGCCCAGTGCTTGCCTAAGTGTTTAAAAATCCTACCGAGTGATAGCAAACCTCCCACTCAGGGGCTTAGCTGCAGCCCAGTGCTCGCCTAAGTGTTTAAAAATCCTACCGAGTGGCGAGCCAGACTCCCACTCGGGGGCTTAGCTGCAACCCAGTGCTCGCCTAAGTGTTTAAAAAATCCTACCGAGTGGCGAGCCAGACTCCCACTCGGGGGCTTAGCTGCAGCCCAGTGCTCGCCTAAGTGTTTAAAAATCCTACCGAGTGGCGAGCCAGACTCCCACTCGGGGGCTTAACTGGAGCCCAGTGCTCGCCTAAGTGTTTAAAAATCCTATCGAGTGGCGAGCCAGACTCCCACTTGGGGGCTTAGCTGCAGCCCAGTGCTCGCCTAAGTGTTTAAAAATCCTACCGAGTGGCGAGCAAACCTCCCACTCGGGGGCTTAGCTGCAGCCCAGTGATCGCCTAAGTGCTTAAAAATCCTACCGAGTGGCGAGCCAGACTCCCACTCGGGGGCTTAGCTGCAGCCCAGTGCTCGCCTAAGTGTTTAAAAATCCTACCGAGTAAGAGCGAACCTCTCACTCGGGGGTTTAGCTGCAGCCCAGTGCTCATCTAAGTACAGGGCACAACCCAATCCGCAAGGACGACGAGGCGCAAGTCGACTGCTACCTTCTCCTTCGGAGTTACGCCACAAATACAAGGTTATTCCGAGTGAAGATCAAGTTCCACTCGACGGATCAAACCATGAAGATATTCAACGAGAAATCAAGTTCAGATAAGGCCTAAAGGTCCCAGACCTCAGATCAAAGTACTCAAGCCCTCGGCTCGACAGAGTTTAACGGTTACAAATCCACTCGGCATTCCGAGGCAAATTTAAAGCGAAGCATAAAAGTTTTTATTCCTCAAGCGGAGGGCTGGAAGGGGCGACGAACTCGTCCAAGTCGATCCCGTCTGCAATACGGGTAGCAGCAGCGATGAAAGTCTCCATGAAGTCTTGAAAGCTGTGCTTCCTGGTATTGGAAACTTGAATGGCGGCCAGCTTCTCTTCTCGTGCCTCCTTGCAATGGACGCGGACCAGAGACAGAGCGACATCAGCACCACATCTAGCAGAAGATTTCTTCCATTCCGCCACTCGACCTGGGACCTCATTAAGTCGAGCCATCAGGGACTCGAGGTCGTTCTGAAGCGTCGTCCCAGGCCAGAGTGATGTGTCGATCCGTGACATCGCAACCTTTAGCCGGGCGAGATAGTCAACGATGCTGGTAACACGAGACTCGAGTCGGAGCACGTTCATAGCAGCCTCGTCCTTCACGAGAGAATTGGCGGGATCCAAGCCTGGCTTCACTCGACTGGTTTCCTCTTCGAAGCTCTGGCAGAACTCTGCGAACATGATTCAAGAATAAGACAGTGACCCTACTCGGGCTTGGTAACTGGAAGACAGTCGGGTCGGAGTAACTACCTTCGAGCATGACGAACAGCTTCTTGGCGATTCCACCAAGATAAGCCTCCAGATCGTTCACCTTTCCCGCCAGCTCACCCGCCTTGTCGTGCAGAACCATCTTGTCGTTCTTCAGTCGGCTGACCTCTTGATTGGCTATCTCGAGAGCAGCTTTCAGTCTGGAGTTCTCCTGCTCAAGAGTTCCGACCGAAGCCAGTTTCTCTTCTGCAAGCTTCGTTTTGCTCAAGGCCTCCTTCTGCACTTCGGCAAGATCTCGGTCCTTCTTCTTTAGAGCTTCCTCCAGTTTATCTACAGAACGTCGAGAGAGCTCAGAATCAAGAACGGGCAAGAAAGAAAAGTCACTCGTCAAGAATGAGAAACCTCGCCAGCCATACCTTTTGTTTCTTCTTGCGCCTTCTGCAGGTTCTGTTGAGCAAGCTTCAAGTCAAGGTCGAGTTGGGTCTGTTTGTTCTCCAACTCATTATAGAGAGCCACAAGTCCACAGGATTTCTGCAAAAATCAGTCGACAGAGGTCCAAGATAAGTTGCTTCCAAGTAACCAAGAGACAATGATGGCACTTCTAAGACTACATACGAATCAAAAACATTCAACAGTAGTCTCGGGGACTACACCCAGTGGGTGCACTCAGCGTGCCCCCACTGGTTTTTGCAAAAAAAAAAGAAAAAAAAAAAAGAAAATCGACTGCCCGCAGTCGACCGGATACAGTTTCATTCGACATGGCCTGACCAGACCGAGTGAAGAAGTACAACTACTGCAACACAATATAAAGACTACAGTCGACTGCCAGCAGTCCACCGTAGTCTCGGGGACTACACCCAGTGGGTGCACTAAGCGTGCCCCCACTCGTCAAAGACTTAACAGACACACCCAGTGGGTGTACAGATTTAAAGATTTTCAGGAAAGGGATTCTTCAGACAGCATACCCTAACAGAACAAGCAGTGAATCGACTGACCTGGACGTTACTCTGAAGGGCTGAACTCGCGTCATAAGCTGCTTGGCTAGCTTCTCGAACCACCTTGACCTGCTCCATCATGATCCCTGCCTGGCGTACAGCTTCCTTAGCTGCATCCACTTGGTCCTCAGGGACGTGGTGTGTGGCGAAGACCGAAGGCGGATCCGCAGTCGACGTCGAGGGCCGCACACTCGTCAGAGGAATGGCGAAAGTCACAGAAGCCCGAGTGGTTTCGCCACCGTCTCGAGCTACGGCCTCAGGCGCCGGAGTGGATTGTGGAGTCTCGCCAGCCGACGCTCTCTTGTTCCGCCTGACTCTTGATGGCACTTCGTCGTCGTCGTCAGGGAGGTTAATGACATGAGAAGGAGCTACGAGAAAAATTCAGTCGACCGGAGTTATGAGAAATCATCAGTCGATTCAAGACAGAACATCAGTAATCGTACCAGGGTTGGAGGTAACAGCATCCTCCATCTCTTGATCGTCGTCCTTGGCGGAGAGCTCAGAAGTAGCAGCACTGCAAATCTCGAAAGTCAGTCAGTTGGCTCAATGAATCGACCAAGGATCTGTCCACGGTCGACAAAGGAAAACAAGTTTTATTATTACCCAGAAATGGTGGGGACAGTCATCTTCATCTTGGGCAGAGCCTTGGGCGGCTTGGACGACGTCGCGCATGGGTGCTTGGGAGCCTTTTCGGTCGGCGTAGGAGAAGAGGTCCGAGGGCGTTTCGACGACTGCCCAACAGGAGCAGTCGACTTACCACGTTCCCGCGCTGGATCGTGTGTAAGCTTGGATCGCCTCTCCGAGCGGGGAGGTTCAACCTCCTCCTCCTCCTCTTCGCTGGAGTCGACGTTGTCGTCTCCCTCTCCTTCGCCATCAGATTCCCACTCGCCTTGTTCGTCTCCACTCTCACCTCCGCTCGCCTCCCCTTCCTCAGTTGGCTCCTGTGCCCCGTTGGGTGTCGAGTACATCTCAGTAGTTGCCTGGAAAACAACAGACAAGACAAAAGTCAATCGACCAATTCAAAGAAGACCAATGGAGAAAATAAGATCTCAGTCAGGAGCATAAAGTCAGACCTGGTCCACTTCGTATGTGTTGTCGAGTGGAGGAACCCTCCTGGCTCCTCGGGGGTTGTCTTTGTTTCCTGTGATGCTCGACAGCCACCCCTCCAACATCTTGTCAGTAACCTCCACCGGGTGGATCCGAGTGGTGTCTTCGAGACCCGAGTACATCCACTTCAGGTGGTCACGAGCCTGGAGCGGTTGGATGCGCCTCCGAAGGAAGACCTCCAGCAAGTCCATGCCAGTCACGCCCTCGCGGACAAGCTGAACCACTCGACCAACCAGCACTTTGACTTGGGCCTTTTCTTCCGGCGTCACTTTCAGAGGAGCAGGTTTTTGAGCTCGGTTAAGAGAGAAAGGGGGGAGCCCAGTCGACTGTCCTGGGGTCGCCTGGTCTTTACAGTAAAACCAGGTCGCCTGCCAACCACGGACCGACTCTGGGAAAGTGATAGATGGAAAAGAGCTTTTTCCCCTCATCTGGATCGCTAGGCCCCCCCACAGCTGGATCACCTGCGTCCTTTCGTCACTCGACTTGGCCCTCTTGACCGATTGGGAACGGCAAGTGAAGATGTGCTTAAAGAGTCCCCAATGGGGGCGGCAACCCAAGAAACCCTCACACAAGGAAATGAAAGCAGCAAGATACACGATAGAATTGGGAGTGAAGTGGTGGAGCTGCGCTCCGAAGAAGTTCAGAAAGCTCCGGAAAAAAGGATGAGGAGGTAGAGAAAACCCGCGATCGATATGGGTGGCGAGGAGGACACACTCACCATCACGAGGTTGGGGCTCGACTTCTCTCCCCGGGAGACGCGCAGCTTTGTGAGGAATGACTCCTCCCTCAACCATATCATCAAGATCTTCCTGCCGAATCACCGACGGCATCCAGTCGCCCTGGATCCAGCCTCTGGGCAGAGCAGTCCTTGAGGAAGATCCGCCGCGAGCGGACCTCTTCCCTTTCCCCTGTGCCACCACCTTCTTCGCGCGCTCCAGAGCGGACGTCTTGTCCTTCACCATCGTCGTCGGCAAATCTCGAACGGGCCTGCGGCGCTAGGGTGAGAGCGGGGGTGGCGGAGGACCTTGCGAAGGGAGAAAGAAAGGAGAGAGCACACTGTTTGGAAACCCCGAGCCGGCGGCTTATAAGAGGCCGCTTCCGAGTGGCTGACTGGTAGGCCCAGGCTATCCCCTCAAATCCCGCAGCAGACGCACGCGCAGTACGTGGCGAAAAAGGTGGCACGGAAATCGAGGAGCTTCTGCCTTATCACATCCGATTACTGCGGCCGCACCCGTCCCGCGCACTTCCCGAAATTCAAACCCCGCGAAATCCGCGGGTTGCAGAACAATTCGTCAGACAGAAGATCCCTTTCACACCATCGTTCGGAGCTTCACAAGCAAGGTAATTCACTCGACGAAAGGCCTGGAATGGATCAAGGCGACTGAAAGAGGTTGATGACGTCATCCGTGACGATTGATCCAAAACGAGGCACTCATGTAGCCTAAAGAATCAGTCGGAAAGATCCCCAACTCTTTCCCCGCTCTAGCCTCGATCCATTCGGGGGCTAATGATGAAGCTATGCACCTAGGGTAGGGGCACAGACCTGTCCTAAGAGCCCTGCCCAAGGACGTCTTTAGAAGAAGTCATCTTTCAATCGACTTGAAGGTACCCACTCGACGGGTTCAAGACACTCGACCACGAAGCCAACCACTCGACTGCCAGGAGATCTAAAGTCACTCCACAGGCAAACGGTCGGTCATTAAATAGTCTTTATGGTCATCATAGCACTTTATTAAGGGCGTTACCAGTAACGCCAAACCTTAATGTACCTTAAAACCCTGCATTACTGAGGATATGAGAGGGCTGGCGAACTCTATATAAGCCACCCCCTCCTCAGTAGCAAGGGTTCGCACCCCTGTAATTCATACACGCATAATCCAGTCGACCGCCTCCGGGCTCCGAGACATAGGGCTATTACTTCTTCCGAGAAGGGCCTGAACTCGTAAACCTTGCGTGCTTACAACTTCCCCACAGCTAAGATCTTGCCTCTCCATACTTACCCCCCTACATCACTGTCAGAGCTAGAACCACGACAATATGCGCTCGCTTTGTTATCTGCAAAAATATGTAGGACTCATTGCCCTTGCGCCGTGAGGAAGTTCAACTTACAGCGCAGATCCAGATTCTGCCTCCCTAAGCAATGCAAGTATCTTCTTAAACACGTACTACAATTATCTGAAACAAAGATCACATGCTTGCGCTAGCTGATGACAAAATATATGCTTGCTAGACGCTTAACCAGTGCTAGCACAAACTACAAAACATGCAAAGTCGGGGAGATCGATGAGCAAGTTAAGGATTCGAGATATATAGCGTAATTAGTACTAGCACAATCCAGAATTACGCAAAAGGATTGGTCGTATATCCATTCATTCTGGATGTACTATTCCCTCCGTCTCAAAATAAATGTTTCAAACTTAGTACAACTTTATACTAAAGGTTTAGTATAAAGTTGAGATACTTATTTCGGGACGGATGTACTACTTAACTAACCTTAAAATCAATCAATACTATGATTGACTAGACTAGAGTAGAGTACATTGTTTACTTCCCACACAACGCTTTACCTCACAGCACGCAAGAGGAGTTTACTTACCACCAGTTGGTCGATCTGCATGCAGCAAGCAGCATTGCCACCACAAAACTCATGCGTGTGTAGTTTATCCAGCTCAAGTCAACCCCTACTCCTCTGGGCTAGCTAGAATCCAAGGATCGCTTTGCTTTGCTTGCCATTCAAGCCCGGTCGATTTCCTTCCTGTCGACGAAGGGCAGCACTGGTAGCATTATGTATGTATCTATTGGAGCACTCTGAATTGTAAAAACGGTTACACTTTGCTTTGCTGCTACTCCGTCCGTAGCTGCTAGGTCTGACCAAGTCTCTCTCTATTTCGCTTTGCTGCTACTCCGGGGTGTTCATCCTTTTTACCAGTCAAACACCCTGCCCAGCTGGCCTTGATGTTCTTGGGTTCAAGTAGCTTTATTTTGTTGGTGTAAGTTGACTCTGTACTTAATTTAGCTAGTTCGGTAATAATTGAAGTAACAAGTTGTAAGTTGTAAGACAGAATAGTGAGGCAGTTTGAAAGTGTTTCCAAATAAGTGCCACTTCTATGCCATATCTTAACACATTAGCTAGGTTAAATTGACGATCAAATCTTAACACATTAAAGAAAAGTGAATCTGGATGTAAAAGAATTTGTTACTCTCAAGTGCATAATACCTCAAGTGAGATGAGTACATGCATGGCCACACAATTTTTCCTCCTAAAATGATGATAGCCCGTGGTTTATACTCCCTCCGTTCCTGAATATAAGTCTTTAAAGAGATTTCACTATAAACTATATACGGAGCAAAATGAGTGAACTTATACTCTAAAAGGCGTCTATATACATCCAAAATGTAGTCTCTATACATAGTGGAATCTCTAAAATGACTTATATTTAGGAACGAAGGGAGTAATTGGCATGATATTTCCACTGACAGCATAGTTATGTGCAGTGTACTTGTTAACTTGTCAACCAACCATTTCTTTTTCGATGAACACCCATTTAATTCATTTTTCAGAGAAACCACATCGGGGATGCAATGTCCGTGGGTACACAAAAACCATACTCGAAACAAGAAAGATCTTTAACTTGACAAGGTGTGTCCATGAGCCCTTTCAATAGTTGGGAGGGTATGGTTTAGTTGCTTGATCTAGGATCTGATTTTAGATACATACATATTTTCTTCACATTATGACTACCTCTTACAGTATATGCCAATATAAATTACGCAGTATCTAAAAGAGGTATTGTGAAGCTAGAAGTAACACGTACTCCACTAAATCCCTTTGGCCTGTGGCAACATCAAAATTTCAGTTTCAGTAGAATACACTTACAGGATAGCACTATCCAGAGAGGTCAATGTGTGATTTACCCAGTACAGACCCCCTTAAATGCATGCCCGTTGCTCGCATGCATGGGCACTCTGCTCATCACTACTTAACCTAGCTAGGCATCGCTAATGGGGGATCTCATAGACAAACACCAATCCACCATGAAGTCCTCCAGCACCAGCCCAAGCCGTCTCACGAGGAAGGTGCTCTACCTCACCCCTCCCGTCCTGCTCACCGTCTTCTTCTACCTCCACCTGGAGACCCTCACCCTCTTCTTCACCGTACAATGCGCCAGCAGGCTCGGCAATGGCGTCGACGACCGCCTCCGTGCATCGGCCACCTTCCTCCCGCTCAAGGACACCCGTGAGGGCGCCGACACATGGTTCATCAGCACCCTGAATGACACCTCCGAGCCTCCAGGCGAGGCGAGGAACCTTCAGTTTCCGTCCACGGCCTCCGCGGGCCGCCTCCTCTGCTTAGCCGCCCCCTCGCGCCGCGACGGCACCAAGAACGCCTATGCGCTGGCGTGGCCGGGCGCGCTACCCCGCGGCGCGGAGCTCCGGCCGGGCCTTGCTCTCCTGTCCGAGACCTTCTACGACCACTCCAACCTGTGGCACGGGCTCACGTCGCTGGTGCCGTTGGTGTCGTGGCATGCGAGGCGCGGGTGCGGTCCCGCTCCCGCGAGGTGGGCCTTCTTCCACCATGGCGAGGTCAGGTCGGGGATGAGCGGGTGGCTGATGTTGCTGGCCGAGGCGGCTACCGGTGCGCCGGTGGCTGTGGAGGAGTTTGGTGCTGCCCCGGTGTGCTTCGAGGAGGCCGTGGTCTTCAGGAGAAACTTGGCCGGTATGAGCACGGAGAGGCTCCTGGAGGCGTTCGACTTCATCCGGTGCAAGGCCAGGGCCAAGTGTGGTGTCGCCGACGCGTCCGGTGCCGGCAACGAAACTACAAACCTACGCGTCACCATTCTCTTCCGCACGGGCGGCCGGTCCTTCAAGGATGAGGCGGGCGTCGAGCGGGTGTTCCAGAAGGAGTGCACGCATGTGGCCGGGGCAAGCTGTGTGCTGACCGTAGCGCATTCCGACAACCTGTCCTTCTGCGATCAGGTACCTAATTTTACTGACTCAAACATCACATATACAGACGCATAGGTTTTATCGCATGTATGGTTTTCTGATTTTTTTTTCTTAATTTGGTATGGTGAGAAGGTGAGGTTGCTCAGCAGGACGGATGTGTTCATCTCGGCGCACGGGGCGCAGATGACGAACCTGGTTTTCATGGACCGGAACAGCAGCATCATGGAGTTCTATCCGATGGGGTGGAGGCAGCGGGCGGCGGGCGGACAGTTTGTGTTCCGGTGGATGGCGAGCCGCGCCGGGATGCGGCACGAGGGCTCGTGGTGGGACCCCGCCGGCGACCCGTGCCCCGACGGCAACCCGGACATTTTCAGCTGCTACAAGAACCGGCGGATCGGGATGGACGAGGCCGCCTTCTCCGAGTTTGCCACCAAGGTCTTCACCGCTAACAAGGAGCGTAAGTTGGTGAAGGCGCGACGAGGGCAAGAAGCGGGAACTAATTGCCAATGCAGCTAGCCCGCCCTCCCTCTAATCTTGTGGTAGTTAAGAACAAGAAGAGTGGAAATAACTAAATGTGCGCAGCTACTGAGACAGCCAGCCAGCCACAAATTAAAATCAGCGACGTCAAAACGTATGATGAATTTGTTAGGTTAATTAAAGGAGAAATTAACCAGGCACATGGATGATACTCCGAACACATAAAAAGCTCAAGCAATTGTGATGAGCTTGGTTATGTAAATCCTTCAGATGTATGGCATATTCATCCATCGATGGCCCATATCCGGGTTGAATCACTGAAGCTACGTACATGCCTGAATTGCTACATGAAGATGTCCATCCATCCACCGACGGGTTAAGATGTCGATCACGATAACTAATTTCTTTATAGCTACCATTCGGTTAGTGCAAATCACGCTGTTTATCCCTTGTTTGTTCTTGTTGAAGATCAATGTACCGACCGAAACCGTAACCTTCTCTGCTAATGCCATAATGTTAGAAATTTGTTTTAATTGGGCCTCGAACTGAACAGAATGTGAATCCCCCATTTTCTATGAATCCCAGCTAATCCCCAATCTTCGGAACCCAATGGGGTGGAGGCAGTGAGCGGCGGGCGGGCAGTTCGTGTTCCGGTGGATGGCGAGCCGCGCGGGGATGCGGCACGAGGCTCATGGTGGGACCCCGCTGGCGACCCTTGCCCTGATGGTAACCCAGACATTTTCAGTTGCTACAAGAACCGGCCGATCGGTATGGACAAGGCCACCCTCTCTTGAGTTTACTGCCAAGGTCTTCAGCGCTAACATGGAGCGCAAGTCGGCAAAGGCATGGCGAGGGCAAGAAGAGGGAACTAATTGCCTGTGCAGCTAGCCCGCCCTCCCTCTATTTTTGTGGTCACTAAGAACAGGCAGAGTGGAAATAACTAAATGTGCGCACAGCTAGCCAGCCACAAATTAACATGAACGGCGACAAGACGTATAATGATTTTGCTAGTAAGATATCGAGTCTCGTTGATTAAAGAAGAAATTAACCAGGCATGGATGATACTCCAATGCAGAAAAAGCTCAAGCAATTGCGATGAGCTTCATTCTCTAAATCCTTCAGATGTAGGGCATATTCATCCACTAATGGTCCATATCTAGGCTAAATCAGCGTGCATGCCTAAATTAATGTATAAAGAATTTCATCCATCCATCGACGGGATTAACATACAAACGGTGTCTGCACTCTGCAGGCATATCTTTCAGATGCTCTAGACACTACCGGACTCGCGGCCTATGCCGACGGTCCAGGGCCGTCGGCATAGGTCCTTTCCCGTCGGCATAGCCCCGTCGGCGTAGTCTTGTCAGACCGTCGGCATAGTATAGCCGGCATAGGGGCCTATGCCGACGGCCAAGCGTCAGCCGTCGGCATAGTTTAGCCATCGGCAGTGTTTTTCGCCTGACGGCAACGGACGGCGCCGTCAAAAGCGCTGACGATTCACCTATGCCGACGACAAAGCCGTCGGCATACATCTGCCACATGGCATTCCGTTGTGCCTCCTGGTGGCAGGGCTATGCCTATGGCAAAGCTGTAGGCATAGATGAAATCTATGCCGACGGCTTTGTCGTAGGCATAGCCGTGCCACGTGTCATCCCCTGGTGCCTCCTGGTGGCAGGGCTATGCCTACAGCAAAGCCGTCAGCATAGATGTGGCAAGCCCTGGCTCATCTATGGCCGTAGGCATAGTTTTTTCCCCTGTTTTCTCTTTTTCAATTCATTTGACATCATTTCAAAGCAGAATAATATGAGATTATGCAGAAATATGACAGTTCATCATCTAAACATAATCAAGTTCATCATCATCATTTAAACATAGTCAAGTTCATCATCTAAAGATCATCACCGGTGAAAGTTCATGAACATAAAAGTAGTGCAAGACATGAAACATTCATGAACATAAAAGTATGGCATGACGGCTTCATGCACGGGTATCATCATCAACATCAAGCAAGACCACCTCCGCCAAAACCACCACCGCCAAGACCACCACCGCCAAGACCACCTCCGCCAAAACCACCACCATCAAGACCACCACCGCCAAGACCACGTCCGCCAAAACCGCCACCGCGACCACCATCACTCTGCCAGATCGGAGTGACTGGGGTCGACGGAGCAGGAGTCGAGCCACCGGTCCCCTACATGTTTGAGAGAAGATTATAACGGTAAATATGATATGATAGTGTTGAATGAACGAGAACTAGTTTGTCAGTAGTTAGGCAAATGTACTAACCGTACTATCACTACCTAGTGCCACCCATTCATCGAACGTGGGCACGTGTCGGGGTCAACCTCCCCTCGACCACCCTCCTCGGCCTCCTCCTCCTCGCCCTCCTCCTCCTCGCCATCACGAACATACTCCTCCTCCTCAGACTCAGAAGGTGCCTCAGTATAGGAGGGCATCAAAGAAGACCCTCCTATTTCGGACACGGCCCGAAGTTTTTTGCCACGGCTGCCTCTCCCCCCACCTCCTCCTCCTCTAGGGGCTCTCCCCCCACCCCCTCATCCTCTAGGGTCTCCTCCCCCGACCCCTCCACCTCCCTGTGAGGTGTCATCCTCGCGTAGTCGGGAGGGAACTCGTCCACTCCGAGTAAGTTCTTTGAATTTACTGAGGAAACTGGCGCCGCTGGACTTGCCCATGATTAGCAAACCTGCATTGAGAAGAGGATAAACAATTAGTAAGGATATCAAATAAACAAGCATACAGGAAAAACATTAATAACAGAAGAGCACATTGTGCACTTAACATAGTAAAACTACACAAATATCCATTCATCTAACATCTATCTATCTCACATTGTGCACTTCATTTTTTTTCACATTTATACTCTCTTCCATTTCATTCATCTATCAAAAGTGCATGTATATCAAAAGTGCTCATGATGGACCTACCCCCTGTTTTGACTTAAAGATGCCTATAATAATCTCTGAAACTACAATTAAGATGCCTACGTATTAACCAAAGATGCCTACAAACAAAAATGTCAGAAATTCTACAATTGAAAAGATGCCTACAATAATGTCTAAAAGTACAATTAAGATGCCTACGTATCACCCAAAAATGCCTAAATTTTTTTCTGAAAATCTGCAGTTGAAAAGGTGCCTGCATATATCCAAAAATGCCTACAATAATGTCTGGAACTACAATAGTTCCTTGGAGATAAACTGAGGCTGCTAGGTATGAAAAGGCCAGCCCTACACTTACACATGCTCATTTACTCTCAGAGAGAAGTGGCTATGCTCAAGTACTGCACTTTGCTAAATCTGCACATCTACTGAATTAAAAAATAGATTAAAAAATAGAAAAACCAGAGCAACCCTACTATTGCATGATTTCATCTAAGAAACCTTCGCTAAATCTGTACGACAACAGATATCTGAAGCAAAAAGGTAGGAACAAATCCCAGCAGAGATAATAGAGCAAACTTTTGACTGAACTTAACTGACTTTTTAGCAGCACTAAGAATAGCATGAGGGGATTTGCAGAAAAATACAGACTTGTACTACCACATATTGTAGAGATATCATTTGTAACTCCCGCTTATAGTAACAGATCAAAAAGCTAGAAGAACACATCGTATTGCCTGGAAAAACATATTCTATTGCCTAGAAGATGGCAGGTGCTCTCTTTGTTTTTCTTCAGTTGATATAAAATGTAGGCAAGCACAGCGGACATAATTAGGAAAAATAGAAAAACATGCACCCCACACTTGACCTAATTTCATACACAGCCTGATTTGTATCTGCTGTTGTTGTTTGCCAGCATGAAACACACTCTAAAAACAGCCTATAAATCCACTATTATTGCCTAGTTTTAAATCTTCTATTGCCTAAAAGTAAAAACACTGCATACTATTGCCTACATCCCTGGGATCTGATGGGATGGTGACATGAATTGTTGCCTACCACCCCAAAATCCAAGCAACTATGAGCTGCTGCACTTCCTCCCTCTCAATGACTGTGTGCTGCTGCACCTCTAATCCGTCCCTAATCCAAAATGGTGGGGTGAGGATTTGTGCGTGGGAGACATATCTAAGACCTCTAGCTGTTGATTGTCTGTCGGAATTTGAGTTTTGCTCTGAAAATTTCTCGATTTCAGCAGCCCTCGCCCCTCTGTATTTCCAGATATCTGAGAATTTGGCCTAAATGAGTGCGCATTCGACAATATTGCCTGCTAAACGCATATTGACTGCACAAAAACAAGATCCTAATTATGTTGCCTACTGAAAAAACAAGTGGTGGGTTCTAGTTATATGATCACAGATATTGCATCATTTTTCTTACTGAAGGCGCATATATATGCTGAACAAAAAGCTACTATGAATGCAGATAGGTTACAGTATTGCCTGCTGAAAACGCAGATATTGACATGCTAAGATAAAAGCTATATGAACACATATATCACACATAATTTGCCTACTGGACACACATATGATGAAAATATAATGCAGTATTTTTGCCTCTTATCTCTCTGTGTGTTGCCTACCAAAACAAAGACTCCTCTGTAAATTGTTGCCTACAACCTGAAACATTTATAGTGTGTATTTCCTAAGCTCATGCATCCATCAAACCCATCGTGAAACTCTAATCCTTTTCTCCCTTAAATAGCAAATCTCAAACCCATGCTCCAGTAGAGATTTTTCCCCGTGGATGCAAAAATTGGTGCGCGCAGACAGCAACTCGATGGCCAAAGCGCTAGAAAACTCACCTCTGTTCGCGCACTTAGCAGAGAGCCTCGTCCCCCGTCGGCCGCCGCCACGCCCAACTCCCTCTTCTCCCTGGTTGCGCGCGCGGGCAACTCACCACACCCACCACCCCCCCCTACTGGAGCCATGGGCTGGTCGAGCCGGCGTCCACGCAGGGCGGGCCGGGGTCGAGGAGGGAGGGGCGGGGGCGGCTGGAGCGAGGGAGGGGCGGGGCGGCTGGAGCGAGGGCGGCGCCGGCTGGAGCGAGGGCGGCGCCGGCTAGAGCGAGGGCGGCGAGTGGGCGGCGGCAGGGGGCGGGGGCGAGTGCGGCGGCGGCGACAAGGGGCGGGGAGTCGGCGGCGAAGGCAAGCAGTTCACGGGGTCGCGGCGGGGAGCTGGGAGAGAATGAGTGGAGCAGACGCTACGCGAGGGGATAAGGCAGTCTATGCCGACGGCTGCCGTCGGCATAGACGCCACGTCACCGATCCGCGTGACACGTCCCCTATGGCCGCAGCTATGCCGATGGCTTTGCCGTCGGCATAGTTATATTTTTCGTTTTTTTAATGTTTTTAATAGTTTATATTTTTCCTTCTTTATGTTTTTTTATGTTTTCTATTTCATATAGATTTTAATGTTTTTTATAGTTATATTTTTCCTTTTTTATGTTTTTATGTATTACTATTTCATATAGATTTTTAATGTTTTTTAACCGCTCGGCCCTCTCCTTTCCCGGAACCACACAGAGGGGAGGGGAGGGGAGGCGCCGAACTCGAGCAGCTTCGTCCGCCGAGGCCGTGGCCTGGTCGCGGGTCTGGGAGCGCATGGCCGCCGCCTCGCGTGCTCGATCTGGAGCTTATTAGGTCAGCTGAGTGAAGGGGGAGGGGGGTCGTCAACGGTGGGGGTGGGGGCGGCGGCGGATCCAACTCCGTCGGAGGGAGATGGTCCACGCGGGGACACCTGGGAGCAACATCCGGGCCAAACCCACAGCTACATCACCTCCGTGTAGACCCGACGTGTCCGTTTCCCCCCTCCACGTGCCGCCGGCGGAGGCGGCCGTGAGGGGGGCCACACCCCGGAGACGCGTGTCGCCTCTTCGGACATGCCACAACACCACCCCACATGTACGAGGAGCTGGTGCGACGCTCCGGTGGCATTGCTACCCCCAGGGCCCCCGTCCCGCCTAACCCTGGAGCGGTTGACCATGAGATCTAGCCCTTTGACTTCCCACGGGTGGGCTTTGACCAGTGGACCTCTCCACCCGGTTGTGTCAGGTCAGCACCGAGGGACACCTGGGAGCAACATCCGGGCCAAACCCACAGCTACATCCCCTCTGTGTAGATCCGACACGTCCGTTTCCCCCCTCCAGGTGCCGGTGGCGGCGTCGTCCGTCAGCTGGGAGGCCACGCCCCGGAGACGCGTGTCGGGCGTTTGCAACCGCCACAACACCTTCAGACTTGTGAGAAGCCATGTACGCAAGATTGGCGGCATGCTAGCCCACGGAGGCCGTCGGCCACAGTCGTAGACATGCGAAGGGCAATCCGCGTAGAGGGAAGTGTTCAGATACCTCTCCATCACCAAAAATTATGAAAAATTACCATCGTTCCTATAGCACCTGTGCCCACGTCATGTGAAAAAGTCATGATTTTATCGCGATCCGAGTATTTAATAATATTCACGCCGCACCGTTACCGTAGAACGTCTACTACTGTGTCATCACCGTCTGTGAGGAGGGCCACACCCCGGAGACGCATGCCGCCTCTTCGGACATGCCACAACACCACCCCGGATGTATGAGGGGCCGGTGCGACGCTCCGGTGGCATTGCTACCATCCGGGCCCCGTCCTGCCTAACCCTGGAGCGGTTGACCACGAGATCTAGCCCTTTGACTTCCCACGGGCGGGCTTTGACCAGTGGACCTCTCCACCCGGTTGTGTCAGGTCAGCACAGAGGGACACCTGGGAGCAACATCCAGGCCAAACCCACAGCTACATCCCCTCCGTGTAGACCCGATGCGTCTGTTTCCCCCCACCAGGTGCCGGCGGCGGCGCCGTTTGTGAGCTGGGAGGCCACGCCCCGGAGACGCGTGCCGCCTCTTCGGACATGCCACAACACCACCCCGCATGTATGAGGGGCCGATGCGACGCTCCGGTGGCATTGCTACCCCCAGGGCCCCCGCCCCGCCTAACCCTGGAGCGGTTGACCACGAGATCTAGCCTTTGACTTCCCACGGGCGGGCTTTGACCAGTGGACCTCTCCACCCGGTTGTGTCAGGTCAGCACAGAGGGACACCTAGGAGCAACATCCGGGCCAAACCATAGCTACATCCCCTCTGTGTAGACCCGACACATCCGTTTCCCCCCTCCAGGTGCTGGTGGCGGCGCCGTCCGTGAGCTGGGAAGCCACGCCCGGAGACGCGTGCCGGGCGTTTACAACCGCCACAACACCTTCAGACTTGTGAGAAGCTGTGTACGCAAGATTGGCGGCATGCTAGCCCACAGAGGCCGCCGGCCACAGTCGTAGACATGCGAAGGGCAATCCGCGTAGAGGGAAGTGTTCGGATACCTCCCCATCACCAGAAATTATGAAAAATTACCATCGTTCCTATAGCACATGTGCCCACGTCGTGTAAAAAACTCATGATTTTATCGCGATCCGAGTATTTAATAATATTCACGCCGCACCGTTACCGCAGAACGTCTACTACTGTGTCATCACCGTCCGTGAGGGGGGCCACACCCCGGAGACGTGTGCCGCCTCTTCGGACATGCCACAACACCACCCCGCATGTATGAGGGGCCGGTGCGATGCGCCGGTGGCATTGCTACCCCCCAGGGCCCCCGTCCCGCCTAACCCTGGAGCGGTTGACCACGAGATCTAGCCCTTTGACTTCCCATGGGCGGGCTTTGACCAGTGGACCTCTCCACCCGGTTGTGTCAGGTCAGCACGGAGGGACACCTGGGAGCAACATCCGGGCCAAACCCACAGCTACATCCCCTCTGTGTAGACCCGACGCGTCTGTTTCCCCCATCCAGGTGTCGACGGCGGCACCGTCCGTGAGCTGGGAGGCCACGCCCCGGAGACGTGTGCCGCCTCTTCGGACATGCCACAACACCACCCCGCATGTATGAGGGGCCAGTGCGACGCTCCGGTGGAATTGCTACCCCCCAGGGCCCCCGTCCCGCCTAACCCTGGAGCGGTTGACCACGAGATCTTGCCCTTTGACTTTCCACGGATGATCTTTGAACAGTGGACCTCTCCATCTGGTTGTGTCAGGTCAGCCCCGAGGGACACCTGGGAGCAACATCCGGGCCAAACCGACAGCTACATCCCCTCCGGGTAGACCCGATGCATCCGTTTCCCCCTCCAGGTGCCGGCGGCGGCGCCATCCGTTAGGGGGGGGCACACCCCGGAGATGTGTGCCGCCTCTTCGGACATGCCACAACATCACCCGGTTGTGGTAGGTCATCCCATAGAAACACTTGGGAGCAACGTCCCCTCCGTATAGACCCGATGCGGCTGTTTCCGCCCTCCAGATACCGGCGGCGGCGCCGTCCGTGAGGGGGGCACACCGCGAACGTGAGGCGGTCACACTCCGGAGACGGGTGTCGGGCGTTTGCAACCGCCACAAAACTTCTGTCGGCATAGCTGTTTTTGATTTTAATAAAATATAAGGACCTATATTCAAAAGAACATGACGGCACATTATTAATGTGCTCGAAAAAATACAAACTATATATATATATATATTCATAATCTATGGAAAATTTACAAACTACATATATTTTCATATAATACATAAAAAAGCATAAAAACATATGTAAAAAATGCATAAAAACATATGTAAAAAAGCATAAAAACATATGTAAAAAAATTAGGTGGGCGCCCGTGCCGCGGATCGGTGACGTGGCGCCTATGCTGACGGCTGCCGTCGGCATATCTACGCCGCGGATCGGTGACGTGGCGTGCGGAGATATGCCGACGGCCGCCCGTCCAGACCGCCGGCATAGGTTTGACGGCGTTAGCCGCTGGTCACGGGCGGGGTCGTCGGGCCCACAGGTATGCCAACGGCTACTGTCGGCGTGTCTACATCTAGGTCGACGGCTGTTCTGTGCCGACGGCTGCCGTCGGCGTAGATCAGGGTAGCCCGACGACCTGGATAAGCCGACGGCCAGGAGTAGGCTATCGGCATAGCTCCAAGTAGGCCGACGGCAGCCGTCGGCATAGTTTTGGCCGTCGGCGTAGGACCGTTTTCCGGTAGTGAGACCATGATTAGGATGCAAGTGCAACTACGTTAATCCTAAAGTAAAAGCTAAAACATTAGTGTCAGAGCCAACCTAGCCTTCGGACAGATTGAACCCTATTAGGCCTAATGTATGTTACTGTTATATAACTAATCGATATGCCTAATCACTTTGGGTTGGTTGATTTAGTACTCCCTCCGTAAAGAAATATAAGAGTGTTTAATAGTGATCTAAACACTCTTATATTTTATTAAGATGCCGATCACCGTGCATTCTTCATAATCACCTTCTGGTTAGTGGGAACCGCCTTGTTTGTCCCTAAATTGTGTTTAGTAGACCATCGATCTAAAGTCCTAATCTTGTTTCCATGGACCGGTCCATCATTACATAATGCAAGTAGGTAATTTATTTCAAAAGTTGCTCACACTGAATAATGAATTTCCTCCCATTTTACGACTCCCGGATCTCTGAAACCCTACACCATTTCCCAAACTGAAAACTCAGAAGAAGGGGATAGGGAGGCCTCACGTGGCCTCCATGTCGTGTGGGCCAGCTCTCCCTCACGCTCTCGGCCGGTGACCTGTCCTCCGTGGCCATGGGCTCGCCGGGCGCGGCGCCGTCGTCACGAAACCGGCACCGGCGCATCCTCCCGGCTACTGCACCCTCGGGAGTCAGGATCCATGGCCGCGATGCGGTGGGGCGAGTTCGACGGAGCCGCGCGCATCGATGCACGTGCGCACCGTCGAATAGGCCAGCCGTCGTCGCCATGTTTCCCGGCTAGCCGCTGTCGCCTCCCATGCCTCTCACGCGACGGACGGGTAACCCGGGAGGGGAATCGGGGGCAGAGGAGAGAATGGGCTAGCCTTTGCCCCGCTCGCTGGCTGAGCAGCGCAGCTTGCCTCGAATGGCACGGTCTTCCTCGTGGGCCAAGGCCTGCTTTTAGAACGAATTTTGTTTATTTGTTTGACTTTGATCGCATTTTCCTTATTTAAGTATTTTTTCTATTTTCCCCTAAAAAAGTATTTTTGCTATTTTATGTAGATTGATTGTTTTAAATTAAGTACAAAAATAATGTATGTACAAAATAATAATATAATTATATGAACATTCCAATGGGCTTTGAGCCAAAATGCGTTTTTTTGGGGGCTTTTCACAATTCTAAATAGTTTTCTCTGCTTTAAAGGGGTTTTAGTATGCTAATGTTTTATGCTCGTAGCCTGAAAAATACTCAAAATTATGTTACCAAAAAATATTTAAGTTTTCTGGATAAAATAGAGATTTTATTTAGGGATGTGTAGTATGTTGTCAATATTGGTGTCTTTTAATAACGGTTATCTTGATCCATTTTAGTATCATATTAATGTTGTAAAATGATTTTAGTCTTTAGAATATTTTGGGAAATTATGATCTGTGACATTTCTGAGTATTCCTCTCGAAATAATTTTTGGAAATTATGATCTGTGACTTTTGAGTATATTTTGGTGCGTTTTGGTGGCAGCGCATTTTCATTCACACCACCCTGCATGACCGATATTGTTGGGCTATTTTGAAATATATTTTCTTGACAATGCACTTATGTCGATTTTTCATAGTGTAGCACACTGCTACATATTGCCCAAAATAATGTTGATAAATCATGACCAATTTTCAGAACAAATCATTTTGTCCTACAAAATCTTTTTTGATATTAAAATATACCTGCATTTTTTGTGACAGTAATAATGTAGCATTTGTCATGTTCCAAAGATTATTTGCATCACCCTGATGTCAAAATTTTATTTTGATCTTAAAGTTAATGTAAGTTTCTCCGATGATGTGAATTTTAATTTCTGTTCGGTGGGAGTGCCACTTCTATTGATGGTGTTAGTTATAGTAACATTTTTTACAGTTATTGCTGATTGTATCATTAAATGCAACTTTAATCTCATTGTAATGCCAAGATGTCTGGTAATTGGCTAGGTTTTTTTTGTGTGTGTCTCTCTTTTGTGGAGTCTGCCTCTAGGCCACCCTGTAGAGGCAGGAGCCAGCACAGGAACGATCATCTACAGCCATCGAATGGTTCCCATCAGGAGAATCCTGGCCAGGCAGTGGTCCGAGCCTATAGATCCTGTTCAAGTAAGGTCGTTGTGTGTGTGTGTCTCAACACACCGATCCATAATATTATGGTGACACTGCTTTTTCTGCTAATGATGGCTATTATCATAGTTTTAAATAGCCGGTTATAGCTCCGCTATAGCCCGCTATAGCTTTTTCAGCACAGTGCCGCTAAATTGTCGCATTCACAAATAGCCTGCTATAATCCACTTTAGCCCGCTATAGCTGAGTTGGAGACCTGCCGCTATTTTTCATAGCCCGCTATTTAAAACATTGGCTATTATTTTAGCCAATGTCATCGTTTGTGGCTATTGTGTGGGTCTAAGTTTCTCCAAGCAATATGGAACCAAGATGGAAGTTTCAGAAGCGAACGCAAACCTGCACTCATACTCCACCAATTGGTCATACACCGGAGAAACATGTCTCACTCATAAATCACTCACTAGTACTAGCCTCGAGTCTGAGTCCAACCATAAATCACTCACTAGTCCGGCACTGCATTGTACTTTTCAGCACGAAATAAAACAGCGACAGGCCCATCTGCCCGGGCGAGTATTCAGCGGACCTCGCCGCACGACCTGTTTCAATCGAGGTTTACCAGTCAAAAATATCAACTTCCCGTATGATTTTCAGAATGTACTGTATATATTTCTACGTGGACACAGTTGTGTGTTTTGATACATCGTTATCGATCTTCCAGAACTGAGTTTCTCATGTATATATGCATGGACGTCACGGGAGCCCAGCCCTTCACGGCATACACCAGTCTGCATATACCATTCCACGCAGCATACGCGATCGGCGCACGGATGGAACCTCGTCGCCTTCGTCTTCTTCCTCCGACGACTCCATGAAAGTGCTAGTCTCCGGCCGTACGTGGAGCTGTCTCTCACCCCATGCATGGGGCCCATGGTGAGAGACACGCGCGCCAATACAGATCACCTATAAGAAGAGACTCTCCATGTAGTTCCAGCGGCACAAAACCAAGAACCTACTCCTGCTGCCATGCTACCAGCCATGGCGACCTCCCATCACCTAAAGCTCATCTCGCTCGCCCTCCTGCTAGCCTTGTTTTCCCGGGCCATGGCGGCACCACCTCCAACCCTCCTGGAAGAACAGTCAGGAGCACTCCTCGCCTGGAAAGCCACCATACAAAGCCCCCCAGCCCAGCTCCGGTCCTGGGGAAACACCACAACACGGCCATGCGGCTGGTACGGCATCAAGTGCGGCAAGCATCCAGCTGTGAGGCACCAGGAGGTGGTGATCACCGAGATCACTCTTCGGGGGTTGCGGCTGAGAGCGAGGCTGGAGGACCTCAACTTCACGGCGCTGCATACTCTCACGAGTATCCGCCTACCCTACAATCAGATAAGCGGCCCCTTTCCACCCGCTTTAGCATCATCCCTGCCAAACCTGCGGCACCTGATGCTTCAGGGCAATAACATCTCTGGTGAAATACCGAGGCAAATAGGAAGACTAGAGAGTCTAGTGGGTCTGAGCTTGTCAAACAACCACCTGTCCGGTCCCATACCCAATGAAGTAGGCTACCTAAAGAAGATGACCATGTTAGATTTTTCCAGCAACAACCTCACAGGCCCCGTTCCAATAAATCTAGGAAGTTGCACTAAACCCACTATCTTGTACCTTCATGGTAACCAGTTATCTGGATTACTTCCTCGAGAACTAGGTTACCTAGTGAAATTGCAAGAATTAGCTCTTAGCAGAAACAAACTCATGGGCTCCATCCCCGATACCTTTGGGAGTTTAACTAGCCTCACTGGATTGTACCTATGGGACAATCAACTTTCCGGTTGTATTCCTCGAGAGCTAGGTTCCCTTGTGAGTCTAGACAAATTGGAGCTTAGCGGAAACAAACTCATGGGTTCCATCCCCAATACGTTTGGAAATTTGACAAATCTCACTACCTTGTACCTATTTGATAACCAACTCTCTGGACATGTTCCTCGAGAGCTAGGTTCCCTTGTGAGTCTAGAAGACTTGGAACTTTCCAACAACACACTCATGGGCCCCATCCCCAATACGTTTGGAAATTTGACAAATCTCACTACCTTGTACCTATTTGATAACCAACTCTCTGGACATGTTCCTCGAGAACTAGGTTCCCTCGTAAGTCTAGACAAATTGGATCTTAGCAAAAACAAACTCATGGGCCCCATCCCTAATACCTTTGAAAATTTAACCGAGCTCAGTACCTTGTACCTCTTTGATAACCAACTCTCCGGACATGTTCCTCGAGAACTAGGTTCCCTTGTGAGTCTAGAAGACTTGGAACTTTTCAACAACACACTCATGGGCCCCATCCCCAATACGTTTGGAAATTTGACAAATCTCACTACCTTGAATCTATATGATAACCAACTCTCCGGACATGTTCCTCATGAACTAGGTTCCCTGGTGAATCTAAGGGATTTGAGCCTTAGCACAAACAAACTGACTGGTTCCATCCCCAATACCTTTGGAAATTTGACCAGGCTCACTACCTTGTACCTCGACAATAATCAGTTTTGCGGACATGTTCCAGAGGAAATTGGCACCTTAATGGATCTCAAATATCTACAACTTAATGGCAACAATCTCTCTGGTCCATTGCCACCTGAGTTGTGCGCTGGAGGCATGCTCGAGAGATTAATCGCATTTGACAACAATCTCACCGGACCTCTGCCATCAAGTTTAGTAAATTGCAAAAGCCTAGTTAGAGTTCGTCTTGAAAGCAATAAAATTGAAGGAGATATTTCTGAGATGGGAGTTTATCCAAATCTGGTCTACATAGATATGAGCTCAAATAAATTGTTTGGTCAATTATCTTATCACTGGGGAGGATGTCATAATCTTACAATGCTAAGAATCTCAAACAACAACCTTGCCGGGGAAATACCGACAAGTTTGGGGCAACTATCTGGACTAAGGATACTTGATCTTTCGTCAAACAAGCTTGAAGGAGAGATTCCAAGTGCACTAGGCAATCTAAGAGAATTGTTCAACCTGAGCCTCGCGGTCAATTTGTTCCATGGTAGCATTCCACGGGAAATTGGTGCAATGTCGAGTTTGGAATTACTGGATTTATCATCAAATAACCTTAATGGTTTGGCGCAAGACTCAATCAAGAATTGTTTGAGGCTTCGCCTTTTGAAGTTGAATAACAATAACTTCAAAGGAAACATCCCCGCCGAGCTAGGCTTATTGCGCAACCTACATGACCTATTGGATTTAAGTGAAAATTCATTTACTGGGGTAATACCAAGCCAACTTAGTGGTTTGGTCATGCTAGATACTCTTAATTTGTCACACAATGAACTTAATGGCTCCATCCCGTCATCATTTCAAAATATGAGAAGCTTGACAACCATTGATCTATCTTACAATGAATTGGAGGGGCCGGTACCGGATAGTAAGGTCTTCCAAGGAGCTTCAGTCCAGCAGTTCATGCATAATAAGATGTTATGTGGTGTGCTGAAAGGATTGCCCCCTTGCAATAGTGCAATTCAGAGCAGAGGGGGTAGGGAGGGATACAAAATACTTGTATTAGCCACCGTTCCTGCCCTTATATCTCTTGTTGTTGTTGCGGTGCTATTGATGTTTTGTCATGAAAGGAAGAAACCCAAGGAAACGAACACTGATAAAGTAACGCAAGCAATTACCTTCTCTATTTGGAGTGTTGATGGGGCAAATGTTTTCAAGCAAATCATTGAAGCAACCAACAATTTTAGCGAGATGCACTGCATAGGAATTGGGGGTTATGGATCTGTCTACAAAGCTAAACTTGCAACACGTGAAATATTTGCAGTGAAGAAGATACATATGATAGAAGATGAGTGTTGCTTGAATGAGACGGTATTCAATCGTGAAATCGAGTCACTGATGAAGATTCGTCATCGAAACATCATAAAATTGTTTGGGTATTGTTCGTCTAGCCAAGGTAGGTTCCTTATCTATGAATACATGGAGGGAGGAGACCTGGCAAAAACACTGAAGGACAATAAAAGGGCAATTGAATTGGACTGGAGAAGGCGGATACATATCATGTTGGATGTGGTTCATGCATTGGCATACATGCATCATGATTGCTCAACACCAATAGTCCATCGAGATATAACGAGCAACAACATTTTGCTTAATCTAGAATTTAGAGCATGCATATCTGACTTCGGTACAGCAAAAATTCTCAATATTGATGGCCGAAATCACACAAGGCTTGCTGGGACGAAAGGCTATCTTGCCCCAGGTAAAGAAAAATAACAGCTTAACTACTAGTTAATTTTGTGGTCTTGACAATAAATATGTACGCAGATGTAGAGTTTGATGTAATCTAATAATCGACACTACTTGTTTTTTTCTATAAATTGCAGAGCTAGCATATACAGAAAATGTGACGGAGAAATGTGATGTATACAGCTTCGGAGTGCTTGTTTTGGAGCTATTTATGGGATCTCATCCAGGCGATTTTCTCTCATCCCTCTCGTTGGCCAACAAGATCAATGTTGTGTGCCTGCAGGATTTGCTGGACCCCAGGCTTGTGATTCCAGATGCTGAGACTGCTAGAAGAATATATTGCATGCTTAGTGTCGCAGCTCAGTGTCTGGAGCCACGTCCATCACACAGGCCAACAGCACGACAAGCCAGTGATGAGCTATCTACGACTAAAGCTTGTGGAGATCATGTTGATTATTTGCATGCTGGTATTACCTTTCCTGCATTGTAGTGCCTTTATGGCCATGGGCGACGAATCCGCATCATGCGGTTTCTTCTCTACCGACCTATTTGTTTCAAAAAAGTGTTGTTTTCTCTGTAACTGATATATATGGAACTAGCGAACTTGTACTGATGCACCATTATAAACCCCTGTGGCTTGATTTTAACATCATACAAAGAGACAATTCACTACGGCTGTCGAGCAGGTGTTCCACAAGGAGTTCATCCGCGTGGCCGGGACAAGCTGCGTGCTGACGGTCGCGCATTCCGACAACCTAACCTTCTGCGATCAGGTACCTTATACCTAATTTTACTGGCTCGAATTGAACATCACATATACAACCGCAAAGTGCTAGGCATGCATGGTTTTCTGATCTCTTCTTAATTTGGCATGGTGAGAAGGTGAGGTTGTTAAGCAGGACGGATGTGTTCATCTCAGCGCACGGGGCGCAGATGTTCATGGACCGGAAGAGCAGCATCATGGAGTTGTACCTGATGGGATGGAGGCAGTTCGTGTTCATGGACCGGAAGAGCAGCATCATGGAGTTGCAACAAAGTTTGACCACAGCCAATGAGATCAGAGCCATCAAAACGAGCGCAATTGGAATTGTGACACACAGAACGACCACAACTATTCTCCTTGTCCTGTTTTCATGGGAATTGCTGGGATGGGCGCCGAGGTTGGGATTGCCAGGTGACGTTGACGTTGACGTCCAGTCTGAAGGCGGGCAGCGGCCCTGCCAGATTATTTTTAGATGCATCCAGCTTCTTCAGCAATCTGAGCTCCATTAGGCTGGAGGGCACCTGGTCTGTCAAGTTGTTGCCATTCAACCTTATAGCCGAGAGCATAGTAAGATTTCCAAGACTGCTGCTAATACTTCCCTTGAGGCCATATCCCGACAGATTTAGCTGTGAGACTCTCCCCTCATAGCATACCACACCAGCCCAATTGCTGCACGCAACGGCGGAGCTATATACATTTTCCTGACAACGTTAATGCTTATTCAATTGTCATATGTTTCATAGTTGTGCTACGATAGATATCATTTGGAGATTTTTTATATCATTTTCGTATGAAAATTTCATTATTCAGAAAATTGATGATATTTTGATGTTAATACTAAGTTTCCAATGAAAATATCATTTTTATTAATAATTCCAATGATACTGACCATGATAATTTTGACACTTCTTTTTTTTGCGAGAAAACTTCTAATCTATTCATCTTCAATTATGATAGTACAACGAATGCCAGAAAAAAGAAAAATTACATCCAGATCTATAGAACACCTAGCAACGACTACAAGTACTGAAGCGAGCCGAATGTGTGGTGCCGTCATTGCCGCTCACTCGCCGGAGCCGGGCAAAACTTGTTGTAGTAGACAGTCGGGAAGTCGTCGTGCTAAGGCCCTATAGGACAAGCTCAACAGAACAACAAACGCCATCGATGAATACTAGCGTATATCGAGTGATCCAACCTAAAAACACATGAACGTAGACAAACTACAGCCAGATCTGAGCAAATCCATCAAGGACAGATCCGCCGGAGACACACCTCCATACACCCACCGATGATGCTAGACACACCATCGGAGCGGGGGCTAGGAGGGGAGAACCTTATTTCATCTTCAGGGAGTCGTTGCCGTCTCGTCTTCCTGAGCAGGACACAAGCCCTAACAAAACGCAAAGAAACAACTGAAAACAGAGCCCTCCCGCCGGCAAGGGCCAAGATCCACCGTGCCACCATGGCCCTAAGGCCACCGGAGACGAGGCGGACCGACGGCGGCGCCGGCGAGAGGCAGGGGAACCCTAGATTTTTCTTGGGGAGGAGGCAACCCCTCTTGGTCTTAGCTAGCTAACTCAGGTATGACACTTCTTAATGATACTAGAGAATACCTCGCGCGTTGCTGGGGAATTATTTGCAATATATTTCAATGATTTGATTAAGCTTCCATCATTGAATTAATAATATACTCTCTCACTATTAGGGAAAAGCCTATACACAGAATCTTACCAGTAGCGCTGTACAAAATCAAACGCTACTGCTACTTAGTAGCAGCGCGCGTAAATAAACCGCGCTACTGCTATGACTTTTGCAGTAGCGCGTACCTAGCAGTAGCGCGTATACTGGCCCAGCGCTACTGCTACTCTCCTTAGCTATAGCGCGCTTACGTGTAAGGCGCTGCTGCTACCGGAAATAAAATAGAGTGAAAAACAAGTAGAAAAGTAAATGAAAATGGAAGAAATAGGAAAAGGAGAAAGGGAAAAAATAAAATGTAAAGAAAAATAAAAGAAAAAAGGGAAAAAAGGAGAAAGGAATAGCAGTAGCGGGTTTCAGGAAACGCGCTATAGCTAACTTAGCTATAGCGCGTTTTCGGAAACGCGCTACCGTTACGTTTTACTTAAACAGCGGTTCCCCCCCGCCCCCCGCCCCCCGGCCACCACTTCTTCCCCAAATCCCTCGCCCTCGCCGCCGTCTCCCCAATTCGCCGTCGCCCCACTTCGCCGCCGTCTCCTACCGGCGTGGACGCCCGCAACCTCACCGTCTCCCCCCGAGGCCGCCGTCATCCTCACCGCCGCCGCCCGAGGCCGCCCTCAGCCTCACCGCCGCCGCCCGAGACCGCCCTCGACGTCACCGTCGGCGCCCTCCACCTCATCGCCGCCCGAGCCCGCCCAGGACCGCCGTTGCCCGTGCCCGAGCCCGCCCTCTCCGCCCCTGCCTCCATCACCGAGCACCTCCCCACCACCGTCTCTCCCCTCTCTGTAAGTCCCCCACCCCTCCCCCACTCATCTCTCTCTGCATTCTAGAGAAAAAATTAGTGGAGCAAAAGTTTGTTTATAGCAAAAAAATTAGTTTAGAGCAAAGGATGTTAAGTAGTAGATGTTAGAGCAAAAATTAGTTTAGAGCAAAAAATTTGGTTTACAACAAAAGTTAGTTAGGGCAGTAGGGTTTAATTAGGGTAGATGCTACTTGTATAGTATATAGTGATACTAGTAGATGTTAATTAGGTTAGGGCAATAGTGGTACTAGTAGATGTTAATTAGATGTTTTTCAGTTAGGGCACTAGAGTTTTGCTAGGTTAATTAGGTTAGTAGTGCTGCTAGTAGTATTGGTACAGTAGGTTAATTAGGTGATGTTAAATGAATAACCTAAATGAATGAAATTAGTAGTTAACTGAATTTTTTTCCTTTCATCATTATAGAGCACTAAAGTTAACTGAATTTTGTTCTATTAGTAGTTAAATGAATTTTCTTCTACACTGTTTGCACATGTGGTTGCTCGTGTATATTTGGACACTGTTTGCAGGGAATGATGCTTAGTGGCCTATGTTTTTCCGGAATGTTGATTCATTTTTTTCGGCAAATTTCAGGTTCTCGATTTGTCCACTTTTTAGCAAAGCTCATGCCGAAATTTTCCATGAATTTCGGCATGACTTGTGCTACAAACTAGGACATATCGAGTGCCCGTGATTTGCCGCACCGGGAAGGAGTCAACAGTCCTGCAAAACAATAGGCCTTTTTATGTCATTATTCATTTTATTAGGTCTAGAATTAATTGACTAGATTTAATCATAGGAAACATGGCTAGCAACGATGAAGGACAGGGTTCTGGTGATTGCGACGACGCCTACCGGGTGGCAGACGAATTTTTTAGCCTTACCGATGATCAACCGATGTTATTGCTGGACCCACCGGTGGCATCGGGGACTGAGACCGACACGCAGACCGGTGCTGAGATTGAGACCGGCGCTCAGACTGGCATCGAGACCGGCGCTGAGACTGAGACCGGCGCTGCCTCGGGGAGCGGAGCCGGTGTAGAACCGAAAGCAAAGAGGCAACGGGTTCCTAACAAACTCAGGACTACTAGAGTGGTGGTCACGGAGGTGGACGACAGCAATTTTGAGCCAACGGCGCCCAAGGAAGCGCGTCGATGCTACGGGCGCGCCGTCCTCATCATCCTCTACCCCCGATTCTTCCACGCTCTTTACTTGGACTCGTCGAAGAACATTCACAAAAAGGATTACACCCACATCATGTTGGAAATATGCCCTAGAGGCAATAATAAATTGGTTATTATTATTATATTTCCTTGTTCATGATAATCGTTTATTATCCATGCTAGAATTGTATTGATAGGAAACTCAGATACATGTGTGGATACATAGACAACACCATGTCCCTAGTAAGCCTCTAGTTGACTAGCTCGTTGATCAATAGATGGTTACGGTTTCCTGACCATGGATATTGGATGTCGTTGATAACGGGATCACATCATTAGGAGAATGATGTGATGGACAAGACCCAATCCTTAGCCTAGCACAAGATCGTGTAGTTCGTATGCTAAAGCTTTTCTAATGTCAAGTATCATTTCCTTAGACCATGAGATTGTGCAACTCCCGGATACCGTAGGAGTGCTTTGGGTGTGCCAAACGTCACAACGTAACTGGGTGACTATAAAGGTACACTACAGGTATCTCTGAAAGTGTCTGTTGGGTTGGCACGAATCGAGACTGGGATTTGTCACTCCGTGTAAGCGGAGAGGTATCTCTAGGCCCACTCGGTAGGACATCATCATAATGTGCACAATGTGATCAAGGAGTTGATCACGGGATGATGTGTTACGGAACGAGTAAAGAGACTTGCCGGTAACGAGATTGAACAAGGTATCGGGATACCGACGATCGAATCTCGGGCAAGTACAATACCGCTAGACAAAGGGAATTGTATACGGGATTGATCGAATCCTCGACATCGTGGTTCATCCGATGAGATCATAGTGGAACATGTGGGAACCAACATGGGTATCCAGATCCCGCTGTTGGTTATTGACCGGAGAACGTCTCGGTCATGTCTGCATGCTTCCCGAACCCATAGGGTCTACACACTTAAGGTTCGGTGACGCTAGGGTTATAGAGATATTAGTATGCGGTAACCCGAATGATGTTCGGAGTCCCGGATGAGATCCCGGACGTCACGAGGAGTTCCGGAATGGTCCGTAGGTAAAGAATTATATATAGGAAGTGCTATTTCGGCCATCGGGACAAGTTTCGGGGTCACCGGTATTGTACCGGGACCACCGGAAGGGTCCCGGGGGTCCACCGCGTGGGGCCACCTGCCCCGGGGGGCCACATGGGCTGTAGGGGTGTGCGCCTTGGCCTATATGGGCCAAGGGCACCAGCCCCAAGAGGCCCATGCGCCAAGAGATAAGGAAAGGAAGAGTCCTAAAGGGGGAAGGCACCTCCTAGGTGCCTTGGGGAGGAGGGACTCCTCCCTAGCCGCACCCTTCCTTGGAGGAAGGGCCAAGGCTGCGCCCCCCCCCCCTCTCCCTTGGCCCTATATATAGTGGGGGGAAGGGAGGGCAGCCACACTTGAGCCCTGGCGCCTCCCTCTCCCTCCCGTGACACATCTCCCTCCTCCCGCAGCGCTTGGCGAAGCCCTGTTGGAATCCCGCTACTTCCACCACCACACCGTCGTGTTGCTGGATCTCCATCAACCTCTCCTCCCCCCTTGCTGGATCAAGAAGGAGGAGACGTCGCTGCTCCATACGTGTGTTGAACTCGGAGGTGCCGTCCGTTCGGCGCTAGGATCATCGGTGATTTGGATCACGACGAGTACGACTCCATCAACCCCTTTCACTTGAACGCTTCCGCTTAGCGATCTACAAGGGTATGTAGATGCACTCTCCTTCCCCTCGTTGCTGGTTTCTCCATAGATAGATCTTGGTGACACGTAGGAAAATTTTGAATTTCTGCTACGTTTCCCAACAGTGGCATCATGAGCTAGGTCTATTGTGTAGATTCTATGCACGAGTAGAACACAAAGTAGTTGTGGGCATTGATTTTGTTCAATATGCTTACCGTTACTAGTCCAATCTTGATTCGGCGGCATTGTGGGATGAAGCGGCCCGGACCAACCTTACACGTACGCTTACGTGAGACCGATTCCACCGACTGACATGCACAGTTGCATAAGGTGGCTAGCGGGTGTCTGTCTCTCCCACTTTAGTCGGATCGGATTCGATGAAAAGGGTCCTTATGAAGGGTAAATAGCAATTGGCATATCACGTTGTGGTCTTTGCGTAGGTAAGAAACGTTCTTGCTAGAAACCCATAGCAGCCACGTAAAACATGCAAACAACAATTAGAGGACGTCTAACTTGTTTTTGCAGGGTATGCTATGTGATGTGATATGGCCAAAGGGTGTGATGAATGATATATGTGATGTATGAGATGATCATGTTCTTGTAATAGGAATCACGACTTGCATGTCGATGAGTATGACAACCGGCAGGAGCCATAGGAGTTGTCTTTATTTATTTATGACCTGCGTGTCAACTTAAATGTCATTTAATTACTTTACTTTATTGCTAAAGAGTTAGCCATAGTAGTAGAAGTAATAGATGACGAGACAACTTCAAGAAGACACGATGATGGAGATCATGATGATGGAGATCATGGTGTCATGCCGGTGACAATGATGATCATGGAGCCCCGAAGATGGAGATCAAAAGGAGCAAAATGATATTGGCCATATCATGTCACTATTTGATTGCATGTGATGTTTATCATGTTTATGCATCTTATTTGCTTAGAACGACGGTAGTAAATAAGATGATCCCTCGTTAAAATTTCAAGAAAGTGTTCCCCCTAACTGTGCACCGTTGCGAAAGTTCGTCGTTTGAAGCACCACGTGATGATCGGGTGTGATAGATTCTTACGTTCGAATACAACGGGTGTTGACGAGCCTAGCATGTACAGACATGGCCTCGGAACACATGCAAAACACTTAGGTTGACTTGACGAGCCTAGCATGTACAGACATGGCCTCGGAACACAGAAGACCGAAAGGTCGAGTATGAGTCGTATGGTAGATACGATCAACATGAAGATGTTCACCGATGTTGACTAGTCCGTCTCACATGATGATCAGACACGACCTAGTTGACTCGGATCATGTAATCACTCAGATGAAGAGAGGGATGTCTATCTGAGTGGGAGTTCATAAGATGAACTTGTTTATCCTAAACATAGTCAAAAGGTCTTCGCAAATTATGTCGTAGCTCGCGCTTCAGTTCTACTGTTTAGATATGTTCCTAGAGAAAATTTAGTTGAAAGATGATAGTAGCAATTATGCGGACTAGGTCCGTAAACTGAGGATTGTCCTCATTGCTTCATAGAAGGCTTATGTCCTTAATGCACCGCTCAGTGTGCTGAACCTCGAACGTTGTCTGTGGATGTTGCGAATATTTGACATACACATTTTGATAACTACGTGATAGTTCAGTTAAATGGTTTAGAGTTGAGGCACCGAAGACGTTTTGAAACGTCGCAAAACATATGAGATGTTTTGAGGGCTGAAATTGGGATTTCAGGCTTGTGCCCACGTCAAGAGGTATAAGACCTCCGACATTTTTATTAACCTGCAAACTAAGGGAGAAAAGCTCAATTGTTGAGCTTGTGCTCAGATTGTCTGAGTACAACAATCATTTGAATCAAGTGGGAGTTGATCTTTCAGATGAGATAGTGATGTTTCTCCGAAGTCATTACCACCAAGCTGCTAGAGCTTCGTGATGAACTATAATATATCAGGGACATATATGATGATCCTTGAGATATTCGCGATGTTTGACACCACAAAAGTAGAAATCAAGAAGGAGCATCAATTGTTGATGGTTGGTGAAACCACTAGTTTCAAGATGGGCAAGGGCAAGAAGGGATACTTCATGAAACGGCAATTCAGCTGGTGCTCTAGTGAAGAAACCCAAGGTTGAACCCAAACCCGAGACTAAGTGCTTCTGTAATAAGGGGAACAGCCACTGGAGCAGAATTACCCTAGATACTTGGTAGATGAGAAGGCTGGCAAGGTCGATAGAAGTATATTGGATATGCATTACAATGGGTAATTTACTAGTACTCCTAGTAGCACCAGGGTATTAGATACCGGTTCGGTTGCTAAGTGTTAGTAACTCGAAATAAAAGCTACGGAATAAACGGAGACTAGCTAAAAGGTGAGATGACGATATGTGTTGGAAGTATTTCCAAGGATTGATCAAATATCGTACGCTCCCTCTACCATCGAGATTGGTATTAAAACCTAAATAATTGTTATTTGGTGTTTGCGTTGAGCATAGACATGATTGGATTATGTCTATCGCAATACGGTTATTCATTTAAGGAGAATAATGGTTACTCTGTTTATTTGAATAATACCTTCAATGGTCTTACACCTAAAATGAATGGTTTATTGAATCTCGATCATAGTGATACACATGTTCATGCCAAAAGATAGTAATGATAGTACCACCTACTTGTGGCACTGCCACGTAAGTCATATCGGTATAAAACGCATGAAGAAGCTCCATGTTGATGGATCTTTGGGCTCACTCGTTTTGAAAAGTTTGAGACATGCGAACCATGTCTATTGGTGTATATGCATGAAGAAACTCCATGCAAATGGACCGTTTGGACTCACTTGATTTTTGAATCACTTGAGACATGCAAATCATACCACATGGGCAAGATGACTGAAAGCCTCGTTTTCAGTAAAATGGAACTAGAAAACAACTTGTTGGAAGTAATGCATTTTGATGTGTGCAGTCCAATGAGTGCTGAGGCGTGTAGTGGATATCGTTATGTTCTTACTTCACAGATGATTTGAGTAGATGTTGAGTATATTTACTTGATGAATCACGAGTCTGAATTATTGAAAGGTTCAAGTAATTTCAGGGTGAAGTTGAAAGATCGTCGTGACAAGAGGATAAAGTATCTATGATATGATCATAGAGATGAATATCTGAATTACGAGTTTGGCACAGAATTAAGACATTGTGAAAATTGTTTCACAACTGATACAGCCTGGAACGCCATAGTGTGATGGTGTGTCCGAACATCATAACTGCACCCTATTGGATATGATGCATACCATGATGTCTCTTATCGAATTACCACAATAGTTTATGGGTTAGGCATTAGAGACAACCACATTCACTTTAAATAGGGCACCACGTAATTCCGATGAGATGACACCGTATGAACTATGGTTTAGAGAAACCTAAGCTGTCATTTCTTAAAAGTTTGGGGCTGCGACGCTTATGTGAAAAAGTTTCAGGCTGATAAGCTCGAACCCAAAGCGGATAAATGCATCTTCATAGGACACCCAAAACAGTTGGGTATACCTCCTGTCTCAGATCCGAAAGCAATAAGGGATTGTTTCTGGAATCGGGTCCTTTCTCGAGGAAAAGTTTCTCTCGAAAGAATTGAGTGGGAGGATGGTGGAGACTTGATGAGGTTATTGAACCGTCTCTTCAACTAGTGTGTGGCAGGGCACAAAGAGTTGTTCCTGTGGCACCTACACCAATTGAAGTGGAAGCTTATGATATTGATCATGAAACTTCGGATCAAGTCACTCCCAAACCTCGTAGGATGACAAGGATGCGTACTACTTCAGAGTGGTACGTAATCATGTCTTGAAAGTCATGTTCCTAGACAACAATGAACCTGCGAGCTATGGAAAAGCGATGGTGGGCCCGGATTCCGATAAATGGCTCGAGGCCATATAATCCGAGAGAGGATCCATATATGGAAACAAAGTGTAGACTTTGGAAGAACTACTTGATGGTCGTAAGGCTGTTAGGTACATATGGATTTTAAAAGGAAGACGGACAATGATGGTAAGTATCACCATTAAGAAAGCTTGACTTGTCATTAAGATGTTTTCCGACAAGTTCAAGGAGTTGACTATGATGAGACTTTCTCACTCATAGCGATGCTAAGAGTCCGTTGGAATTATATTAGCGATTACTGCACTATTCATGAAATCTTGCAGATAGGATGTCAAAACATTGTTTCCTCAACGGTTTTCTTGAGAAAATGTTGTATGTGATACAACTGGAAGGTTTTGTCAATCCTAAAAGATGTTAATAAATATGCAAAGCTCCAGCGATCCTTCTAAGGATTGGAGTAAGCATCTCGGAGTTGGAATGTATGCTTTGATAAGATGATCAAAGATTTTGGGTGTATACAAAGTTTATGAGAAACTTGTATTTCCAAAGAAGTGAGTGGGAGCACTATAGAATTTCTGATGAATATATGTTGTTGACATATTGTTGATCAGAAATGACGTAGAATTTCTGGAAAGCATATAGGGTTATTTGGAAAGTGTTTTTCAATGGAAAGCCTGGATTAAGCTACTTGAACATTGAGCATCAAGATCTATAAGGATAGATCAAAACGCTTAATGGTACTTTCAAATGAGCACATACCTTGACATGATCTTGAAGGTGTTCAAGATGGATCAAGTCAAAGAAGGAGTTCTTGCCTAAGTTGTAAGGTATGAAGTTAAGACTTAAAGCTCGACCACGGCAGAAGAAAGGGGAAGGACGAAGGTCGTCCCCTATGCTTTTGTCATAGGCTCTCTACAGTATGCTATGCTGTGTGCCGCACCTGAAGTGTGCCTTGCCATGAGTCGGTCAAGGGGTACAAGAGTGATCCAAGAATGGATCACAGGACAACGGTCAAAGTTATCCTTAGTAACTAGTGGACTAAGGTATTTTCTCGATTATGGAGGTGGTAAAAGAGTTCGTCGTAAAGGGTTACGCTGATGCGAACTTTGACACTAATCCAGATTATTCTGAGTAGTAAACTGGATTCGTATAGTAGAACAGTTATTTGGAATAGCTCCAAATGTGGCGTAGTAGTTGCATCTACAAGATGACATAGAAATTTGCGAAGTACATACGGATCTGAAAGATTCAGACCCGTTGACTATAACATCTCTCACAAGCATAACATGATCAAACCCAGAACTCATCGAGTGTTAATCACATGGTAATGTGAACTAGATTATTGACTCTAGTAAACTCTTTGGGTGTTAGTCACATGGGGATGTGACCTTGAGTGTTAATCACATATCGATGTGAACTGGATTATTGACTCTAGTGCAAGTGGGAGACTGTTGGAAATATGCCCTAGAGGCAATAATAAATTGGTTATTATTATTATTATATTTCCTTGTTCATGATAATCGTTTATTATCCATGCTAGAATTGTATTGATAGGAAACTCAGATACATGTGTGGATACATAGACAACACCATGTCCCTAGTAAGCCTCTAGTTGACTAGCTCGTTGATCAATAGATGGTTACGGTTTCCTGACCATGGACATTGGATGTCGTTGATAACGGGATCACATCATTAGGAGAATGATGTGATGGACAAGACCCAATCCTTAGCCTAGCACAAGATCGTGTAGTTCGTTTGCTAAAGCTTTTCTAATGTCAAGTATCATTTCCTTAGACCATGAGATTGTGCAACTCCCGGATACCGTAGGAGTGCTTTGGGTGTGCCAAACGTCACAACGTAACTGGGTGACTATAAAGGTACACTACAGGTATCTCCGAAAGTGTCTGTTGGGTTGGCACGAATCGAGACTGGGATTTGTCACTCCGTGTAAGCGGAGAGGTATCTCTAGGCCCACTCGGTAGGACATCATCATAATGTGCACAATGTGATCAAGGAGTTGATCACGGGATGATGTGTTACGGAACGAGTAAAGAGACTTGCCGGTAACGAGATTGAACAAGGTATCGGGATACCGACGATCGAATCTCGGGCAAGTACAATACCGCTAGACAAAGGGAATTGTATACGGGATTGATCGAATCCTTGACATCGTGGTTCATCCGATGAGATCATCGTGGAACATGTGGGAACCAACATGGGTATCCAGATCCCGCTGTTGGTTATTGACCGGAGAACGTCTCGGTCATGTCTGCATGCTTCCCGAACCCTTAGGGTCTACACACTTAAGGTTCGGTGACGCTAGGGTTATAGAGATATTAGTATGCGGTAACCCAAATGTTGTTCGGAGTCCCGGATGAGATCTCGGACGTCACGAGGAGTTCCGGAATGGTCCGGAGGTAAAGAATTATATATAGGAAGTGCTATTTCGGCCATCGGGACAAGTTTCGGGGTCACCGGTATTGTATCAGGACCACCGGAAGGGTCCCGGGGGTCCACCGGGTGGGGCCACCTGCCCCGGGGGGCCACATGGGCTGTAGGGGTGTGCGCCTTGGCCTATATGGGCCAAGGGCACCAGCCCCAAGAGGCCCATGCGCCAAGAGATAAGGAAAGGAAGAGTCCTAAAGGGGGAAGGCACCTCCTAGGTGCCTTGGGGAGGAGGGACTCCTCCCTAGCCGCACCCTTCCTTGGAGGAAGGGCCAAGGCTGCGCCCCCCCCTCTCCCTTGGCCCTATATATAGTGGGGGGAAGGGAGTGCAGCCACACCTGAGCCCTGGCGCCTTCCTCTCCCTCCCGTGACACATCTCCCTCCTCCCGCAGCGCTTGGCGAAGCCCTGTTGGAATCCCGCTACTTCCACCACCACGCCGTCGTGCTGCTGGATCTCCATCAACCTCTCCTCCCCCCTTGCTGGATCAAGAAGGAGGAGACGTCGCTGCTCCGTACGTGTATTGAACTCGGAGGTGCCGTCCGTTCGGCGCTAGGATCATCGGTGATTTGGATCACGACAAGTACGACTCCATCAACCCCGTTCACTTGAACGCTTCCGCTTAGCGATCTACAAGGGTATGTAGATGCACTCTCCTTCCCCTCGTTGCTGGTTTCTCCATAGATAGATCTTGGTGACACGTAGGAAAATTTTGAATTTCTGCTACGTTCGCCAACACATCAAGGATGTTCTCGATAGTGCTATGTTTTACTACCAAGCAAGGGGTGGAGAGGTCAAGGACAAGAAGAGAAGGGGCGGCAGGGTCGCCTTCGGCCATAAGACCGACTTCTGCTGCATCCAGCAACCGAACGATTCTCTTAATGATGGATTCTATGTCCTATACCACATGCTGGAGTACAGACGGGATCACCAGAACCTTCGCATGTCACCTAGATCCGGCGATGCCCATATTCTGCAATGGGCAAAGGACATAGGAGACATCGAGGATCATCGACTTCGATCTGAGTTCTATAACATCCAGCGCGAACTTGCCCAAATCATCATGAAGGAGGTCGTCGGAAAAACAGGGATGTTCTACGGAGAAGGACAAATGTCGCGGGAAGACGTCCGAACATGGATAGCCTCTCAGCGTCTCGACCTGAAGCCTTTCACTAGGCTCGGGGACTATCTCCCTGACTTGGATGGATGGAACGACATGTTGGAGTGATTGTCGATATATGACAATGTGTCCGTTTAGTCCATACTTTCTGTATGACAAAACTTTGAGTTATGCACGGTGAAACTTTATTTGTGATGTAATTAAACCGTCCTCCTCCTCGACTAGCGAAAATCACTCTAGTTAGAGTATTTTGGGGTACGATGAACTTTGTTATTTATGCTTATGATATGTTGGTTTTATTTTTGCCAAGTATGTCTCTTTCTGTTGCTCAACTATATATGTTGCATATCATCGACTCATGTGATGATGCAGGTGCATAGATCATAGATGGCGAAGAAGTGCTATGCCAGGAGTATATATACGACAAGTGGCCGGAGTGTCAGGCCCTTCCGGTTTCCGAGCGACAGACAGTAGTTAGTTTAGAGGTTCACGCTAATGCGAAAGAGGGATACGAACTCATGTTCTCAAAGTGATAGCTCTTCTCGCGTATATCATTGTTTAGATGGATGACGATGTATTTGCATATCATTCGAGACTTGTATCGCTATTTTCGAGATGATGACGAGAGACCACTTTGTGTTGGATGATGATTATGATGATGACATGATTTGATAAGACTAATTGTATGTATATGCTATGATTACATTTGTATGTGTATGATATGCTAAAGATTATTGTATAAAGCCTATTCAAATACAAAACAAATATGCAGGAAAAAAACTAATAAATAAACTAGTAGTAGCGAGGGGGGAAATTTAGCAGTAGCGCCGCATTGTCAGTAGCGCGTCCCAGCAAACAGCGCTGCAGATAATATCAGTAGCGCCCTTTCTCAAAGAGCGCTACAGCTACTCATGTATAGCAGTAGCGTGGGACAACCGGCGCTACTGCTATACGTTAGCTGTAGAGCCTTATTAGTAGCGCCGGTGCCCGCGCTACTGAGAGGCCCAAAACCCTCGCTGCTGGTAGGCTTTTCACTAGTAGTGTCTCCTTCCCAAAATAAGTGTCCTGACCTTAGTACAACTTTATACTAAGGTTAGTACAAAGTTAAGACACTCATTTTGGAATGGAGGGAGTATGAACTAAAGCTAAAAATAAATATTAGATATTTTATTTGATTATTGTGTAGTCAAAAAATATTTTGAATACAAGTGGCATAATGTAATGGAAAAAAAATTCATGCATGTTGAGTGGATCTTTAATGAGGTGGCATGTATGCTGAGATGGAAGGAGTGCATGAGATCAACTAATAATGAATTTTTTTTCTCATACATGTAGTGGTGGGCCTTTGATGAGGTGGTATGTGTGCATGTTGAGATAAATATGATACTAGAGAAACGCGCGAGGTATTCTCTAGTATCAACTTTTTATGTATATAGGATTACTAAAGGCAACATTAGTGCCAAAATTTAATGTCAATAAGTCTATTAATTGGGAATCTTATGTTTCCTAGACATTGGAAAACATAAGCTTATCATATGAGGCAATGTTCTCGATGGACATCATTTAAATTGAAGTTAATTTAACCAACATGAAGTTTAATGGGCACACATTCTTATGTCATAGGATGATATTCTGGACTACACTGCTTATTTCTCCATAGTGTCATTTAAAAGCACTAAGGTTTCCTTTTCATTTTTATCCATAGAGAAACAAATTAGAACAAAAGTTAAGCATATCTTTAATCCGACAATTGTATAATTCATGCCTAATGTTTTTATGATGCTCATAAAGTTGCCACCTCTTATCAGCAATGAATGCCCATTAAAAACCTAGCTGCATAGCTCCAACACGCTCTTCTCATTTCTCAAGCTGTTGAGCTCAGGCAAACAATTCTGATACGGCATGCAAGAGCTAACCGGACTCAAGTAGGAGACAAGCACGTTTGTATCACCCGGGCAAATAAAACAACCTAACAAAAGGTATTGATTGAAATAGGCTCTCTAAAACACACAAAAAAATTGTGAACATAATACAATCAAAGTCGCTTACATACATGAGCATACAACCAGCCCTACGCATGGCACGCATGCACACGCGCACATCCTATCCCTATGGGTACTTCCGAGAGACTGAGCCCGCATAACATCTCGAGAATTTACGAAATTACTACGGGCGCCTCCCAGTCAACGGGAACATCTCCTCCCACTGGACAAACATCGCCGAAAGCTTGAAATAAATTCAAGAATAATGCGAGCACCAATGTCAAATCTAGGACTTAAACTCTAGTGTGCTGGGGATGCCACTGTCCTCCTAACCATGCAACCACATGTTGGTTCGCCTAAAACAAAAAACTTGGTACTATATATGTCAATCAAACTATATCAGGAGATGAACAAATGACTACCATCGAAATCACCACATGATTAATGCGAGCACCAATTTCAAGAACAAATTAGAACAAAAATTTTCAGGAGATGAACAAACGACTACCATCAAGAAATAAAGCTGCACTTAAAAACTCTTCCTTGCGCGCATGCATGAGTTTGATCATTGATAAACCCAGTCATATACACTATCATACCGGTTATTTTCCTCCTTGAGAGAGGAGTAACCTGATCGACATGACCTGCTAGCATATGATTATGACCAGTCGCTCATTCATGCATGTGCATAAAAAACTTGCATCTCTCCAACACGTTCTTCTCATTTCCATGCAAACGATTAAGCTGAACTAGATCGACCACTGCCAAATTAAGTAAGTAGTTACCTTCTTCAACTTTGCCAATCCGCCTACAAATCTGCCATGCACCTTCGCCCCCTCTTATCATCGTCAAGCCACAGAGAGACCTAACTGCTAGCCGGTGCACCGAGGAGCTTGAGCAGGAGCAGCAGCAGAGATGGCGACGATGGACAAGTCCGGTGCCTCGGTGTTCGAGCCGGGCAAGCATGCGGTTGAGGCGATCGAGGTGGACGCCGACGACGCGGCGCCGGCACCGCCGGTCCCGGTGCTGATCGTTGCGCCCAAGGACGCGGGGACGTACCCGGTCATCATGCTCCTGCATGGCTTCCTCCTCCGCAACCACTACTACCAGCACCTCCTCCGGCACGTCGCGTCCCACGGCTACATCACGGTCGCGCCCCAGTTCAGCGTCAGCAACAGCCTGGTGCCGCCGTTGGGCGACAACGAGGACATCACGGCGGCGGCCAGGGTCGCGGACTGGCTCCCCGGCGGCCTCCCCTCCGTGCTCCCCGACGGCGTGGAGGCGGAGCTCCCGAGGCTCGCCCTGGCCGGCCACACGGCCTTCGCGCTGGCTCTCGACCACGGGGTGACCCACCTGGCCAGATTCTCGGTGCTCATCGGCCTCGACCCCGTCGCCGGTGCCGGGAGGTCCGCCCAGCTCCCACCCGAGATCCTCCTTCGACATGATGACGGCGGGGACGCCGGTGCTGGTCGTCGGTACCGGGCTTGGCGAGGAGGGGAAGGACGCGCTCCTCCTGCCCTGCGCGCCTGCGGACGTGGGTCACGCCGAGTTCTACCGCGAGTGCCGGCCGCCGTCACCGGACGTGGGTCTCGTGGCCAGGGACTACGGGCACCTGGACCTGCTGGACGACGACGCACCCGCGCTCGTCACCGGGCTCGTCTGCGAGAGCGGCGACGGGCCCAGGGACGCGATGAGGCGGTGCGTCGCCGGTGTCATCGTGGCGTTCCTGAACGCTGCGTTGGGGGCGGAAGACGGGGATCTCCGGGCCATAGTGAGAGACCTGGTCGTCGCGCCGGTGGTGCTTGATCCTGTCGAGCACCGCCTGCCGTGAAATGCCGGGGGCTAGATCCACCAATGTAAATAAATGGTGTTGTGGACTTCCGGTACTAATTAAGGACAATCATGGTAAATAAATTATGTAAAAAACACTGGAAAAATAGCGTGTTATAACATCGCTGATAGCATGCTATAGTGTCAGAAGTTGTCTCGCTAAATAAATCAATATGGAGACAAATGTGTTGGTAAGAAAGTCAGAGACTTCTCGAACTATTGTTTGGAAGTCGAAGCCTCTGGGTTTCTTTGTGGACGTTTCACCAAACAATGTATCCTTATTTTCGCATGAAATATAAACTATTATGATGGCTTTCCCAAAAAAACAATTTACAGTGGCTCGCTAATAGCGTATTATAAGGTCGACGCTATTAAACTATAGCACGCTATTTTGCGGAAATTGCCTTTGGTGACTGAGCTCACTGGAGGCCTCCAGATTCAAAATTCAAATTTCATCTAAATTCATATTTTTATGTTTCAAAAAATTCTGAAAAAGTACAGATATACATGAACGCATAACACACATGTGTGTAAATTTTCAGGGCAAAGCATGATGAAATGAGGGCTGTGCAAAAAAGACAAAACTGGAGCTGTTTAGCGCATGATACTATTCATCCTCCCAGACCATGAATTTGTCTTTTTTGTACAAGTCGCATTTCAACGTATTTCATCATGAAATTTTACACACATGTGAGTTACATCCATATACATACTCGCATATTTGGTTTCAGAATTTTTTAAAACATAAAAGTTTGAATTTGAATTTTTCAAAAATAAAGGCCTCCAAAACGCCATTCTCGTTATTTTGTTCCTTGATAAAAAAAACTAGTTCTATTGTGATATATGTTGAACATAAATACATTTATGCAAAGAAATAAAACTTGTGTACATAAATAAAACAAACAAGTCTATTAATTTTAGTTTTTGGGGGGAACAGGTCTATAAGGGCAAATCTAGCGATCCCTTATAAATTGTTAACCCCTCAAAAAAAGAGAGGGATTAACACACCTAGCCCATCCCCTATCTAGTTAAGTCTCAAAACCATGCCCCCTCTCTTATTTTAAGCGGCACACACATTTCTTAGGAAAAACTATTCCCATCTCAACTCCCGCCCTCGGCGCCACCTCTTCCTGCCTCGGTCGCCGAATGTCATCGCTACCACCACCGCCAGTCCTGATTTTGATGGAAATGGAACCGAAGGCCGCCTCCTCAGCCGTGCCGGCCACTCCCGCTGGCGCTACGCTGCAGGAGTTGACCCCACGTGTCGCCTCTCGGGCCAAGGAAGCACCTCGGGATGAAGAGCCTGGTGTGGACCGCCATGATCTCAACAAAGACCGGTGGCAAGGCCATACTGGCCTTGAAGAATCTCGGTCGCCCTCTGCTTGCTCTAGCCGATGGCAAGCCGGCGAGGAAGCCAACGGAGGCCGAAAAGGCCCTCAAAGAGGCGGTGACGAAGAAAGAAAGAGGGCATCCACACCGACGCCTTCTCCCCATCTGGTTCCTCACATCCCTTCTCCAAACACCTCATCACCCCCTCACCCGGCACATTCGGCCGTCGCAGTTGAGGTCCATGCCACCAGGTGTTCGGCGTTATGCTCGAGAGGTTAAAATTTCTTCTTCTTTTCGTCTATAGATATTGATGATGGGTTGGACAATGGTCTAGTGACGTGTGATAAGTGTATTTTTTTCACTCATTTCTACCCTTGTTTAAACCGGATAATCTTATATTTCCTAAGATAATCACTTCGATATGATCACTAATGACTAATAAAAGTGAAAGATCACAAATTCATTTGTTTATTTTGTTCCTTCCAGTAATGGGCCATCTTAGAACTGAAATGAAGTCAAATATGAAAGATATGGAGCTAGGTAATCAAGACCAATTAACCAGAGAAGACGACGCCTGGTATGGGTGCAAGTGCTATTACCAGCTCTCGTACCGTACGATGTTGGATCCCTGATGTCAGCAACAAACTTTGTAAAGGCTCTGTGGTCCAATTATCATCACACAATCGTAGAAAAACCCTATTCCGCACTCCAGAACTATAAAGCGAGAGGGGGGGGGGGCCTTCACCAAGGGGACGCGGAGACGACAAGCAGAAGAATAGATCAACCACCACACCACCATTCATATTAATTTTTCAAATTCAGGAACATTTTTTAATTGGCAACCATGTATTTCAAATTCATTAATATTTTTCAAATCATGAACATTTTTTAAGAATCACCAATAGTTTTAAATTCATGAACGTTTTCCAAGTTTCAAAAAAAAATCGAGGACATTTTTCAAGTTCAAAAGGAAAAATAAAAACGTGAACATTTTTCTAAAATCACAAACATTTCTTTGAATTCATGTTTTTCCAAATTCAAGAAAACAAAGTACTCGTGAATATTTTTTCCATATCTACAAATATTTGTTTCATTTCGTTAAAAGGAAAAATGGAAAGAAGAAAAATGAAACAAATGAAGAAAAATGGCCAATCCTATGTGACCTGGGACATATAGGTACAGCTTCGCTGAAGCGAGGAGCAAGATAGACCGTCCCATTCGACGGGCGTGCATTGTTTTCTGGCTTCCTTTTTATTTTTTATTGCGTTTTACTTTTCATTATCCTTTTATACTTTTTATTACTTAATTGATATTTATCATTTTTGCAAGATATGATGAATATTCTTCCCAAATACAGGTTGATATTTTTCAGTATCTCGTTTTTGAACATTAAACACTGGAATTTTTTATATATATGATGAAACTTCACATTATAAAAATTTAACATTTCATAAGTATATGTTAAACTTTTTTAGTTATATGATGAACATATTTATTAGTACACACTGAAAAATTTAATATATTTATAGAATAATCTTATTTTTTTAATAGATATGTAAGAAACTAAAGTATGCGGACGGCTAAAGCGTGCGGAGAATGTCAAGAGAAGTCCGAGTAGACTAAATTTAACATGAGAGGAGTCTGTTAATAGAGATCTGAAGGATTAAAGTATCATCAAAGAACTAGTTATGGACAGGGGTGCGTGGAAGTTTGCTATCCATGTGTCAGAGCCATGAGTTGGCCGCGAGATCTTATGGGTTGTTTGTTGTAAGAAATTACTCCCTCTGTAAATTAATATAAGAACACTAAAGTATTCGTTATGGAGGGAGTAGCTGCGCGGAAAAAGACCGTCAAAAATAGCTCTCGACCGGTATTTGATCTTGACACCCTAGCGCTGCCACACAACAAGACTAACCACACGACCAACTAACTGCTAGTGATAATTCACAGCGCGAGCAGTTTAAAGAATGGAAACATAGGCGCGCTATTACTCTGTAGCGTTTAGATTTTCAATTTATTCGAAAACATGTTCTCATAATACAAATGAAGTTCATGAACATGCAAAAAAAAAAAGTTCGCGTATTCAAAAATAGTTCTCCAAATAAATAAATCATGTATTCAAAAAAAATTAACGAATACAAAAGAAGTTCAACATTTTTCCAAAAAAGTTCATCGAACAATGAAAATAGTTCATCAAATTTGAAAAAATTCATCGATTCGGAAAAAGTTCATCAATTTTCGAAAAAGTTCATCTAAATTGAAAAAGGTTCATTCAGCTTTTTAAAGTTGATCAATTTTGAAAAAAAGTTTATCGATTTTGAGAAAAAGTTTAAAAATTTGAAAAATAACTTCATGGATATTGAAGAACGTTCATCGATTTGAAAAAACAATAACGAGTTTCACCAAAATCAGTTCATGGATTTAGAAAAGAAGTTCATCTATTTGAAGAAAATAATTACCAATTTGGAAAAAGAAAGAAGAAAAGGACAAAAGAAAAAGGATAAAGAGGAATGAAGAAATGGATGGAAAACATGTATGCTATCACACCTAGTGAAGTGGCCGTGTTGGTTACGCGTCGATCACTGATAACCCGCAATGCGTGTTCGAATCCTAGCTCGCGTGCATTTTTTGCAGTTTCTTTAGAGTTAAGAAAATAGAAGAAAAACATAAATATGGGCCGGCCCAACTAAGACGCACGAGTAGCTGCTGCACGCGCCGGTTAGCAAAAAAGTAAAAACCTGCGCCTGTAGCGCCGAATAGGAATTTCCTTTGACGCACGAGGGAAATTACTTTTTTTTAGGGTTACACGGGAAATGACTAGGAGCTCTATCTCGGGGGGGCAGTTCTATTCAATGCGTACTAGGGGCCCAACTAGGTTCCATTTTGCAGTTTTGTGAAGGTTCTTGGTTTCAATTTTTTTCTTTTGGATTTTTATTTTCGTTTTTCTACACTGTTCTCATTATCGATTTTTCAATCCTTTTGTTAATGTTTATTTTTTATATTCTTATATATTTCAAATTAAGGAACATTTAATGATACCCGGGGATAGTTTGCAAAATTTTGAAATTTAGAACATTTTACTAAATGGTCAACACATTCCTAAAATGTACAATTTTATGAATGTTTAAACATTTTCGGCAAATGCATGAACAATTTTCAAAACCAGGAATATTTTTTTGAAATAGCGAATATTTTTAAATTTATTGAAATTTTTTGAACTCCAATTTTTACATTTGTGAATGTTTGTTTATCTGACAGCATGTTTAAAATTTGATTTGCATTTTTATCAGAACCGTGAACATTATTTAAAAATTCATGAACAGTTTTGGAAAATTGGGAATATTTAAGCCCGTGAACAATTTTTTTTAATGTATGGGAAATTTTTTAGTTTTTCGAATTATTGAACAGCTTTTAAAACCCGAGAAAGTTTTTCAAATTTGTGAACAATATTTAATTTTAATACTGTTTTATGAAATTCTGAACTTTTTAGGTTTTAGGTTTTAATTTTTTATATTTTATAACATAGAAAAACTGGAATGGCCGAACCAAAATGTTTGGTCGGATCATCCTGTGGGGTTGCTTAGGCTGGTCACAATGGGGAGGAACTTAGGAGTAACATCACACACTTCAATACAACTTTGCTTATGTGGCACATATTTAATGAAGAGAGAGGTGTTTGTGGTAACTAGCTAAGTTACCGAAACATCACACACTTCAAAAAATAATGAGTCTATAACCTAATAAATACATCGTTGCATGACACTACATAGATGTTCCTACCCACTATGGAGGTAGTAATATAGTCTAGAGAAGTGTGTAAGTTACTAGCTTATGTTCTTACCCATTGTGACCAGCCTTACACCCATAGGTGAAAATTTTTTGCTTCTTTCCAAACTTTCCCCGTCTTTTTCACATAGGGCAATACATCATTAATGTGGTTGTCGGCCATAAATAGTAGCCGTGACTTGTGACTGATATTCTCCCAATTGATTCCGGCATTCATTCATCTCCTAATTGATGATTTATTTTGGGGGAGGGGGGGGTCCTCAAGACTTAGCAAGCTATTTTCATCATTAACCCCCATGCACACCATGCTTGTTTAAAGCAAGTGGTTTATAGTCCAAGATAATGCGTCCTCCTTCCCGGGGATGCTTGGCAGCATAGACAGCATGCACTGGGAATGGAAGAACTGCCCTTCTGCTTGGCAAGGACAGTATAAGGGACATGTCAGGGCTTGCACTGTCATACTAGAGGCCGTGGCGTCTCAAGATCTCTGGATCTGGCACTCTTTCTTTGGCATGGCTGGATCACACAATGATATCAACGTGCTTCAGCGCTCGCCGGTGTTTGCTAGGCTTGCCGAAGGCAACAGCCCACCGATGAACTTTACTGTCAACGGCCACACCTACGACAAAGGGTATTATCTGGGTGACGGTATCTATCCTCAGTGGACCACTATTGTCAAGACAATACCCAACCCTGTCGGAGAGAAAAGGAAAATATTTGCCCAAGAGCAAGAGAGTTCTAGAAAGGATGTCGAGCGTGCCTTTGGTGTTTTGCAATCTCGATGGGGCATCGTTCGGTATCCTGCTAATACTTGGAGCACGCGGAAACTATGGGAGGTGATGACTGCTTGTGTGATCATGCACAGTATGATCGTAGTAATTGAGCGCTCGGAACGTCTGTACGATCAAGGCTTTCAGTTTCAGGGTGGGAATGTTGTGCCTGAGTATGGAGTAGCGGCAACATTTGAGCAGTTCACTCAGTTTCATGAAGACATGCGTGATTGGGAAACTCACGTGCAACTGCAAAATGATTTGGTTGAGTATATGTGGACTCATGTTGGCAATCAATAGATGTATCTTTTTTTATTCGTTTGCAGAACTATGTGAAACATTTTTATTTTTATTTAGCATGTAAACTATACTATTTATTTGGGCGGACTATTTTGTTTGTTAAATTTTTATTTCATCATATGTAAAATTGGGCGGCCAGCCGGCCACGCGTGCACATATAGGTCGGCGCGTTGGGCGCGCTACCGACCCATATGAAAAACAGAGCGGAAACCGGGCGGGCGGCCGACCCAAACAGACAAAAACGGACGAAATCGCCGTCCGTTTGGGTCGGCCCGTTGGAGTTGCTCTAACATTTTCTTGCTAGTGCAATGGTCTCGGACCAAATATTCTTCTACAGAATGGCCGAACTGAAACGTTCGGATGGATCATCCTGTGGGGTTGCTTACACCCATAGGTTAGAAAATTTTGCTTCTTTCTAAACTCTCCCCGTCTTCTTCACATCGGACTGTACATCATTAACGCGACTGCCGGCCATAAATAGTAGCCGTGACTTGTGACTGATAGTTTCCCAACTGATTCCTGCATTAATTCCTCTCCCAATCGATCGATGATTTATTGTGCACATCGCCGCTACTATATAAATGAAGACATCGCCATGTCCATTGCAGCATACATCTAAGTAGTTGCATATCCCACACTTCTCATAACAATGACGATTTTGTTCTCGCGCGAGCAAGAGCTGCTCATCTCCGTTGTATTTGTCTTTCTTGCATTCCTCTACATGTACTCCAGGTCTAGTAGTCGATCACATGGCCAATCAGTGCTCCCCGCAGACTGGCCAATAGTGCACATGTTGCCTGGAGTCATTGCCAACCTCCATAATGCACATGACTATTTCGCTGCTATCCTTACTGAAGCAGGCCACAACTTCAGGTTACATATTCCCCAAAGGCACATATTTCTCACTTGTGACCCTGGGAACGTCCGGCACATCTTCACAACGAACCACGCAAACTTCCCCAAGGGCCTCGAGTTTGCAGCCATCTTCGACATAATGGATGGAGGCATCTTCACAGTCGACGGTGAGCCATGGCGACGGCAGCGCACAAAATTCCAGAGCGTGCTCAGCAGCCCAGGGTTGGTTTCCAGTATGGCAGCATGCTGCCGCGACAAGGTAGAGAATGGCCTCCTCCCCTTTTTTACTGACATGGCAAGCACCAACACTCCATTTGACATGCAAGAAGTGATTTCGAGGTTTGTGTTTGACTTGGCTGCCACGCCTCTCTTCGGCGTGGACCCTAGCCTCCTCTCCTCGGACATGCCGTCCATGGATGTTGCAGTTGCCATGGACACGGTCATGGAGGTAGGCTTTTTTCGGCACGTCATGCCGGCCTCTTGTTGGAAAGCTATGAGGAGGCTAAATATCGGCCCGGAGAGAAAGCTTGATGAGGCGCACAAGGTGATACGAGGCTTTTTCATGGAGATGATCGAGAAGAAAAAGATCAATGGAACATGTGTTTGTATTAACAGGGAGAAAGAGCGTGTGGATGTTCTGTCCTCCTACATCAATGACCCAGACTACGCAGACGATGACTTGCTCCGTGCGAAGCTCCTTAGCCTCATGCTCGGTGGGAGGGACACAATTGGCACCACGTTGCCATGGATCTTCTATATCCTTGCCAAGAACCCTAACATCGTTTCAATCATACGCAATGAACTCTCACCCATTGCATCACACAAAGTAGCCATGGGTAAGAGTTCCATGGTGATCTTTGAGCCAGAGGAGACCAAGCATTTGGTCTATCTAAAAGCTGCCCTCTACGAGACTCTCAGGTTGTACCCATCAGCACCAATAGAGCGCAAGACAGTGGCTACCGCTGATATCATGCCGAGTGGCCATGAGGTGCACACCGGCGATACCATCCTTATTTCTCTCTACTCCATGGCGAGAATGGAGGGCGTGTGGGGTAAAGACTGTCGCGACTATAACCCACATAGGTGGCTCTCAGAGGATGGCAACAAGCTGGTGTATGTACCGTCCCACAAGTTCTTGTCCTTCAACTCAGGCCCAAGGATGTGCCCTGGAAAGGACATCGCTGTTGTGCAGATGAAAACCGTTGTTGCGGCAGTGGTTTGGAACTTTGACATGGAGGTGGTGGAAGGGCAGAGCATCCAGCCCAAGCTGTCTTGTACACTACAAATGAAGAATGGGCTTATGATGATCCTGAAGAAGCGAGAAATATAAAAGTAGACTCTGTTTATAAATTGCATATGAATAACGCATCCATCATGGATGCTTTATTACAGAACATGAAGTTATATGTTTGGTTATGTTTGACACTTTGCTTGGAAGTTATTATATTCCTCATGTGCATGAAATGTGTTATATATTTGTAAAAAAGGGTTCTTGACCACGTGAGATGTTTGTAAAATCTCTAGTATATATGAGGCATCCAAATATTATACATCGATGCATACTCTGGGTCATGTACTTCATCCTTTCTCCGTTGGGTCTCGTTGCCACAATGCTGCACTATTGTTTGCATATGTGAGGGTACAATTCAGAAAGAAAAGAACCTTTTTCAAGTATTTTGTTAAAAATATTGTTCTTATTCGCTTACCAATCTTCTTCGTTTGATTCCGCAAGGTATTATCTTTCTTCTTATTCTGGCAGTAGCTACAACATCCTGGTTCATCATAAGTTCTTCCTTCACAAATGTCGCAACAAAAGATCAAGTTTAATTTACGTAGATGTGGATGCATATCACGCCAGCTGCCTACATGACTGCTGGACAGTCCATCACCTACGCTGCCCTCGTCTTCCGTCCCGCTGCACGCCCACCCCAGGGCGTCGGAGCTTCTGTACGTGATTTGGGATGTTGTGAAAGCAGGCCGTAGCTTCAACTCGCTGTGATCACCATAGTTCAAAAGTACTTAACAGTCACGAATAAGCTAATTCAAATGTTCAATGAATTTAAATATGATTTTTAGGCCACCCATTCACGGGAAATGTACTTGAATTTGTAGTAACAGGCTTATCTAGTGCAAACAAATATGTGCATCTAAGTATTCTTTAGATGATGATTCTTGAAGTCAACATGTCCATGCATACATTTTGATCAGTTGGATTGTTCAGCCATTAAACGATGCAACTGTTATTTTCAAGATTGCATTGCAGTTCAACTGTAAGGAAAGCGTATACGCAATTGTTCCTTTGTCTTCATTATATAAGACATGATATTTCTTGGCATGGGGACAAGATTTAAGAGCAACGGGGCCACCTTTGCCGGCCCACTCTACTAGTGGACAGTTTTGAACTATAAGTCTCTATAGAGCGCTAAATTCTATCAGTGTCAGTTAACCCAAATGTCAAAGAGCTAACTAATTATTGAACCAGAGAAATATTGAAGTATAAGTGCATTGTCCATCTTACTCCATGATTCCGGCACCATCAATCCATTCTGATCAAATCAGAATGACCCTGTACAGTTCCAGTTTTTCTTTTGGCTGACCCTGTACAATTATTTTCTTCTCTTTATTGCTGCTTCGTCTGTTCCAACATATATAAATAAATTTCCTCTGTATTCATTATAAGCCATGATATTTCAAGGGATGGGCCCAAGATTTAAGAGCAATGGGGTCAGCTTTGCCGGGCCAATCTACTAGTGGACACAAACTATAACTCTCTATACAGAGCTAAATGTCATCAGTGTCGGTTTTCACTGAGTTTTTTATTTTTATTTTCTGTTCGTTTGTTTTTTTTCCTTTCCTTCTCGGCTTTCTTAGGTTTTTCTGGTTTCTTTGCTTCCTTTCATTTCATTTGGTTTTTGTTGGCTTTTAGTACAGATTTAACATTTTTGATATACATCAGAGGCATTTTTTATATACACGTTTAATTTTTTTGAAATACATGATTAATATTTTTTTGAAATCCTATATTTTTATCTCTATTTCTTCCATACACATTGTAAATTTTTGTTATATATCTAATGTATTTTTATAAAACATGTTTACATTTCTCAAATACATGTTTAACAATTTTCAAATACAAGTTTAACATTTTTTGAATACATGGTCAACACTTTTTATATAAACATATTTAACATTTTCCAAATGCTTCACTAAAAAACTCAAATACAAAACTAACATTTTTTAATATATGGTCAATATTGTTTCCATTTTTTTGAAATGTTTGATTACCATTTTTAATTATAGGATTCACATTATTTAATACATGGTCGACATTATTTGGTACACATTTAACATTTTCAAATGCATGATTAACATTTTTATATACTTGGTCAAAATTTTCTCAAATGCTTGATTAACATTTTTTAAATATGTGGTCAAAAAAAATTCATACACATTGTAACTTTATGTATCCATTTTTTTGTATACATAATAAAACATTTTCTCTATATACACATTTCCCATCTTTTCAAATGCTTGGTTAATATTTTTCAAATGTTTTATGCAGAGAGTTATTGTAATTTACATAGTTAAAATATTTGGAAGTAAAAACGAAATTAAAAATAAATAGAACTTGAAACGGGAAAACAAATGAGGTTGTGGCCTCCCCTTCATGCGAGGGTTCCCTACATCTCACTATATGCGACACATAGGGCACCTGCAGAGGGAAATTTCTATTTGACGCACATTGCGTCAAACTGTCGAGCAATTGCACAGACGGAGCGACCGATCGAGCGATTGGCCGGCCCATCTGTAGCAGGTACAGGTTTCGGTTTTTGCCAATCTTCCAGAGGGTTCCCAGCGGTTTTTATCGGTTTCAGGAACCTTCTAGAAGGTTCCTGGACTGGTTTTTCTATTTTACTTTTTCCTTTTTACTTTTTGCTATTTCATTTCCTTTTTGCTTGTTCTTGTTTTTGTTTTCTTGTTTCTTTTGTTTGATATTTTCAAATATTTGTTCCGAATTTCAGAAAAATATCATATAAAAAATTCTGTCAACAATTTTAAACCATGTTTGCCTTTCAAAAAATGTTCTTGCTTCCAAAATTTGTTCACAATTTTTAAAAAATCCATGTTTCAAAAATTGTTCTCATTCTCAAAATTTGTTCACGATTTCAAAAAAATCGTGTTTAAAAAAATGTCCAGGGACTTCAATAAATTTTCCTGTTTTCAAATTTCGTTCACGCTTTCATAAAATAATTTCTGTTTTGAAAAATGTTCAGAAATTTCAAATTTTATTCACAATTTAAAAAAATGTTCATGTTTCAAAAAATGTTTGTAAATGTCAAAATATTTTCGGGTTGACAACATTTTTTCGCATTTTCAAAAAATAGTCCTCATGTTTGGAAAAGTTGTTCGAAAATTTTCAAAAAAAATCCAAATTTATAAAAAATATTCTATTTTACAGACAGTGTCCAGAAATTTTAAAAATAGGAGGAATTTCTACATTTTGTTCTTGTAATTCGAAAACTATTATAGAATTTCAGATTTTGTTCACATTTTCCAAAATTTTGTTTGTGGTTTTTAAAATTTGTTCAAAGCTGTTTAATAATTTGTATGCTACAGCAAATTGGACTTTAGAGTGAATATTGCGTGATGGTGAAAAACGATTCACGCAATTACCTGTGACCATCCGCTATAAGGTGTAGTAGCTAGCAGCATGTGTTAGCTATTGCGATGTCGCGAGTTCGATCCTAGCAGCCGCGCTACTTTTTTGTGGGATTTTCCTCCTTTACATGGGCCGGCCCTGTCGGAGGCGCTCTTGTGCATGAGGCCAACTGTTTGCCGCAGTTAGCAAACGGCCAAAATGGTTGTATAGGATGCCCAACTCTGATAATTCCATTCCATGATTGAATAAACTCGAGAGAGAATCAGACTTCATAATAACGCGGGTGCATCCGAGATAAATCGTGGTACCACAAAAAGTCCCTCTTTGCAACGCCATAGCCACCGCTGTCATGCTACTGAGTAAATTCTTGAGAACCCATGAACAACCTGTCGTCGCTTCCTCCTTTGAGTTTCGAAGTATAGCTAGCAGTTGCAGCTCCCGACCCGTCCTCAAAATAAGCAGCATCGACATTCATTTTTATAACAACCCGCGTGAGATCTCTCCCAGGTGGTTTTACGCGGGTCAGCAGCGTCCAAAGATTTTGCAAAGTTTTCCTGTGGAGCAACGGAGTTTCCTTGAGTTACATTATATATTGATTGCGTAGGTGGTATGGACAAGATGGATTATAGCCACTCGTACCATTTTTAGATTTAATTATAATTGTAATAATGATATAAATAATAATAAAGAAGGAAAAAGATGGTAGGAAGCCGCCGGGTAATTCCTGGGCCGCGGGAGGCGCCACCTCGGCCTCACGTTTGGGCGACGTGGCGCGCATCGGGCGGGGACTCGTCTCGCCTTCCTCCTCCACCACCACCACCGGACGGCAGACAGAGAAACGGAGAGAGCCAATAGAAAAATCCCCTCTTTTCCATCAATCAATCGCGTGGAGGAAAAGAGAGGAAGAAGGAGGAAGGAACCGACGAAGGACAAGCTAATCCTCTCCCCTCCGCTCCAATCCTCGCCGCCTCCCTCGCCGGGACGCTACGCCACGGTACGGTACGGTGCGCGCCGCCTCTTCCCCACCCCCTTATCCCCCCTCCCCTCCGACTGGCCCAACCCCGACCGAATCGAATCCGGGGGAGGGGCGGCTGTCTACCTATACATAGATTGATTGGTCCAAGAATCCCCAAATCGAATCCATCCTCTTTGCTTTGGTTTCTTTCTTTCTCTGTTTATCCTTCTCGTTGATTAGGAGGAGGATTAGGTGCTCTGTTTTCGTTGCCGCGGTTGGTTCCGCCGTTGCTCTCTTTTGTTCGCTTCCTGCCATGGTTTCCTGTCTTCTTCCTCCCGCGGATTGGGTTCTGACTTCTGACCGGTCTCCCTCTCCTTCTTCTTCTTGCAGCGCGGGATCAGCAATAAAGCAGAGGAATTTCGGGCGGAGGATCTCGTTGCTCCTTCTTCTACTTCTTCTTCTTGATTGATCGGCCGATAGGCGCGCGGGCCGGGCGGATCCAGCGGCAGCCATGATGATGGTGGACACGGTCAGCGCCAGCACCTCCTTCATCGCGCGCCACCCCTTCGACCACCACCGGCCCCGCCGGACGCTGCTCCACGTCGTCAGCTGCCGGCCCCTCCGCACGCCCTTCGCGGGCCGCCGCCTCGTGGCCAGGAGGCAGCCGTCGCTTCCTGCGCAGCAGCGGCTCGCGGACTGGCCCGTCAGGGCGCTCGCGGCGGTCGGGTTCACCAAGGAGGCCGTCCCGCGCAAGGACTTCCGTGGGATCCCAGGGGACGGCGACAACGGATTAGGGACCGACGACGATGCCCCCCCTGCCGCGACGCCGTCGTGGCCGCCGCGGAACAGGGCGGACGACCCGAGCCTGCACAACCCCCTGCTCCGCCTCGAGCGCATGGGCTGCGGCTGGGTCGGCGTCATCTTCGAGTGGGAGGGCGTGGTGGTGGAGGACGACACGCGGCTGGAGCGGCAGGCGTGGCTCACCCTCGCCGAGGAGGAGAGCAAGTCGCCGCCGCCCGCGTTCGTCCTCCGGCGGGTCGAGGGGATGAAGGCGGAGCACGCGGTCTCCGAGGTGCTCTGCTGGTCCCGGGACCCCTCTGAGCTGCGGCGCCTGGCGGCCCGCAAGGAGGAGATCCATGGCGGGCTCCGCGGCGCCGCCAGCCAGATGCGGGACGGGTCGAGGGAGTTCATGAGCACGCTCGTCAACTACAAGATCCCCCTCGCCGTAGCCTCCACGCGGCCCCGCAAGGCCGTCGAGGCGGCCATCGAGGCCGTCGGCGCGCGGGGGTTCTTCGACGCCGTCGTGGCGGCGGAGGACGTGTACCGGGGCAAGCCCGACCCAGAGCTGTTCCTCTACGCCGCGCAGCTGCTGGGCTTCATCCCCGAGCGCTGCGTCGTGTTCGGCAACTCCAACTCTGCCGTGGAGGCCGCGCACGACGCCCGCATGAAGTGCGTGGCCGTCGCGAGCAAGCACCCCGTCTACGAGCTCGGAGCTGCTGACCTCGTGGTGAAGCGGCTCGATGAGCTCTCCATTGTTGACCTCAAGAACCTCGCCGACATCGATTCCCCTGAGTTCGGCATGGAGCCCGAGCCGGAGATGGAGGAGGAGGAGGACGAGGCGCCACCGTCGACCGCCGTGGGCGTCGACGATATATTCTTGTAGGAGGAGACTCATGAGCCGCCGGTATGTATGTACATTTGATTTGGGTTGGCCCTTCTCCTGCTGCACGTGTGTATGATGGATAATTCATGATAGCGATCAGGAAGGAAGGAAGGGCTTTATTATCTATCCTTCTAATCCGTGTTAGGTTGTGTTATGTACATGGAATGTATCTTTAGAACTCACACAAACTGTATATATACTTGGAAAAAAAATGGATACTATATATACGTCAGTGCATCTGAACTGCATTACCTTCCTGGTGTGGATGGTGTAATAGCTCAGAAGAAGGAACATATGTTTATTTGCAGTGAATAACAGAACTACATATTCTACTTGTTGCCTCTGGTCTTTTTATATGAAACCAAAGAGTCTTGCATTGCTTTTGATGTTGAGGATCCAATGAACATCTATTCCTGTGTGATGATGTTCTGTTGATCGGAATTCTATTAGACCCACTGAACGTTAGTCTATTTCATTGCTTGTATTGTTCCTACTACTTCGAACTGCAGTGTCTCTTTGATAAAATGAAAAAGGTGCTTGTATTCTTTGGAAGAATTGCACATGTTAACTGGTTGTTGCCTGCTCTGTTTCCTGCTTGGAGCAGCAATTCTTCTTCGCTTTTATCTGACGGAAAGAAGTGTTCCAATTGCCTGGTATAGATTTTGTGGGTCCAATGAGTATTATTCCTGTGTGATGATGTGCTGTTGCTCAGAATTATGTTCTTACTTGCAAGGGTATATTATCAAGATCTCCCATTGTTGTTTAGAATTTTGGGGATCCACCGAAATGTTATTTATGTCTCTGGTGTATTTTTAGCAAGAATCCTGAATAACCACTGTAGTACAAGTGTTACTTGCTGCCTGCTTTATATGTTCCTACTTGTAAGTTGTAACAGCATTTGTTTCCCCCTAATTCATGTTGCTTTGGATTTCGAGGAACCAACACGAGTATTTATATCTGTATTTCTGTGTGATGTGCAGTGTTAACCAGAATCATATAGGGCCACTGTAGGTTAGTTACTGTATAAGGCGTCTGAACTGCAGTGCTTCCTGATGTGATGATGATGCACCGTGGATGTGAATCCTGTAGAGCCACCGGCTGCTGGTGTCAAGGATGATGATGATGCATCAGGGAGGCATCTAAACTGCAGTTCCTGATGTGATGTGTGTAGCTCAGATGGACATGCCTGTGTTTGTTCCAGCTACTTGCAACAGTTACATATATTGTTTCTTCTGATGAAAAGGAAAGGTCCTTGTATTGCTTAGAACTTTGAGGATTATATTATGCCTATGCGATGTACCATCACAGCCAGGATTCTGATACCTGTTAGAAAAATAGGTATCGAATGAAGGATGTTTCCTTTTTGTCAGGATTCGAATGAACGGGATTGTCAGGGATGAACAATCACAGCCAGTCAAGGCAGTGCTTGTTTGGACCTGTCTTGCCTGTGGATGATGCCTGTTATTGAGCAAGCAAACCAGTAGCAGTAAACTGGGTAGAGCTGGTGCCTGGTCCAAACTCCAAACCGAGCAATTGACCACTGTGATGCTCATAGTTCTTATACTTGTGTTTCTTATACTTTATAGCTCGGATGGATACATGTCTATCTGCAATGGAAACTGGTTAGACCTTCCATCCCTGTTGCCTGTGCTCTTGTGTGCCTAGTTTCGGTAACAGTGTCAAGACCTTCCATCCCTCTTCAGAATTTTGGGGATCCAGTTGAATGTTATTACGTGCGTGGTGTAATTTAATCAGAACCTGAATGAAGAATTGGATACATGTCGAATGAAGAATTGGCCACTGTGAACCTGTGATGCTGCTCCTAGTTCTGTTTTTCTTCTGTCCACTGGCAGTTTTCATGCTGCGGATGATTCATGATGTGTGGATGGTGTATGACTCAGAAGATGGATATACATGCCTATTTGGATATCTGTAGAGCATCTGAATGTTAGCGTCAAATGGGCGATGGTACGTCAGGGCATCTAAACTTCCTGATGTGATGTGTAGGCTCCAAGATCCATCTCCAGGTGAATAGTCATCTTCATGTTTATTATTTTGTCAAGGATGTAGTCTAAAAAAATTGCGTTGAGGATGAATATGGCGCCGCCGCCGCCACTCGGTTCACACACCCCCAGTGTTTCACTGAACAATTCACTCTGTCTACTTTGAGTATGCAGTGAGTATTTATGCTCATGCATTGTATTGCTATAATCAGACAGAAGAGATTGTTTTTGTCAAAAAAGGGTGATGACTTTGTCGAAGGTGATGATGCAGACAGACTACTCAATTCACATCAGAGTCAGTGGTTCACTGGATCTGTCTCTTCCACTAGTGGATAAGCAAACCACTTGTAGTAAAGTAAGCTAGGAAGAGCTGGATGGCTGGCGGCCTAGTACAAACTCCAAAGTAAACAATTGACCATTGTTTTTTTTTGAAACGAAGGCAAAAGATTTGCCTCATCCATTAAATAAGAGGAGAATAGAGTTTGACAGATTGCAAGTGACCCTACAAAAAAAACCGCATGGCAATTACTCTCGTACAACAATACGTCTTAGTTTCTTAGCACCCGTTGTAACCCATAGGTTGGCCTCAAGCAAAATATTTTGAAGAAGAATAGGCGGTGGCGCACTCTTGTGGCGGGCGTTTCTCTCATTCCAAAGAGTCCAAGAGACTAGCATGGTCGTCTGTCTGGATTTCGCATGTCGGTTCTTCTATCCAGTCAGAGTCAAGTCAGCGAGTGCTTCATTGGATCTGTGTCTCACCTGTGGATAAGCAAACCACTAGTAGTAGCAAAATAAAGTACTAAGATAGGAAGAGTTGGATGATTGGTGGTGCAATCCAAAGTCCAAACTGGACCAGACAATTGGCCACTGTGATGCTGTTGATGATGCTCACCTGCAATGCACTGTGGATCAGTATTAAGTTTAAAACCCCATCCAGTCATGCAGGGATGCATCTACTCTGACCACAGAGCATGGAGAAACTCCAAGATCCATCTTCAGATCAAGCACTGGATGTTGTTATGGTCATCGTCCTCATCCTGAAGAGTGATGAAGCAATTTTTGAAGCATAGGCAGCTAGTACTTTTCAAAATGTGTTGGGATTTCGTTTCTGATGGAAGAGCTTGTTGCCTCTGGCTCTGGGGGAAGAGAGGAGCAGGGTCGCATGGGTGGCAGGGTGCCGGTGGGTGGCCATGGCGACGGCCGGCCGGCCACATGCGCCCCACGTGCCTCGGCGCCATCCCGGCCGTCCGTCGCCCACACGTGTCGCCGCGCCGTGCCACCGTGCCAGCCATAACCCGGTCGCACGCCTCGCACGCGCGCGCCAACCCTAGCGTGCACGCGTGCCCTGCCCGTTCCCCACACGGCACGGCGGCGCGTCGGCCCGATCGATGCTGCGGCTGGATCCGGGGGAGGAGGGCGAGCTGATGGGCGGCGGGGCCGTCAAGGATGAGGAGGACTCCGACGAGGAGGAAGGGGAGGAGGACTTCTTGGTGGCCGGCGACGAGCGGCGGCCTCCGGAGCAGAGCAGGCGGAGGGGCCGGGGGAGGGAGGAGAAGGAGCGGACCAAGGCGCGGGAGCGGCGGCGGCGGGCGGTGACGGGGCGGATCCTGGCGGGGCTGCGGCGGCACGGCGGCTTCGGGCTGCGCTCCCGCGCCGACGTCAACGAGGTGGTCGCCGCGCTCGCCCGCCACGCCGGCTGGGTCGTCCTCCCCGACGGCACCACCTTCCCCTCCCACCCCCACCCCCACCCCCAGGCAAGTTTCCATTTTTCCTCTCTGCTTCTATAGTTCTATAGCTTGCCCCCCTCGCCTGGTCACCACTCACCCACGCCACCTCAGCTCACCCAGTGAGTGAGCTCCCAGTGACAGTGAGTGAGCAGTGGCATTCATTTATGACGTCATAAGCCGCCGTATACGGGCAGTAGAGCCGGATAATACGGCGTATTCTGAGATTAAAAAGCTGGGATTTTTGGTGGCCGTCCATGGCCGCAAAGGGGGGGCGGCGGCGCGGGATCACGGGCGGCTGCTCCCGCCCCCGCACCCGCCTCCCGTGGGCGCGCTCCACCGCCACCTCCCCCGTCTTCTTCCTCCCTCCCATTCTTTGAGATCCGACGCTAACTGCTCCTCCTCCTGCTACTACTCTGCTCCTCCAGACGCCGCGCCCCGCCATGCTCGCACCGGCCATCTCCCTCTCCTCCCCCTCCGCCGCCGCCACCGCCGCGCTGCTCCCAGTCTCCTCCTCCTGCGCCCCAGGCATCGCCGTGCCCCCGCTCGCCGCGCGCCCGATCTCCCGCCGCGCCGGGTGCGCCCCCGCGCTCCGGACCGCCGCCGCCTCCTCGCCCTTCGTGGTGCCGCGCGCCGTGCCCGAGGGCGCCCCCGCGTCGCCGCTGCTCGCCGTGCCGGTGCCAGACGACGAGGACGCCGACGCCGCCATGGACGGCGGCGACGGGGGCGAGCAGACCGGCCTCGCGACGCGCCCGGCGGCGGCCGTCGTGGCCCCGCCGCGGCCCCCGCCCGAGCGGGACTTCGCCGGCACGCCCTACGTGCCCGTCTACGTCATGCTCCCGGTAATCCAGATACCATTCTCTTCTTTCACGTTGAGCTCCACGTGTGCGTTGTGTTTGATGACATTGGCCGCAATTGCTGACCCCGCCTTCGTCATTTGTAGCTCGGGGTGGTGACCGTGAAGGGCGAGGTGGCGGAGGCGGACGAGCTGGTGGCGCAGCTGCGGGTGCTCAAGGCGGCGGGCGTCGACGGCGTCATGGTCGACTGCTGGTGGGGCAACGTCGAGGCGCACCGGCCGCAGGAGTACAACTGGGCCGGCTACAAGCGCCTCTTCCACATCATCAGGGACCTCAAGCTCAAGCTGCAGGTCACACATCCATCCATTTCCGAATCAAATTATTAGTGTCTTGCAATAAAGATGCACATATCATGAATTTGAGTTTCCTTTGCTGAATTTTGCTATTCTGATTGATATAACTTAGGTGGTCATGTCGTTCCATGAATGCGGAGGCAATGTCGGAGATGACGTGTCCATTCCTCTCCCGGAATGGGTGATAGAGATCGGAAAGAGCAACCCGGACATCTACTTCACCGACAGGGAGGGAAGGCGTAATACGGAGTGCCTCTCGTGGGGCATCGATAAAGAAAGGGTTCTACAAGGCCGAACTGCGGTCGAGGTACGATCATTTCACTGTATCCCAATGGATGATAAGTGGGAATTGGAGAAACCAGGGGGGAACTTTATATTTGTATGCATGCTTACTCATCTCTTGATCTCGAATTTCCACCAAATTGCTGCACTCTGTTTTTGAATTGACTCCCATTTCCCAACTACTTGAACCCTGCAAAAGCTTTTCCAACTAATGCCCTCTAAATTATGCTTTAGGTGAATCTGTTACTTCTTGTGAATTCATTAGTTCTCTAAATGTGCAATGCCACCTTCCTGAATTCGTGTGCACTTGATATACAAATGGTCCAGGGAACATGAGATTTATCACCAACACCCTGTTTATACGTACTTAGGCCCTGTTTGGATCACCGTTTTCGTTTTAAATACCTCCGTAAAAATTACATGCCACGGTCAGTCGTTTTGTTTACGGCCGGAAATTGCTCATTAGCTGTTAAGTTGCACCTGTAAACAAAACACCTCCGTGTTATTTTACACCCATCCCAAGTGCGGCCTTAATACATAGTAATAAAGAAGGAACTGCTGTAGTCTGTTTTAGAGGGTCTTGAATAAAGAAGCTGCACCTGCTGTATATTTTCCATGTGTTCTAGTTTTATAGTGGGTATATCATGAAACTTAAATGTCGGCTTTCTGTGTTTAAGATTTTCAGTTTATCGGAGGGTTATATGTGTTTCTCCATTTCACCCCCATTAATCATTGCAGGTGTACTTTGACTTCATGAGAAGCTTCCGAGTAGAATTTGACGAGTATTTTGAGGATGGGATCATTTCAGAAATTGAGGTTGGACTAGGTGCTTGTGGAGAGTTACGGTATCCATCTTATGCAGCAAACCATGGCTGGAAATACCCTGGCATTGGAGAGTTTCAGGTAAAGCTTCATCTCTACACTTTATCTTTCAGGGGTCATTTTCTACTTAAAGGTATATTGGCATTGCCAATCCGTGCTATATCATCTATATCTCGTCAAGTTTCTTATAGCATAAGAGGGGTATCAGTTGAGGATGTATTTTGCTCCAGTGCTATGACAGGTACTTGCAGAAAAATCTGAGGAGGGCCGCAGAAGCACGGGGACACGCCATGTGGGCAAAGTCACCAGACAACGCTGGCCACTATAATTCTGAACCAAACAACACTGGATTCTTCTGTGACGGAGGAGATTATGATAGCTATTATGGCCGGTTCTTCCTCAACTGGTACGCCCAGGTGCTGCTGGATCATGCGGACCGCGTGCTGATGCTAGCCAGGTTGGCCTTTGAAGGCTCAGCTATTGCTGTCAAGGTCAGTCATAATCGTCAGTTAGTTACTTCACAAAGCATCAGTACCTCTGGACATCTGTATCGGGGGCATTTTGATCTTCCTAGTGTTGAGATAAACTTGTTTTCGCATACGAAATAAACTAAATGATCTGACATCAAGATTTGCTCCTGTGACATGAACAGGTGTCAGGCATACACTGGTGGTACAAAACTGCCAGCCATGCTGCTGAGCTGACTGCTGGGTTCTACAACCCATGTAACCGCGACGGCTACGCTCCAATTGCTCAAGTATTGAAAAAGCATGGTGCGGCTTTGAACTTCACCTGTGTTGAACTGCGCACCATGGATCAGCATGAGGTGTACCCCGAGGCCTTGGCTGATCCAGAGGGCTTGGTATGGCAGGTACGGGGCCTTCTACATTTTTTAGAGAAAAACGGGACCTTCTACGTTTACAGAGATGCTTATCATTCACTTTCACATTTTCTTAGCGGTATTTTAGAGTGCTAGTTTACTCTCTGGTTAGTGAATCTCTCTGACTTGAGCAACTAGTTGGTAGGGTTTTGTGCGAACATTCGGTTTCGTAAATCATGTAGCCAACTGAATTCTTCTGTTCATTACTTGAGAGCAGCTATCTTGATGATAGTATACCAGTGTTTGATCTGTTGGATTATTGTTTGTTATTCAGGTGCTGAATGCTGCATGGGATGCCGGGATACAAGTGGCCAGTGAGAACGCTCTGCCTTGCTATGACAGGGACGGCTTCAACAAGACACTGGAGAACGCCAAGCCGCGGAACGACCCCGATGGGCGGCACCTGTTCGGGTTCACCTACCTGAGGCTCTGCAGCACCCTCTTCGAGGGACCCAACCTCCCCGAGTTTGAACGTTTCGTCAAGAGAATGCACGGTAAGATTACAAGGTCTCTTGTCATAGCTGCATGACCCACCTCTCGTATACCACTGCTGGTAATGACGATTCCTTTCGGTCTTCTTTGCAGGCGAAGCGGTTCATGACCTGAGGGCGTAGATTGTCAGCATGTTACATACATAAGTACATATATAGAAGACATTCTTGTTGTCCCAGGCCTTTGCTATGGTTCTCATTGGGGATCCACATGTGCCATTTTTGTCTCGTGATAGGTTGATATTTGAGCTATATATTGAACCGAATAACGCCGCTCCAAGATGTAAACCATATATATCTTTCGTGCTTATAGTCCTAGTCATCAAGCTCGAGGATCATAAGTTGGTTTGCCTGTCGAGTGGCTGAGAACGCCGTGAGCATCGCGTCGGGTCATAGCTTCTGTAAAAGGTTTGAGGCTGTGCGAATAAAAATGCTGACGCTGTTCTCTCTCTCTCCTGTGATGCTCTTAGTTAAGCAGCATGATTCTTTTTTTTTGTTTGGTATTGATATGTTTGTGTCATGTCTTCTTTTCTTGATGGAGAGGGACGCCAATTTTTAAAGCTGCAATGCTCGAAAGCGGCCCAGGGCATGGCCCAATCCTGGGGCCGCCATTGTATGCAATTTTTTTAAAAGCAAAACAGGGTTTCCCCTCCGATTTCTATTAAAGAAACCATCAGAAGTCCAGTACAAGTAACCAGAACACAGACCCGAACATCCAACACATCTAAAGCAAATATCCAGCCGCCTCCTGCAGCCACAACTTGCTAGACCAAGCAGACACAACAACTTGCTAGACCAAGCAGACACAACGATCCATCTATTACAATTCTACCAAAAGGAAGCCAAGCAGCTAGAAACGGACGTCTAGATAAGAAGGTCCATTCCCATGGAGACGCGCACCATCACATATGTAGCCGCGGCACGCCAAAACGCCACCCTTGTGAAGCCCTGTATATCTCACTTGCCACCTGTTCGACGAGTCTTGCTCCCAGCATCAACATTTTTTCTTCTGGGCCCTTTCTCTGCAAAACAGCCCAGTCAGTAATCCAATTACACATTCTTTTGATAATCCCATATGGGTCATTTATATTGTTCCCGCCAAAAATAATATCATTTCTGCAATTTCAAATTGCCCAAAGTAAGGCAGAAAAGTGCCAGTCAACACCAGCCTTTTGTCATTTTTGTTAAATTTCTTAAGCCAGTTCCCAAAGCAATCATTCAGATCTCTCGGGATCTGCTTTAAATCAAAAGCACAACCAACCAGACTCCAGATGAGCCTAGCTACCGAACAGGAGAAGAAGAGGTGATCAATGCTCTCCTCTTTTCCACACAGGACACACTGTTTGTCCCCTTTCCACCCTCTCTTTAACATATTATCTCTGGTTAGGATGCTTTTTTTTGTTTAACAGCCATAGGCAAAATTTGATTTTCGCTGGCACCTTTGTTTTCCACAAGAATTTTTGCGGGAAACCCACATCTGTTTTAGTGAGATGGGGGTAAAGGGACTTCACAGAAAATTTCCTATTAGCAGGCATCATCCACATAGGTTTATCTTTTCCTCCATACATCAGTATCTCTTCACATCTCTTTTTAAGCTATTCGATAGTTGTTCAGTATCCCCAAACAGAGCTCTTCTAAAAGAGAAGAGATCCCATCCTTTGTCAATGGCTCCCTTGACAGAAATGTTTTGATCATTACTAATGAAGTAAAGAGAAGGGTAGGCCTCTTTCAAAGGTTTGTCATCTACCCACCAATCCTCCCAAAAGCTGGTATTTCTACCATCACCAAGTTTTTTCTTAATATGAGGATAAACAAATTTCCTAATTTTGAGAAGACTGAACCAGAATTGGGAGTCCCCATTTTTATGTTTTATTCCAGACAGACATTTCTCTTTAATATATTTGGCTCTAATTATATTTTTCCAGAGTACATCATCATCCTATAGTTTCCACACCCACTTGGCTAGTAAAGCAATATTAAAGAGTTCCAAATTAGTAACTCCCAGCCCCCCTTGCTGTTTTGGGAGACAACAAGTCTTCCATTTGACCAAGTGGTATTTCTTTTTATCTTCTTCAGCTTGCCACACCAACCTAGCCCTATAAAAATCTACCTTTTCCTTTACTTCAGCAGGGAGAAGGTAAAATGACATCATATATATGGGTATGTTGGTAAGACAAGATTGAACCAATGTTACTCTGCCATCTATATTAAGCAATCTCCCCTGTCAGCAAGCACACCTTTTTTCAATTTTCCAGTCATATTTTTCCACATGTTGTTTCTAATTCTTTTACTAGAAACAGGTAAGCCAAGATATTTCAGAGGCATTTCACCAAGGGCGCATGTGAATATCTCCTGATAGATATCACTTTTGTTTTTTTGCTTCCCCAAATAGATATATATCACTTCCACTTTTGTGGAAGTTTATTGTCAGCCCAGACATCTGCTCAAAAGCAGTTAGTATGAATTTGAGATTTCTAGCTGATTCTTCATCATCCTGTACCAGGAATATAGTATCATCAGCATATTGTAGCATATTTACACCATTTTCATGAACATCAGTGAGTACCCTATTATATATCCCTCAGTCCTTGCTTTATCCATTATCAGGGCTAGGACATCGACTGCTAAATCAAATAGCAAAGTAGAAAGAGAGTCCCCTTGTCTGAGCCCTTTGAATGTTTTGAAAAAGGCCCCACACTATCATTAACCTTCACACCCATGTGTCCCCCTCTCATGGTGTGCATCACCCAATCACACCACTTGTCAGGAAAGTTTTTAAGTTTCAACATCTTGTGAACAAAAGGCCATTTAATCTTATCATATGCTTTTTCAAAGTCAACCTTGAATATCATAGCATTTTGTTTTTTTATTATGGATAGAGTTCAAAGCTTCATGCAAAATAACTATCCCTTGCATAATCTATTTGCATTTTACAAAGGCAGTTTGGATAGGAGAAATTATAGGATAAATCACTTTGCTAAGTCTATTCATCAAGACTTTAGTAATGATTTTGAAACTCACATTCAAAAAACATATAGGTCTAAATTTTTGAATCTGTTTAGCTTCTTTGGTCTTAGGGACCAAGTAATAATCCCATAATTGAGCCTGTCCAAGTCATCTTTTCCACTATGGAAGCCATCTAATATATTGTTCAGGTCATTTTTGACCATCTCCCAAAAGTTTTGATAGAATTCAATGGCAAAACCATCTGGCCCTGGACTTTTATTTTTATCCATGGAGAAAACCACATTTTTAATTTCTTCCAAGGAAAAAGGTCTGATCAACTCTTCCTGTGCATGGGAAGAAATCCCCTCAGCACCCTGGATATTGAGATTGATATTAGAGATTTATGTTTGCCCAAACAGTTTTTTAAGGACCCGGTAATGTAATCCATGAGCTCTTTATCTCCCTCAATCACCTCCCCATCCCGTTCCAATTTTAGAATTCTATTTTTTTCTTCTCCCATTTACCTTGGCATGATAGTATCTAGTGTTAGAATCACCATCTTTAATTTCTTTATCTTTATATCTTTGTAGCCATTTGATCTCTTCTAGCTTAAGTGGATCTTTCAGCTCCTTTCCTAATTTTTTTGCAACTCCCTATCGTGAGCACAAAGCCCTCTAACTTCAGCATTTTTATCAATTATATCTAGCAAGCTCATCAACTCTTTCTTCCCTTTTCTGTATGCAGCATTTGCATTTAGGACCCATCTTTTGATCTTCTGTCTAATATTCCTTAATTTTTTCTGCCAAGTATCTAGGCTAGATCAATTGCAGTTTATCCCCCAGTTTTTCTCAACAAATTCTTTAAATCCTTCCATCATCATCCAGGCATTTTCAAATATGAAAATAGGGTGAGCAGTCTTATGTTCCCCTGTGTCCAGTAGAAGAGGGGTGTGATCAGAGATCTCCCTCTCCAAAGCATTTACCATGGCCAAAGGGTATTTCTCTTCCCAATCAGGGCAAATTAGAACTCTATCTAACTTTTCCCCTGGTATAATTTCTCCCATTTATTGGCCCAAGTATAATTTCTCCCATTTATTGGTATATGTCTAAGCCAAGCATGCTCTATTATGCCATTAAACAGAAAACTAAAGTGATCAGTTCCCCTGGTTTGTTTTTTCAGAGATATTTCTGATTATATTAAAGTCCCTTCCAATCACACATGGTAGGGGGTTATCTTGATATATTCTGGATAGCTCAGCTAAAAAAGCTGCTTTTCCTTCTTTTTGAGCATCACCATATACTGTTACTAAGTTCCAGCTAAATTTAGTTTTTTTTCAAATAGAAGCATTCTATTAAAATATGTCCCTTTTTCCACTTGCAGAATATCAGAACAATCATTATTGACTCCTACTAGGATACCACCAGATTTGCCCATAGGAGCAATCCATTCCCAGAGGAAACTTTTTCCTCCAGAAAGGTTATGTAGTTCATTCTTTGAATAATCACTTTTGATAGTTTCTTGTAATCGCACAAAATGAAGATATTTTTCTACAATTGTATCTCTAACGAAGTTTCTTTTAATATCCTGCCGTATCCCCCTGACATTCCAAAACATTGCTACCTGTCTTTTTTCTTCTTTTTCTTCACCCCTCCTATTGGGATGACATGCTTCCCAGCACTATTGGCTGAGGTGCCAGTCTTCATTTTTTTATTGCTAGAAAAGATCGTTTTTAGATTGTCATAATAGTCCAATTCTAGTTCAGCATCAGAATGGTCATCTCTAGAACACAAATCTTCCAATACAGCATCACCAATGTCAATAGGACTTGGAGAGCTCCCTTCTGCTTTTCCCTCTTCTTTGTTTTTTATACTTCGGAGATATAAATCTCTCCTAGCCTATTCCATATTGGCAATCAGGTCTAGGTTTTCATTGGCCAATTCAATAGTACACCCCAACTCAAACCCCACATTATTAGCCATTTCAAATAAGGAAATTCTTTTGTCAGATAAGATGGGTAACTTACCATAATTGTCTTTCTCAACAGCTCTTTCTTTGGCAAGATCTTCAATCCTGGCATCTTTCTTATCCAGATTTCTATCACTCCTTCTAGTTGGCACATCCTTTTCTTTATCCCTATATTTATCATGTTTAGTAGTAATTCCCAATTTTGATCCCAGGGACTCCATAGAATCTTGACTAGCATTATAATCCACTTGTTCAACATAAGTATCTTCCAATGATAACCCACAAGTATAGGGGATCGCAACAGTTTTCGATAAGTAAGAGTGTCGAACCCAACGAGGAGCTAAAGGTAGAACAAATATTCCCTCAAGTTCTATCGACCACCGATACAACTCTACGCACGCTTGACGTTCGCTTTACCTAGAACAAGTATGAAACTAGAAGTACTTTGTAGGTGTTGTTGGATAGGTTTGCAAGACAATAAAGAGTACATAAATAAAAAGTAGGGGCTGTTTAGATAAAGAAACAATAAAGTAAATATAGCGAGTGTGGAAAAGTGGTGGTAGGAGTTGCGAAATTGCCCCTAAGCAATTGACTACTTTACTAGACCGATAGCAAGTATTATGTGGGAGAGGCCACTACTAGCATGTCATCCCTGACTTGGAATTCTATGCACTTATGATTGGAACTATTAGCAAGCATCCGCAACTACTAATATTCATTAAGGTAAAACCCAACCATAGCATTAAGATATATTGGTCCCCCTTCAATCCCGTATGCATCAATTTCTATGCTAGGTTGAAGCTTCTGTCACTCTTGCCCTCCAATACATAGTCCTATCAACATACAACTAACCCTAGGGTGTGATCCACGCGCGCAATCATATGATGGGCACCAAAGGACAGCAACATAAGCACAAGCAAATTAAATCAATCATAGCAATTCATCAACCACCGATAGGACAACGAAAATCTACTCAGACATCATAGGATGGCAACACATCATTGGATAATAATATGAAACATAAAGCACCATGTTCAAGTAGAGGGTACAGCGGGTTGCGGGAGAGTGGACCGCTCTATATAGAGGGGGGAAGGTGATGGAGATGTTGGTGAAGATGGCGGAGGTGTTGGTGTAGATCGCGGTGATGATGATGGCCCCCAGTGGCACTCCAGTGCCACCGGAAGCGAGGGGGAGAGAGCCCCCCTCCTTCTTCTTCTTCCTTGACCTCCTCCCTAGATGGGAGAAGGGTTTCCCCTCTAGTCCATGGCCTCCATGGCATGGGAGGGGCGAGAGCCCCTCCGAGATTGGATCCGTCTCTCTGTCTCTCTCTGTTTCTGCGTTCTCAGATTCTTCCCTTTCACCGTTTCTTATATTCCCGGAGATCCGTAACTCCGATTGGTCTGAAATTTTTACACGATCTCTATCCGGATATTAGCTTTCTTGCGGCAAAAGAAGGGCACCAACCACCTTACGGGTGGCCCACGAGGGTCAGGGGCACGCCTAGGGGGGGGGGCAGGCGCACCCTCCCGCCTCGTGTCCACCTCGGGCACCGTATCGCATGGATTTTTCTTCCCAAAAATCATATATATTCCAAAAAAAATCTCCGTCAGTTTTTATCCCGTTTGGACTCCGTTTGATATGGATATTCTGCGAAACAAAAAACATGCAACAAACAGGAACTGACACTGGGCACTGGATCAATATGTTAGTCCCAAAAATAGTATAAAAAGTTACCAAAAGTATATGAAAGTTGTAGAATATTGGCATGGAACAATCAAAAATTATAGATACGACGGAGACGTATCGTCCAACACTGGGTCTTGTGGAATGTCTTTATCATAGTCATTATTGTCTCCAAGTTCATCCCCAGAAAGTTCTTTCTCTTCCCACATTTCAATTTTTTTCCATGCACCTATCTATCAACTCTTGTTAACCCTTGATCATTTCCACCAACTACTTCTTATCCTCTTCCCAGTTACCATTCTTTTTCTCCTCCACTGCTCTCTAGGCTTCCTGCCTGCATCTGTTTTCTTCCATTTCTTGCATCCTTTGCATTACTTTATCTAAGTCAGCTTCAACTTTTTTCCTTAATCCCACCTCTGCCAGGTATTCTTTCTGAATATTGAGGATTTCTTCGCTTTTCTTCCTCATATCCTCAAATTGTTTAAGCCCCACACTGCCCAATGAGATATTTTCCTTATTGCCATCAGCATCCATACCACCAATCCCGATTTTCTTCCTTCTGTCCTCTGAGTTTGCATCCTGTCCTGTTTCAATGTCCTCATGTTTCCTTTTTTCCTCATATCAGCCTTGCTCCACCACCCTTTCCAGTTCCAAGGTCACTCTATATATCATGAGGTCTTTGTCAGTAACTTCATTATGTTTGGGGATTTTTTCAAAATCCCTCACTCCCACCTTTGCTCTGATCTTATCTTGTAGAAATAGTGGTCATGTCAATTTCCAGCACAAGGGCAATTGTTGCAACTACTTCACAAGCTCCAAAGAAGTGTCTGAAGCACCCATGCACTTTTCCCATGCTCACCTGCACAGTGTGAAGTTTTCTTATAGCCTAAGTGTCACATGCCCAACTATCAACATTTATGATGGCTTTAGTTCCCAGCAGATTGAAATTTCCAAACTTGTGGAGCTCTATGAACCTAGTGTTGTTTGGAAACCTCATAAGATATGCTCTGTCACCCTATTTTTTGCAGGTCCACTGCCAGTCCCATTTGAACATGTAGTTGAAGCCTTCCAAGAATTGTGTTTCATTTCTCTCTCCCGAGGCAATGTTAACAATTGCCATTGGGTTGATTTGCTCACTTCTCACCACTTCCTTAAAATTTTGGACTAGGAGTAGTCCCAAACCCCTTGCAGCATAACCTAAAAATTTGGGCGTTAGTTTGATCTGTTTGAGCCGAGTGCAGTCCTCAGTGATGTGAGAATTTTTCCCACAGATGATGCAATTAGGGAGTTTGCATTCTCTGGTCAGATGTCTGGAATCCTTGCACTTGTGGCACATCACCCTGAAGTTAGCTCCATTTTTATTCTGATAAGTCATCAGTGCCTTCTCTCTGACTAAACCTAGCTGCTGCCCCCAATTGTTCCGCCCTTGTCTGTTGCCTGGCCCTACATCAAACTCCCCCCTGATGCTGTCTGTCTTCCACAATATTTCCTCTTCCCTTGTCATCCTCAATCTCTTTCAGCCCTTCTAGAGGACATCCACTCCCCCTGATGAGGCACCCACTCCTTGTTGGGCCATTTGTGCAAGTAAAGCCCCAAAACACTGCTGTTGTTGGAGCATCTCAAACGAAGGATTGAAAGTATATACATTTTCTTTACCTTTCCAATCATGTACTGCTTACTCCACCTCTTGCTTCGAAGTAGGTTTCTCCTTGATCTCATCAGCAAATCTTGCTTCTCTTCGAGATCCCATTCCACCATCCTTCTAATGGTTAAAACTACCAGGGTTGAATCTAGTCACAAACCCTTCCCCACTTCTGCCGCGTTGCTGATAGTTTTCTTTGGATCTGTCCACCTCTTCTTCCTTTTTCATATACTGGAAATTTTCCCTCCCCCTCCGCTGAATCTCCCCCCAATTCCCTCCCAAACCTCTGTTCATTATCTTCCCCTCACTAGTTTCTTCTGGCTCTGGTGGCGGCGGGGGGATGGGAAACCCTAGTTCCATGAAGGGATCGCTCTCTCCTTTCAACAGAAGGAGGGGCTCGTCATTTATATGAGTAAAGATCTTTGAAAGTGTATTCTTCAAAGCCGTATCTTCCTTTTTCCTTATTTGCCCTTCTTTAGCTTTTCCATCTTGTCTCCCCCTGATCAGGGTTATTAGCATCTCTACCACCTAGCCCTTTGCTAATTTCCATCTCTTCAATATAAACTGCCTCATTAGACCAGAAATCTGGAATTTGGGCATACTGTTTTCTACTCATCTTTTCAGTAATCTCTCTCCAAGATAAGATTTGGGTTTGAGTAATTTTGTTACTACTACCTCCACTAAAACAGAACCAGAGCGTGGTCTAATATCAACAATTTTTTTACCACTAGAAGAAATATGCCTCTATTTTTTCATTTTTATTCTACTCGATTTTCCAGAATCATCAGAATCAATGAGGTATTTGGCAAAATTAATGTTCATACCTTGCAAGTCCGGCGAGGACCCAGCCTCCTCGTCGAAATCCTCTCTGGCCAGCAGCCAGAAGCGGCTGCCAGCCAGAGAGATCGCTACGCCTCCTGCACGAAGAAGGCCAGGCAGGGCAGACGGAGAGAGCGTCGCGGGAATCTGGAAGAGCGTCTGGGCAGCTGATACGTCTCCAATTTATCTAATTTTTTGATTGTTCCATGCTGTTATATTATCAATCTTGGATGTTTTATAATCATTTTATAGTCTTTTATATCATTTTTTGGTACTAACCTATTGACATAGTGCCAAGTGCCAGTTGCTGTTTTTTCCATGTTTTTTACATCGCAGAAAATCAATATCAAACGGATTCCAAATGCCACGAAACTTTACGGAGAATTTTTATGGGCCAGAAGGAACACAACGGGCCCTAGCTGCGCCTGGGGGGTGCCCCGAGGGGAGCACAACCCACCAGGGCGCGCCAGGAGGCCCAGGCGTGCCCTGGTGGGTTGTGCCCACCTCGGGTGCCCCTTGGACCGCCTCTTTGTTCTATAAATACCCCAATATTCCTGATAACCCACAAGTACAGGAGATCGCAACCGTTTTCGAGGGTAGAGTATTCAACCCAAATTTATTGATTCGACATAAGGGGAGACAAAGAATATTCTCAAGTATTTGCAGCTGAGTTGTCAATTCAACCACACCTAGAAGCTTAATATCTGCAACAAAGTATTTAGTAGCAAAGTAATATGATAATAATGGTAACGGTGGCAAAAGTAATATTTTTGGGTTTTATAGTGATGGTAACAGTAGCAACGGAAAAGTAAATAAGCGAAGAACAATATATGGAAAGCTCGTAGGCAATGGATCAGTGATGGAGAACTATGTCGGATGCGATCGATCATGCAACAGTTATAACATATGGTGACACAGAACTAGCTCCAGTTCATCAATGTAATGTAGGCATTTATTCCGAATATAGTCATATGTGCTTATGGAAAAGAACTTGCATGACATCTTTTGTCCTACCCTCCCATGGCTGTGGGGTCCTATTGGAAACTAAGGGATATTAAGGCCCACTTTTAATAGAGTACTGGACCAAAGCATTAACACATAGTGAATACATGAACTCCTCAAACTACGGTCATCACCGGTAGTGGTCCCGATTATTGTCACTTCGGGGTTAACAGATCATAACACATAATAGGTGACTATAGACTTGCAAGATAGGATCAAGAACTCACATATATTCATGGAAACATAATAGGTTCAGGTCTGAAATCATGGCACTCGGGCCCTAGTGACAAGCATTAAGCATAGCAAACTCATAGCAACATCAATCTCAGAATATAGTGGATACTAGGGATCAAACCCTAACAAAACTAACTCGATTACATGATAAATCCCATCCAACCCATCACTGTCTAGCAAGCCTACGATGGAATTACTCACGCACGACGGTGAGCATCATGAAATTGGTGATGGAGGAAGGTTGATGATGATGATGGCGACGGATTCCCCTCTCCAGAGCCCCGAACAGACTCGAGACCAACCCTCCTGAGAGAGTTTAGGTCTTGGCGGCGGCTCCGTATCGTAAAACGCGATGAATCCTTCTCCCTAATTTTTCTCTCCCCGAACACGAATATATGGAGTTGGAGTTGATGTCGGTGGAGCGTTAGGGGGCCCATGAGGCAGTGGGGTGCGCCCAGGGGGGGTGGGCGTGCCCCCACCCTCGTGGACAGGGTGTGGCCCCCCTGACGTGGATCTTTCTTCCAGTATTTTTATATATTCCAAAAATAATCTCTGTTGATTTTCAGGTCATTCCGAGAACTTTTATTTCTGCACAAAAATAACACCATGGAAATTCTGCTGAAAACAATGTCAGTCCGAGTTAGTTCCATTCAAATCATGCAAGTTAGAGTCCAAAACAAGGGCAAAAGTGTTTGGAAAAGTAGATACGACGGAGGCGTATCAACTCCCCCAAGCTTAAACCTTTTCTTGTCCTCAAGCAATTCAGTTGATAAACTGAAAGTGATAAATAAAAACTTTTACAAACTCTGTTTGCTCTTGTTGTTGTAAATTTGTAAAGCCAACATTGAGGTTTTCAGCAAAGATTATGAACTAACCATATTCATAATAACATTTAGGTCTCATGTTTACTCATATCAATGGCATAATCAACTCGCGAGCAATAATAATAAATCCCGGATGACAACACTTTCTCAAAACAATCATAATATGATATACCAGGATGGTATCTCGCTAGCCCTTTCTGAGACCGCAAAACATAAATTCAAGGCACCTTTAAAGATCAAGGACTGACTAGACATTGTAATTCATGGTAAAAGAGATCCAATCAAGTCATACTCAATGTAAACTAACAGTAATGGATGCAAATGACAGCGGTGCTCTCCAACTGGTGCTTTTTAATAAGAGGATGTCGACTCAACATAAAAGTAAATAGATAGGCCCTTCGCAGATGGAAGCAGTGATTTGTAGAGGTTCGAGAGCTCGATTTTGAAATAGATATGAATAATATTTTGAGCGGTATACTTTCATTGTCAACATAACAATCGAGAGATCTCGATATCTTCCATGCTACACACATTATAGGCGGTTCCCAAACATAATGGTAAAGTTTATACCCCCCTCCACCAACAAGCATCAATCCATGACTTGCTCGAAACAACGAGTGCCTCCAACTAACAACAATCCTGGGGGAGTTTTGTTTGCAGTTATTTTGATTTGATTTGCATAAAGCATGGGACCGGGCATCCCGGTGACCAGCCATGTTCTCGTGAGTGAGGAGCGGAGTCCACTCCTCTTGAGAATAACCCGCCTAGCATGGGAGATACAGACATCCCTAGTTGATACATGAGCTATTCGAGCATACAAAACAAAATGTTTATTTGAAGGTTTAGAGTTTGGCACATACAAATATACTTGGAATGGCAGGTAGATACCATGTATAGGTAGGTATGGTGGACTCATATGGAATAACTTTGGGGTTTATGGAGTTGGATGCACAAGCAGTATTCCCGCTTGGTACATGTGAAGGCTAGAAAAATACTAGGAAGCGACCAGCTAGAGGGCGACAACAGTCATGAACATGCATTAAAATTAATCAACACCGAATGCAAGCATGAGTAGGATATAATGCACCATGAACATAAATATCGTAGAGGCTATGTTGATTTTGTTTCAACTACATGTGTGAACATGTGCCAAGTCAAGCCACTCAAATCGTTCAAAAGAGGATACCACCCTATCATACCACATCACAACCATTTTAATAGCATGTTGGCACGCAAGGTAAACCATTATCAACTCCTAGCTAATTAAGCATGGCATAAGCAACTATAATCTCTAATTGTCATTGCAAACATGTTTATTCATAATAGGCTGAATTAGGAACGATGAACTAATCATATTTACAAAAACAAGAGAGGCCGAGTTCATACCAGCTTTTCTCATCTCAATAAGTTCATCCTATAATCATCATTATTGCCTTTCACTTGCACGACCGAATAGTGTGGAAAATATAATAATGCACGTGCATTGGACTAAGCTGGAATATGCAAGCATTCAATTCAAGAGAGAAGACAAGGTAATATGGGATCTTTGTTATATCAACAATAATGCATATGAGAGCCACTCAACATTTTCATTATGGTCTAGTCCTCTCGACCCCCAAAGAACAAGAAAATAAATAAAACTATTTACACGGGAAAGCTCCCAACAAGCAAAAGAAGAACGAGAAATATTTTTGGGTTTTCTATTTAATTACTACTACTACAACATGAAAAGTAAACTAGCTAAAAGCTATAACTAATTTTTTTGTTTTTCTAAGGTTTATCAAACACACAAGAAGAAAGCATGAAAAGGAAAATAAACTAGCATGGATATTATAATGAAAAAGCATGAGCATCGACAACTAGAATGAGTTTATGAACATAAATGTAATGTCAGTGAGAAATACGTACTCCCCAAGCTTAGGCTTTTAGCCTAAGTTGGTTTATGGCCACGGCTGGCCTGGCGGATATCCAAAGTTGTAGTTGGGGTCGTACTGAGATGGATCCCCCTGGTGCCACTGGTTGGCGATCTCTTCCATATTCCACTGATAAACAGACTGCCAGTGAGGATCAAATTGTGATTATAGCTCTGGCTCCGTAGCTGATGTGGGGTTTCAGTAGGCGTAAATGGCCTCCGGCGGAACAAGGTACTTGCTTGCAGATAAGTCAAACAAGGAAGGAGCAGGCAAAGTAATAGTCTCAGGGTGATTTTTATCAAATAACAACTTGTACTTAAGCATCTTTTCCTTATTCTTAACGATAAAATCATGTGCTACCATACTCTTATAGTCTAGAAAAATAGGAGGCAGCAACTTCTCTTTCTTCTCATAATGCCTAATAGGTATGTTAAAGTGTGCAGCGAGGCGCGAGGCAAAGATACTGTGACACCCGGATAATCAAGCTACAGTAATCCATTGCTAATGATGCCCTGTCATCGTTTTACGGTTGCTAAGTCCCACATTAAATCAAACCCGTTCGAATTCAAATTCATAAATTAGTTAAACAATAAAAGTTTTCGAACGTTAAAACTAAAATGTTCCGAGTGTGTCGGATATTTCATAAGTAATGTGGGTGATGAAACTACGCTTTTATAAAATAATTTAATGCACCAAAGTAATTAAAACACCATTTAAAATAAGTACTAAATACTTTTAATTCGATAAGTAATTGTAAACTAAGTTAAAATAATGTTGGGACAATTTATCTTAGCAGGTTTTGGTAAGTTACTAATTTAGAATTATGTTTTGTAACACTCCAAAGTCATTTGAGGTCTAAACTAAAACAAGATAGTAATAAAATAAACAAAAGTCAAAATGAAAATAAAAGGCAAAGCCCCCCCCCCCACATTGGGCCTCGGCCCAACTGGCTATCCATCCGGCCGGCCCAGCCAACCACCCCGTTTCCCACTGGCCTACTAAACCACCGACACCACAACCCCCTCCCCCGAAATATCTGCTCGATCGGATCGGGAGAGGAGCTCCCGATCCCGATCCGCCGGCGCCCCGCTCGTCAGTCGACCACCGTCGCTACCACCTCGCCGCCCCGCGCCAGTCTGTCGCTCGTGCCGGCCTCGGCCACCCCGGCCCGAGCCACCACCCACGGTGGCGCCCCTGATCTCCTGCATCCGACGCGCCCGTCGCCATCCTGCCGTCGCCGGACCGCCTCGCCTCCTCCTCGACGTGCTTCACCAACCCTTGCCGTTTGCCATCGCCGTGCTCCGCGCCACCTCGTCGCACCAACCCCGAGCCCACTGCCATTCCCCGTCCGGCCCCCTGTGAGCCGCCACCCCTCCTCCCCCTCTTTGCTCACCGTGTGTTGCCGTCGTGCCCCGCCCCCGCCGGCCACAGCTCCCCCCTGCGCACGCGCACACGGCCACGGCCTCCTCGCGCCACGCCTAGAACGGCGCCCCGACGCACGCATCCCCCTGCTGCTGCCGCGGCCCTCGGCGCGCCATTGCCTGACCCGCGCCGCCTCCACCCCGCCGCGCCAGGCTGCGCCGACGTCGCCCCTCGCCCGCCGGCCCGTCCACGCCGTCCCGCTACTCCATCGACCGCACCAGCCGGCCCGTGCCCCTGTTTTCCCCACCGTGCTCTAGGCCGCCCTGTCGCCTTCGCCCCTCACAGTGCGCCCACACCTCCACGTCGGCGCTCACCACCGCTGCCCTCTCCATGGCCGCCCAGCACCCGCTGCCGCCGCCCCCAACCGCTCCGTGTCCCCCACTCCACCCCTGGTGCTGGGGCTGTCGCACCGCCGGCGCCCCGCCAGTCCAGCCGCGCGGCTGTCCGGGGCAAGCGCCCCTATGGGCTCGCACCCAGCGCCCGTTCGCTCGAACCCGTTATGGCCCTATGGCGCAATGACATGTGGGGCCTAGCCCCAGAACATTTAGGAAATAAAAAAATTAATTAAAATAATAATAAAAATAAATAAATAATAATGAAATGAATTAAATAAATAATTAATTAAAGAATAAATTAACTTAATTAATCCTGATTAGATTAACTAATTATTTAATTAACCTAAATAACTAGTTAACCCAATTAACTACTGTTAATTAACTAACAGACAATGACACATGGGTCCCGCTGGACCCACAGGTCAGTTTTGACCTAGTCAACCGCACTGTTGACTGCTGATGTCATGATGGCGTCAGCATACACTATGATGGATAATGTTGATTTAAATAATTAAATAAATCCTAAAAATGACTTAAACCTTTTAAGATTAATATAAAATAAACCGTAGCTCGGATGGAAAAACTTTGTACATGAAAGTTGCTCAGAACGACGAGACGAATCCGGATACGCAGCCCGTTCGTCTGCCACGCATCCCTAGCATAGCAAACATGCAACTTTCCCCCTCCGGTTCATCTATCCGAAAACAAGAAACACCGGGAATACTTTCCCGGATGTTTCCCCCCTTCACCGGTACCACCTCGTACCGCGTTAGGGCACACCTAGCATCACGCTTTGTCATGTCATGCATCGTCATGCATTTGTTTGCATTATATTTATTGTTTCTTCCCCTCTTCTCTCGCTAGACACTGAGACCGACGCCGCTGCTACCCAGTACGACTACGGTGTTGACGATACCTCCTCCTTGCCAGAGCAACTAGGCAAGCCCCCCCCCTTGATCACCAGATATCGCCTACTCTTCTCTATACTGCTTGCATTAGAGTAGTGTAGCATGTTACTGCTGTCCGTTAATCCTATCCTGATGCATAGGCTGTCCTTGCTACTACTGTTGTTACCTTTACCTGCAATCCTAATGCTTAGTATAGGATGATAGTTTATCATCAGTGGCCCTACATTCTTGTCCGTCTGCCATGCTATACTATCGGGCCGTGATCACTCGGGAGGTGATCATGGGTATATACTATATACTTTATACATGATACATGTGGTGACTAAAGTCGGGTCGGCTCATGGAGCACCCGCGAGTGATTCACGGATTGGGGGCTGAAAGGACCTTTGTCCCAACGGCCCTCTGTGTGGATCTTTGTGGCGAAGCGACAGGGCAGGTTGAGACCACCTAGGAGAGAGGTGGGCCTGGCCCTAGTCGGCGTTCGCGGTTATTTCAAGTTAACACGTTTAACGAGATCTTGGTATTTGATCTGAGTCTGGCCACTAGCCTATACGCACTAACCATCTACGCGGGGACGGTTATGGGCACTCGACGTTGTGGTATCAGCCGAAGCCTTCGTGACATCAGCGACTGAGCGGCGCGCGCCGGGTTGGACCGCGTAACGCAACTTCCGTTGAAATGGAGGTTGCTAGGTCTGCTCGCCGGCCGCGTTCGCAACATGCAGGTGTGCAATGGGTGATGGGCCCAGACCCCTGCGCCATAGGATTTAGACCAACGTGCTGACCTCTCTGTTGTGTCTAGGTAGGGCTGCGACATGTTGATCTTCCGAGGCCGGGCATGACCCAGGAAAGTGTGTCCGGCCAAATGGGATCGAGCGTGTTGGGTTATGTGGTGCACCCCTGCAGGGAAGTTTATCTATTCGAATAGCCGTGTCCCTCGGTAAAAGGACGACCCGGAGTTGTACCTTGACCTTATGACAACTAGAACCGGATACTTAATAAAATACACCCTTCCAAGTGCTAGATACAACCGGTGATCGCTCTCTCACAGGGAGACGAGGGGAGGATCATCGGTTAGGATTATGCCATGTGATGCTACTTGGTGAACTTACCATCTACTCTCTTCTCCTGCTGCAAGATGGAGGTTACCAGAAGCGTAGTCTTCGATAGGACTAGCTATCCCCCTCTTATTCCGACATTCTGCAGTTCAGTCCACGTATGATACCCTTATTCCATTTGATACCAATGCATACATATGTAGTGTAGCTCCTTGCTTGGGAGTACTTTGGATGAGTACTCACGGTTGCTTTGCTCCCTCTTTTCCCCCTTCCTATACCCGATTGCTGCGACCAGACGTTGGAGCCCAGGAGCCAGACGCCACCGTCGACGACGACTACTACTACTCGGGAGGTGCCTACTACTACGTGCAGCCCGCTGATGACGACCAGGAGTAGTTTAGGAGGATCCCAGGCAGGAGGACTGCGCCTCTTTCGATCTGTATCCCAGTTTGTGCTAGCCTTCTTAAGGCAAAATTGTTTAACTTATCTCTGTACTCAGATATTGTTGCTTCCACTGACTCGTCTATAATCGAGCTCTTTTATTCGAGCCCTCGAGGCCCCCTGGCTTGTAATATGATGCTTGTATGACTTATTTTATTTGTAGAGTTGTGTTGTGATATCTTCCCGTGAGTCCCTGATCTTGATCATACACATTTACGTGTATGATTAGTGTACGGTCAAATCGGGGGCATCACAAGTTGGTATCAGAGCTGACTGCCTGTAGGAATCCCCCTTTCACACTCCTTGGCCGAAGTCGAGTCTAGACATTACAAAACTTTTTACTAACATGGATGTGTGCCTTACGGGCCCACGTCGCCATCTGGGTGGTATTAGGATATTTTATTCCTCATCTATACTCTGGGACTCTGATCTCTCTTCTATTCGGGTTAAAAGATTTTGCTAACTCTAACTCTAGCTTCTCGTAATTACTTCCTTCCGGAGAGCCCCTTATTACAGATGGTCACCTACTACACCAGAAGATTCAGAAGATACTCTCCGAAGTTATCCCGAGAACTTGTGCTCATTGCGTTTGCAATTCCCTTCCACCGTTAACCCCTATAGATAACTACATGCACTGCCATTCTTACCTTAGTCCCCAGTTGCTCTTGTTATTACAAGATACCCCAAAATACTCATTGTTGTTCCAAGAATCCTTGTGCCTACTACCTTGCACTTCCTTGTCACCTGAATACACCTGCAAATTAATCCTCACACACACCGAGGATTTGTTTCTCCCCAATTGTTCATGTGTTGCACCAAAGTCTTCAAAATACTATTTGATCTTCCGAAAATCCTCAGCAGCTTATTGCTGTTGAAATTCTTGCTTGATTGCATTATGGTTAATCCCATAAGTATAGTAATCTTATTGGCATCCTTTGCCACTATCATTTTTGAGCTCACCGATTCAATAAGTGCGAATGCTCGCAATCCTCAACCAGATCTTAGAATTCATCCTTCCGGCTCGGACGTCATTTTGAACATGAGCTGGATCTCGACCAATCAAATTTTGCCATCGATTGTGCCCCTAAGGCTATTCAACTTATCCATCCCTAATCAGAGCATTGCTTCTGATCCCTTATCTTGGAATTCATAATTCCTTAGCGTTGAACTTTGAGTTAGTCAGTTGTTTCTATAATCTGATCTCCTTGCATTCTTTCTCCCTCTAGTTGGGTACCGATGCTCACATCAGATCCCTTGTGGACCATCGAATCCTTTTTTGTATTTTATCCGACAACGTCCTTCATATTCAATCACTTTGGAAGTTCTTACCCTGATACATAATGCCATTGGTAAATCCTATTCCTTGATTGGCCAACCATGCTCTGCTTTCGAGCTGGTGATATTTACTATTGAAGCTTGTGGTTTATGTTTCCATGATGCCTCGATGGGTTGAACCTGTGCCTTCCATAAATCCGTGTGAACCCGAAAGATTTCATGGGTCATACTCATCTTGTATTTCGCCAGGTAAAACTTTCGACACTAATGCCATTTTCAAAACAGGGAGTGGATGAAAGGTTATGCATTGGAAAAGTGGGAGTCGACCTTGAACTTTGTGTTCATGCCCATGGACCCGATGTGGAACTTATCATGGAAGCTTCTTGTGATAATACTAATCCCCTTGTTATAAGTTTATCCGGTATCTATATTTGGTCCTTTGCAATCGTGGCTCTGACCATGTTCTCCTTTGAATAACATTTCTCGTGCAAGTTTAAGCACTTATCTTCCGCAGAGCAATACCCTCGTCCAACCTCTACTTTGATCTGTCGTCGAGTATTACCCCCTGGTATCTCGAGATTATTTTGGAACTACATAACTTCTTATGAGTTCTTCATTAAGTACTACATTCTCACTGGTTACAAATTTTCATGGGCTCTGAGTTATTAAACACTCAAAGACACCGATAACTGAATCGGGTCCGCACTACGATTCAACAACTCTTAGTAATCTTCTTTGAGTATGAGTTTGTATCTGATCACGCCATTCCTAGCCTGTTTGGCTATATCATTGTCGTGATGATTTTAACTGTGCTACCTGGTCCTTATTCTTGGAGCACCACTTTCGACGATGAGCTAAGCTTACGTCGATTTTCCTCGTCATATCATTTCACCCTGAATAGCAAGCTTGATTTTGAGTTTGTGTCGTACTCGTGGTTCCAATAACCCTTCGCTTCATCATTCCTTTGACTTGATGTCGTCGCTGATCGATTACATCTTCATGGAATCTCTCGACAAATGTGTCGTGATCATCATCAACCTTATGAGCTCTTCCAGATATCAATCGAATTCATGATGAGAAATGCCATCCTTGCCCTTGATGATTTGTGTTATCATCGGCCACTTTATTGCTTCCCTCCAACACAAACTTGTTCGTGTTTTGTGTTATGCCTTGAGTTCCTTGCTATCCAGCATTTGTCCTTCTTTGCCTTGGAATATTATCACCTTTTATGTCAAGAATGTTGTGGGAATTTTACCACCTCTTGAAAATTCTTGATACAAGTGATACTTCTCACCATCACCATTCCTTCTTGGTCCTCGTGTTATTTCCAACCAAAAAAAACGACAATTGAACTTGGATGTACGAATTCAAAACTTCTAGCGACCCTATTGCATTGAAGTTAATGGTCGATATTTCATTCTTATACTATTAGTTATCGAATCACCATTCTAACATTGATCATGCTACCTAAGACCATATTTTGGGTGCACTTTTCAACCAATGCTTAATTGTGTATGTTTTCCTCAAGCATACATCATTGTATCATTGATCTGACAAAAGTTATCTCCTTGTTCACATAATTGTGGAAATCCATCTTGTCAGAAATCTTGATGAATTGTCCCCGAGTCCCTCAGTCACCTCCTCGTCCTCTCCTTGGTTTAATGATGAACTCTTGATTCGAAACTCGCTTCCATAGTACATTTCCTGAGAATCTTACAATGTCGTCTCGTCAATTGTGATGCACCTTTTCTTCTCAGGCATCCTGAGTTTGAGGCATCCTGGCACCAATCAGATCTGAATCTCGGTCAGCTATGATGGTTGGAACATATTTCCAAGAGTTATTACATTGGTCCATATATATCGGTAAGGTGAGGTCATGCCTATCACACCTGGCCGGAGGACTTGTTGTTATAGATTCCTTTTCAGCAAGGTTATCCCTTCTTCCATGAGGGAATTGTAAGACCTATTCTTCAAGTTATTCCTGATGGATCCTTTGTGTCTCCAGAGTCTGATCTTCACCTATTGACCATGTCAATGCTATCTCGAAGCATGTCTATGGTACTCCGATTTTCAACAAGAACATTTGAAGCCCAATGCTAAATGTTTCCTGCTCAATTACCCAAACACCATTGTATGGGTAATGTCATGAAATTCCTCTCCCCTTACCTAAATGATTTTTACTTCTATCCTGTCATGGATGTCATGCTCTATTTGACCTTGGGAAGGATATACCCCTGAAATATGTGTTTAAACACATTTTCCTTTCCATTGTTCTGTTTAATTTCATAATCATATTATCCTTTCCATTGATTGGGTTGACCTTTCTTGAGGTCTATATGATCTAAGCAGTAATATCCTCCTGCTTATGTAAACACCTCGGTGTACAATTCTGTCTAGCAAGACCTTGTTACTATTGTTGATGACATTTCGGTAGCCACCGATGGACGAGAACTTTGCCTAATGGTCCGCCTCGTTCAACGAGCAGGAAAATGGTTCTCTTCGTCCCTCGCCCTTGGTATCGACATTGTTGTTGACATAACTGACACGCTACCCTCTGACATGCCTTTCTATCATGACCGTGCAAGATGTCACCGCTCCTAATTTTAACCCACATGGTGGGCCCATAACCCACAGTTCCACAGGATCGAAACCCGACTCTCCTGTACACCTTGTTGTCAAAGTTATTCCTCGCGCTTGACTTTGTATGTAATTCACGGGCCACCTGTCTGTTGATCTATTCAGGTATCAGATGCAATGCTTAGTCACATTGCTCTAAACCCCTTCAACACTTCGTTTCAGGCATCGAACAATTTCCTACCCGCTCGAAACTTCCCATGATACCTCCTTACTTTGCTCTCGATAATTTCTTAAGTTTCAATTCGAGAGTTACTTTTCGCCACCTTCCCTAATGTTATCTGCCGGATAAGCAACCGTGTAGAGTTCCGTTCTTCCGAGTTACCACTTATCCTTTTACGTAAGTACGGTGGAGTTCCTGAAGAAAGGACGACAACCTCATCATGATGCATTGATGCATATGAATGAAGACATCAGCACTATGGATCAACCACTTCGATAAGAGCAACCAAGGCCTAGAAGATCCATTAGCATTTCGTAACCAGAACTTCCCCCTACCCAATCTCTTAAATCTCGGGACGAGATTTCTTGTAATGGAGGAGAATTGTGACACCCAGATAATCAAGCTACAGTAATCCATTGCTAATGATGCCCTGTCATCGTTTTACTGTTGCTAAGTCCAACATTAAATCAAACCTGTTCGAATTCAAATTAGTTAAACAATAAAAGTTTTTGAACGTTAAAACTAAAATGTCCCGAGTGTGTCGGATATTTCATAAGTAATGTGGGTGATGAAACTACACTTTTATAAAATAATTTAATGCACCAAAGTAATTAAAACACCATTTAAAATAATTAATAAATACTTTTAATTCGATAAGTAATTGTAAACTAAGTTAAAATAATGTTGGGACAATTTATCTCAGCGGGTTTTGGTAAGTTACTAATTTAGAATTACGTTTTGTAACACTACAAAGTCATTTGTGGTCTAAACTAAAACAAGATAGTAAATAAAATAAACAAAAGTCAAAATGAAAATAAAAGGCAAAGCCCCCCCCACATTGGGCCTCGGCCCAACTGGCTATCCATCCGGCCGGCCCAGCCAACCACCCCGTTGCCCACTGGCCTACTAAACCACCGACACCACAACCCCCTCCCCCGAAATATCTGCTCGATCGGATCGAGAGAGGAGCTCCCGATCCCGATCCGCCGGCGCCCCGCCCGTCAGTCGACCACCGTCGCCACCACCTCACCCCCCTGCGCCAGTCTGTCGCTCGTGCCGGCCTCGGCCACCCCGGCCCGAGCCACCACCCGCGGTGGCACCCCCGATCTCCTGCATCCGACGTGCCCGTCGCCATCCTGCCCTCGCCGGACCGCCTTGCCTCCTCCTCGACGTGCTTCACCAACCCTTGCCGTTTGCCGTCGCCGTGCTCCGCGCCACCTTGCCGCCCGTCTTCGTCCACCTCCACGACCGGAGATCCTCCGCCTCCTCGCACCAACCCCGAGCCCACCGCCATTCCCCGTCCGCCCCCCCGTGAGCCGCCACCCCTCCTCCCCCTCTCTGCTCACCGTGTGTTGCCGTCGTGCCCCGCCCCCGCCGGCCACCGCTCCCCCTGCGCACGCGCACACGGCCACGGCCTCCTCGCGCCGCGCCTAGAACGGCGCCCCGACACACGCACCCCCTGCTGTTGCCGCGGCTTGCAGCGCGCCATCGCCTGACCCGCGCCGCCTCCACCCCGCCGCGCCAGGCCGCGCCAGCGTCGCCCCTCACCCGCCGGCCCGTCCGCGCCGTCCCGCTACTTCATCGACCGCACCAACCGGCCCGCGCCCCTGTTTTCCCCACCGTGCTCCAGGCCGCCCCGTCGCCTTCGCCCCTCACAGTGCGCCCACACCTCCACGCCGGCGGTCACCGCCGCTGCCCTCTCCATGGCCGCCCAGCACCCGCTGCCGCCGCCCCCAACCGCTCCGCCTCCCCCCACTCCACCCCTGGTGCTGGGGCTGTCGCCTCGCCGGCGTCCCGCCAGTCCAGCCGCGCGGCTGTCCGGGGCAAGCGCCCCTGCGGGCTCGCACCCAGCGCCCGTTCGCTCGAACCCGTTATGGCCCTATGGCCCAATGACATGTGGGGCCTAGCCCCAGAGCATTTAGTAAATAAAAAAATTAATTAAAAAATAAAAATAAATAAAAAAATAATTAAATGAATTAAATAATTGATTAGATTAACAAATTATTTAATTAACCTAAATAACTAGTTAACCCAATTAACTACTGTTAATTAGCTAACAGACAATGACACATGGGTCCCGCTGGACCCACAGGTCAGTTTTGACCCAGTCAACCGCATTGCTGACGTCATGATGATGTCAGCATACACTATTATGGATAATGTTGATTTAAATAATTAAATAAATCCTAAAAATGACTTAAACCTTTTAAGATTAATATAAAATAAACCGTAGCTCGGATGGAAAAACTTTGTACATGAAAGTTGCTCAGAACGACGAGACAAATCCGGATACGCATCCCGTTCGTCCGTCACGCATCCCTAGCATAGCAAACACGCAACTTTCCCCCTCCGGTTCATCTGTCGGTAAACAAGAAACATCGGGAATACTTTCCCGAATGTTTCCCCACTTCACCGGTACCACCTCGTATCGCGTTAGGGCACACCTAGCATCACGCTTTGTCATGCCATGCATCGTCATGCATTTGTTTGCATTATATTTATTGTTTCTTCCCCCTCTTCCCTCGCTAGACACTGAGACCGACGCCGCTGCTACCCAGTACGACTACGGTGTTGACGATCCCTCCTCCTTGCCAGAGCAACCAGGCAAGCCCCCCCTTGATCATCAGATATGGCCTACTCTTCTCTATACTGCTTGCATTAGAGTAGTGTAGCATGTTACTGCTTTCCGTTAATCCTATCCTGATGCATAGCATGTCCTTGCTACTACTGTTGTTACCTTTACCTGCAATCCTAATGCTTAGTATAGGATGCTAGTTTATCATCAGTGGTCCTACATTCTTGTCCGTCTGCCATGCTATACTATCGGGCCGTGATCACTCGGGAGGTGATCACGAGTATATACTATATATTTTATACATGATACATGTGATGACTAAAGTCGGGTCGGCTCGTGGAGCACCCACGAGTGATTCACAGATTGGGGGCTGAAAGGACCTTTGCCCCAATGGCCCTCTATGTGGATCTTTGTGGAGAAGCGACAGGGCAGGTTGAGACCACCTAGGAGAGAGGTGGGCCTGGCCTTGGTCGGCGTTCGTGGTTATTTCAAGATAACATGTTTAACGAGATCTTGGTATTTGATCTGAGTCTGGCCACTGGCCTATACGCACTAACCATCTACGCGGGGACAGTTATGGGCACTCGACGTCGTGGTATCAGCCGAAGCCTTCGTGACGTCAGCGACTGAGCGGCGCGCGCCGGGTTGGACCGCGTAACGCAACTTCCTTTGAAATGGAGGTTGCTAGGTCTGCTCGCCAGCCGCGTTCGCAACGTGCAGGTGTGCAATGGGTGATGGGCCCAGACCCCTGCGCCATAGGATTTAGACCGGCGTGCTGACCTCTCTGTTGTGCCTAGGTAGGGCTGTGACGTGTTGATCTTCCGAGGCCGGGCATGACCCAGGAAAGTGTGTCCGGCCAAATGGGATCGAGCGTGTTGGGTTATGTGGTGCACCCCTGCAGGGAAGTTTATCTATTCGAATAGCCGTGTCCCTCGGTAAAAGGACGACCCGGAGTTGTACCTTGACCTTATGACAACTAGAACCAGATACTTAATAAAATACACCCTTCCAAGTGCTAGATACAACTGGTGATCGCTCTCTGACAGGGCGACGAGGGGAGGATCATCAGTTAGGATTATGCTATGCGATGCTACTTGGTGAACTTACCATCTACTCTCTTCTCCTGCTGCAAGATGGAGGTTACCAGAAGTGTAGTCTTCGATAGGACTAGCTATCCCCCTCTTATTCCGGCATTCTGCAGTTCAGTCCACATATGATACCCTTATTCCATTTGATACCAATGCATACATATGTAGTGTAGCTCCTTGCTTGCGAGTACTTTGGATGAGTACTCACGGTTGCTTTGCTCCCTCTTTTCCCCCTTCCTATACCCGATTGCGGCGACCAGACGTTGGAGCCCAGGAGCCAGACGCCACCGTCGACGACTACTACTACTACTACTCGGGAGGTGCCTACTACTACGTGCAGCCCGCTGACAACGACCAGGAGTAGTTTAGGAGGATCCCAGGCAGGAGGCCTGCGCCTCTTTCGATCTATATCCCAGTTTGTGCTAGCCTTCTTAAGTCAAACTTTTTTAACTTATGTATGTACTCAGATATTGTTGCTTCCGCTGACTCGTCTATAATCGAGCTCTTGTATTCGAGCCCTCGAGCCCCCCTGGCTTGTAATATGATGCTTGTATGACTTATTTTATTCGTAGAGTTGTGTTGTGATATTGATACGTCCATTCTGCATCATGCTTTTATATCGATATTTATTGCATTATGGGATGTTATTTCACTTTATGTCACAATACTTATGGCTATTTTCTCTTATTTTACAAGGTTTACATAAGGAGGGAGAATGCCGGCAGCTGGAATTCTGGGCTGGAAAAGGAGCAAATATTAGAGACCTATTCTGCGCAACTCCTAAAGTCCTGAAACTCCACGGAACATCTTAAAATAAATAAAGAAAAATTCTCACCAAAGATGAAGGCCAGGGGGTCCACACCTTGCTCACGAGGGTGGGGGGCGCTCCCCCTAGGGCGCGCCCCTACCTCGTGGGCCCCCTGGTGACTCTCCGACGTCCATCTTCTCCTATATGAGGTCTTTCGATGAGAAAAAAATAGGAAGAAACTTTTCGGGACGAGACTCCGCCGCCACGAGGCGGAACCTTGGCGGATCCAATCTAGAGCTCCGGCAGAGCTGTTCTGCCGGGGATACTTCCCTCCGGGAGGGGAAAATCATCACCATCGTCATCACCAACGCTCCTCTCATCGGCAGAGGGCAATCTCCATCAACATCTTCACCAGCACCATCTCATCTCCAAACCCTAGTTCATCTCTTGTATCCAATTCTTATCTCAAAGTCCGGGATTGGTGCTAGTAGGTTGCTAGTAGTGTTGATTACTCCTTGTAGTTGATGCTAATTGGTTTATTTGGTGGAAGATCATCTCATGTATCCAATTCTTGTCTCAAAGTCCGGGATTGGTGCTAGTAGGTTGCTAGTAGTGTTGATTACTCCTTGTAGTTGATGCTAATTGGTTTATTTGGTGGAAGATCATCTCATGTATCCAATTCTTGTCTCAAAGTCCGGGATTGGTGCTAGTAGGTTGCTAGTAGTGTTGATTACTCCTTGTAGTTGATGCTAATTGGTTTATTTGGTGGAAGATCATATGTTCAGATCCTATATGCATATTATTACCCCCTGATTATGAATATGAATATGCTTTGTGAGTAATTACGTTTGTTCCTGAGGACAAGGGAGAAGTCTTGCTATTAGTAGTCATGTGAATTTGGTATTCGTTTGATATTTTGATAAGATGTATGTTGTCTAGCCTCTAGTGGTGTTATGTGAATGTCGACTACATAACGCTTCACCATTATTTGGGCCTAGAGGAAGGCATTGGGAAGTAATAAGTAGATGATGGGTTGCTAGAGTGACAGAAGCTTAAACCCTAGTTTATGCGTTGCTTCGTAAGGGGCTGATTTGGGTCCACATGTTTGATGCTATGGTTAGGTTTACCTTAATACTTTTGTGGTAGTTGCGGATGCTTGCAATAGAGGTTAATCATAAGTGGGATGCTTGTTCAAGTAAGAACAGCACCCAAGCACCGGTCCACCCACATATCAAATTATCAAAGTACCGAACGCGAATCATATGAACGTGATGAAAACTAGCTTGACGATATTCCCATGTGTCCTCGGGAGCGCTTTTCCTATTATAAGAGTTTGTTCCGGCTTGTCCTTTGCTACAAAAGGATTGGGCACCTTGCTGCACTTTATTTACTTTTATTACTTGTTGCTCGTTACAATTTGTCTTATCACAAAACTATCTGTTACCACTTATTTCAGTACTTGCAGAGAATACCTTGCTGAAAACCGCTTATCATTTCCTTCTGCTCCTCGTTGGGTTCGACACTCTTACTTATCGAAAGGACTACGATAGATCCCCTATACTTGTGGGTCATCAAGACTCTTTTCTGGCGCTGTTGCCGGGGAGTGTAGCGCCTTTGGTAGGTGGAATTTGGTAAAGAAAAATTTATATAGTGTGCTGAAATTTACTGTCACTTGTTACTATGGAAAGTAATTCTCTGAGGGGCTTTTTTGGGGTATCTTCACCCCGTCCAGTAGAGCAAAGAGTTGCTCCTCAACCTACTGAACCTATTGAAAATGAAACTCCTTTTGAATTTCCTTCGGGTATGATGGAAAGACTGCTAGCTAACCCTTTTACAGGAGATGGAACAAAGCATCCTGATGAGCACTTAATATATGTGGATGAAGTTTGTGGATTATTTAAGCTTGCAGGCATACCTGATGATGTTGCTAAGAAGAAGGTCTTCCCTTTATCTTTGAAGGGAGACGCATTGATATGGTACATGCTATGTGATGATATGAGATCATGGGACTATAAAAGATTGAAGTTGGAATTTCATCAAAAGTATTACCCTATGCATCTTGTTCATCGTGATCGCAATTATATATATAATTTCTGGCCTCGCGAAGGAGAAAGCATCGCTCAAGCTTGGGGGAGGCTTAAATCAATGTTATATTCATGCCCCAATCATGAGCTCTCAATAGAAATGATCATTCAAAATTTTTATGCTCGGCTTTCTGAAATCAATCGCACCATTCTCGATACTTCTTGTGCTGGCTCTTTTATGATAAAGACTATTGAATTCAGATGGAATTTATTGGATAGAATTAAACGCAACTCTGAAGATTGGGACCTCGACGAAGGTAAGGAGTCAGGTATGACACCTAAGTTTGATTGTGTTAAATATTTTATGGATACCGATATTTTTTGTAAGTTTAGCACTAAATATGGACTTGACTATGAGATAGTAGCTTCTTTCTGTGAATCTTTTGCTACTTATGTTGATCTCCCTAAGGAGAAGTTGTTCAAATATCATCCTCCCATAGAAGTAAAAGTAGCTGCACCTATTAAAGTTGAAGAAAAGACTGTCACTTATAATGATCCTATTGTTCCTACTTCTTATGTTGAGAAACCACCTTTCCCTGTTAGAATAAAGGATCATGCTAAAGCTTCAACTATTGTTCGTAAAAGCAATATTAGAACTTATACACCCCCTGAGCAAGTTAAAGTAGAACCTAATATTGCTATTGTTAAAGATCTCTTGTCTGATAATATTGATGGGCATGTTATTCAGTTTGAAGGTGAAACTGCTAGAATTGCTAAACCTTGTGATAAAGATAAACATAGACCTGTGGTAGGCATGCCTGTTATTTCTGTTAAAATAGGAGATCATTGTTATCATGGCTTATGTGATATGGGTGCGAGTGCTAGTGTAATACCTATTGACTTATACAAAGAAATTATGCATGACATTACACCTATTGAGTTAGAAGATATTGATGTCACGATTAAACTTGCCAATAGAGATACTATTTCACCAATTGGAATTGTTAGAGATGTTGAAGTCTTGTGTGGGAAAAGTAAATATCCTGCTGATTTTCTTGTTCTTGGTTCCCACAAGATAACTTTTGTCCCATTATATTTGGTAGACCCTTCTTAAATACTGTCAATGCTACCATAGATTGCACAAAGAATGTTGTTACTGTTGGCTTGGATGATATGGTTCATGAGTTCAATTTCTCTAAATTTAGTAAACAACATCGTGAGGAAGAATTACCTAGTAAGGATGAAATTATTGGTCTTGCTTCTATTGCCGTACCTCCTAGTGATCCTTTAGAACACTATTTGCTAGACCATGAAAATGATATGTTCATGAATGAAAGAAGGGAAATAGATGAAGTATTCTTTAAACAGGAACCTATTCTGCAACACAATTTGCCTGTTGAAATTTTAGGGGATCCACCTCCACCCAAGGGTGATCCCGTGTTTGAGCTTAAACCTTTGCCTGATAACCTTAAATATGCTTATCTTGATGAAAAGAATATATATCCTGTTATTATTAGTGCTAACCTTTCAGAGCATGAAGAAGAAAGATTATTGAAAACTCTGAAGAAGCATCGTGCTGCTATTGGATATACTCTTGATGATCTTAAGGGCATTAGTCCCACTCTATGTCAACATAAAATAAATTTGGAAGCAGATGCCAAACCAGTTCGTGATCCTCAACGACGTCTGAATCCTAAAATGAAAGAAGTGGTAAGAAAAGAAATACTGAAGCTTCTGGTGGCAGGTATAATCTATCCCGTTGCTGATAGTGAGTGGGTAAGTCCTGTCCATTGTGTCCCTAAGAAGGGAGGTATTACTGTTGTTCCTAATGATAAAGATGAATTGATTCCACAAAGAATTATCACAGGTTATAGGATGGTAATTGATTTCCACAAATTAAATAAAGCTACTAAAAAAGATCATTACCCCTTACCTTTTATTGATCAAATGCTAGAAAGATTATGCAAACACACACACTATTGCTTTCTAGATGGTTATTCTGGTTTCTCTCAAATACCTGTGCCGGCTAGAGATCAATCAAAGACTACTTTTACATGCCCTTTTGGTACTTTTGCTTATAGACGTATGCCTTTTGGTTTATGTAATGCACCTTCTACCTTTCAAAGATGCATGATGGCTATATTATTTGACTTTTGTGAAAAGATTTGTGAGGTTTTCATGGACGATTTTTTCGTCTATGGTTCCTCTTTTGATGATTGCTTGAGCAATCTTGATCGAGTTTTGCAGAGATGTGAAGAAACTAATCTTGTTTTGAATTGGGAAAAGTGCCACTTTATGGTTAATGAAGGTATTGTCTTGGGGCACAAAGTTTCTGAAAGAGGTATTGAAGTTGATAAAGCCAAGGTTGATGCTATTGAAAAGATGCCATGTCCCAAGGACATCAAAGGTATAAGAAGTTTCCTTGGTCACGCCGGATTTTATAGGAGGTTCATTAAGGACTTCTCAAAAATTTCTCGGCGTCTGACTAATTTATTGCAAAAAGATATACCATTTGTCTTTGATGATGATTGTGTAGAAGCATTTGAAATACTTAAGAAAGCATTAGTCTCTGCACCTGTTGTTCAGCCACCTGATTGGAATTTACCCTTTGAAATTATGTGTGATGCTAGTGATTATGCTGTAGGTGCTGTTCTGGGGCAAAGAGTTGATAAGAAATTAAATGTTATTCATTATGCTAGTAAGACTCTAGACAATGCTCAAAGAAATTATGCTACTACTGAAAAAGAGCTTTTAGCAGTTGTATTTGCTTGTGACAAGTTCAGATCTTATATTGTTGATTCTAAAGTAACTATTCAAACTGATCATGCTGCTATTAAATACCTTATGGAAAAGAAAGATGCTAAACCTAGACTTATTAGATGGGTTCTCTTGCTACAAGAATTTGATTTGCATATTGTTGATAGAAAGGGAGCTGAGAACCCCGTTGCAGACAACTTGTCTAGGTTAGAGAATATTCTTGATGACCCACTACCTATTAATGATAGCTTTCCTGATGAACAATTAAATGTTATAAGTACTTCTCGTAGTACTCCATGGTATGCTGATTATGCTAATTATACTGTTGCTAAGTTTATACCACCTAGCTTCACATACCAGCAAAAGAAAAAGTTTTTATATGACTTGAGACATTACTTTTGGGATGACCCACATCTTTATAAAGAAGGAGTAGATGGTGTTATTAGACGTTGTGTACCTGAGCATGAACAGGAACAGATCCTATGCAAGTGTCACTCCGAGTCTTATGGAGGACACCACGCTGGAGATAGAACTGCACATAAGGTATTGCAATCTGGTTTTTATTGGCCTACTCTCTTTAAGGATGCCCATAAGTTTGTATTGTATTGTGATGAATGTCAAAGAGTTGGTAATATTAGGGCTCCTTTCATTCAAAGGAATTGCATAGGATTTTTGGAGGATTTGAACCCTTAGGAATTTTTCCTGTGATGCTCGTTTGATTCATAGGATTGGCATCCTTAGGAAATTTTCCATCGGATCCATTTGTACTACATTTTGGAGGAAAATTTCCATCCACTCAAACCTCTTTGTAGAATTCCTTTGTTTCCCCGCGCTATCAAACATTCTTTCAAATCCTGTAGGATACTATGGGACATGCCATCCTATTCCTGCATTTTTCCTATTCCTTCATTTTGACAATCCTGTGAATCAAAGAGGCCCTTAGTAGACGTCAAGAAATGCCTATGAATTATTCTTATTATTGAACCGTTTGATGTTTGGGGCTTTGATTATATGGGACCTTTTCCTGCCTCTAATGGATACACACATATTTTAGTTGCTGTTGATTACGTTACTAAGTGGGTAGAAGCTATTCCAACTAGTAGTGCTAATCATAACACTTCTATTAAAATGCTTAAGGAAGTTATTTTTCCGAGGTTTGGAGTCCCTAGATATTTAATGACTGATGGTGGTTCACACTTTATTCATGGTGCTTTCCGTAAAATGCTTGCTAAGTATGATGTTAATCATAGAATTGCATCTCCTTATCACCCTCAGTCTAGTGGTCAAGTAGAGTTGAGCAATAGAGAGCTCAAATTAATTTTGCAAAAGACTGTTGAAAGAATTGGTCCAAGAAACTTGATGATGCATTATGGGCTTATAGAACTGCATATAAAAATCCTATGGGTATGTCTCTGTATAAAATGGTTTATGGAAAAGCATGTCACTTACCTCTCGAACTAGAACATAAGGCATATTGGGCTATTAAAGAGCTCAACTATGATTTTAAACTTGCCGGTGAGAAGAGGTTATTTGATATTAGCTCACTTGATGAATGGAGAACCCAAGCTTATGAAAATGCCAAGTTGTTTAAAGAAAAAGTTAAAAGATGGCATGACAAAAGGATACAAAAGCGTGAGTTTAATGTAGGTGATTATGTATTGCTATACAATTCTCGTTTAAGATTTTTTACAGGAAAACTTCTCTCTAAATGGGAAGGCCCCTATGTTATCGAAGAGGTCTATCGTTCCGGTGCCATAAAAATCAACAACTTCGAGGGCACAAATCCGAAGGTGGTAAATGGTCAAAGAATTAAACATTATATCTCAGGTAATCCCATAAATGTTGAAACCAATATTTATTGAAACCGTAACCCCGGAGGAATACATAAGGGACACTTTCCGGAACGTTTCGGACTCCGAAAAGGAATAGGAATGTGGTACGGTAAGCAAACCGACTCCAAAACAATTTTTAAGGCAATATTTCTCCGTTTTGGAATATTTAGAAAAACAGAAAAATAAGTAGCAGTCCGAGAAGGACACGAGGGCCCCACGAGGGTGGTGGGCGCGCCCCCTACCTCGTGAGCACCTCGTGTGCCTTCCGGACTCCGTTTTCTTGCACGTTACGTATTTTAGTCAGTAAAAATTCATTATATAACCTCCCAAAGGTTTTGACTCCCGTATCACGCAAACCTCCTCTGTTCTTGTTTCGAGCTGTTTTCTGTCAGGGTTTTCCAGGCTAGGCATCATGTCGTCTCCCTTCTCCAACAATGGTGACAACGATGCTTGGCTAATGAAGATAGATCTGAAGAGGGAAGAACCCACGAGGGTCAACAAGGATGAAAGGATCAAGAAGGCCACGGAGGATCAAGCTCCGGCAGCAAAAGACATCCTTCAACTTGATCATAACCTTCTTACCCCAACTGAGATCGAAGCTTTCAAGATGATTGAGTTAGCTCGTATACAAAACAAGTATCTCACACAATAAAATATTTTGTTGAAGGAGCATATTGTTGCACTCAAGGGCATTATTCGCAAGCTGGAGGACCTCTTACGCTCGATGTGCGATTATTCGCCACCTCCACCTTCTTCACCAACAAAGGAGATATAATCACATGGGTATGGGCACTCCCCTTGGCAACTGCCAAGCTTGGGGGAGGTGCCCCAGTATCGTATCACAATCACAACTCCTATCTTTACCGTTTTTCTTAGTTCGATCCTATTAGTAGTATCTTGATCTAGTAGAATAAAGTTTATGGCATGAACTAGTTTTGAGTTTTGCTTTATGATCTCTCTTTGTAATCGAGTCCGTGAGCTATATATAATAAAGATTAGTGTTGAGTCAAGGGCTTGATTATTTTGCCATGATCTTGGGTGGATAAAATAAAAGAGAAAAAGAATAAAAAGAAACAAAAAGTTCATATTGATCTTATTGAGAGTAATGACTTCACATAGAAAGAGTATGATGATTAAAAGTTGTTGGGAGTTGGCAGACATAGCTTTGGTCATTGTTGCAATTAATAGGAAGTAATAAGGAAAGAGAGGTTTTCACATATAGATATATTATCATTGACATCTTTTATGATTGGGAGCACTCATTAAAATATGACATGCTAAAGAGTTGATGTTGGACAAGGAAGACAACGTAATGAGTTATGTCTTTCTTATATCCGAGATAAAGTATGTTGTCATGGATCCTCTAACTTGTTGAGCTTGCCTTTCCCCCTCATGCTAGCCAAATTCTCAGCACTAAGTAGAAATACTACTTGTGCTTCGAAATACCCTTAAACCAGTTTTGCCATGAGAGTCCACCATATCTACCTATGGATTGAGTAAGATCCTTCAAGTAAGTTGTCATCGGTGCAAAGCAATAAAAATTGCTCCAAATATGTATGATTGATTGGTGTGGGAGAAATAAGCTTTATACGATCTTGTGATGTGGAAGTAATAAAAGCGACAGACTGCATAATAAAGGTTCATATCACAAGGGGCAATATAAAGTGACGTTCTTTCGCATTGAGATTTTATGCATCCAACCATAAAAGCGCATGGCAACCTCTGCTTCCCTCTGCGAAGGGCCTATCCTTTATTATTATCTTCTACCTTATGCAAGAGTCATGGTGATCTTCACCTTTTCTTTTTCATTTTATCCTTTGGCAAGCTCAACATGTTGGAAAGAACATGATATATATATATATATATCTAATTGTATGTAGGGGAGCATGAACCATTATTGTTGACTTTACCGTTGAGGTAAAAGGTTGTGGGGCAAAACTATAAGCCCCTATCTTTCTCTGTGTCCGATTAAAACTCCGTAACCACAAGTATTGCGTGAGTGTTAGCAATTATGGAGGACTAAATGATAGTTGAGTATGTGGACTTGCTTTTTAGCTCTGACATAGACTCTTTCCGATGTTATGATAAATTGCAATTGCTGCATTGACTGAGATTATGGTTTGTTGGAGCCCAATAAGGTTTATGATTTATACTTTTGCATTGTGAATAGATCATCACTTGAACACAAGTAATCATATGACAAAATCTATATATGTTGCTGTTATGAGAATAATCATGATGCCTTCATGTCCATATTTTATTTTTTATCGACGCCTCTACCTCTAAACATGAGGACATATTTATGGTTATCGGCTTTTCGCTTGAGGACAAGCGAGGTCTAAGCTTGGGGGAGTTGATACGTCCAGTCTGCATCATGCTTTTATATCGATATTTATTGCATTATGGGATGTCATTTCACTTTATGTCACAATACTTATGGCTATTCTCTCTTATTTTACAAGGTTTACATAAGGAGGGAGAATGCTGGCAGCTGGAATTCTGGGCTGGAAAAGGAGCAAATATTAGAGACATATTCTGCGCAACTCCAAAAGTCCTGAAACTCCACGGAACATCTTAAAATAAATAAAGAAAAATCCTCGCCAAAGATGAAGGCCAGCAGGCCCACACCCTGCTCACGAGGGTGGGGGGTGCCCCCCCTAGGGCGCGCCCCTACCTCGTGGGCCCCCTGGTGGCTCTCCGACGTCCATCTTCTCCTATATGAGGTCTTTCGATGAGAAAAAATAGGAAGAAACTTTTCGGGACGAGACTCCGCCGCCACGAGGCGGAACCTTGGCGGATCCAATCTAGAGCTCCGGCATAGCTGTTCTGCCGGGGATACTTCCCTCCGGGAGGGGAAAATCATCACCATCATCATCACCAACGTTCCTCTCATCGAGAGAGGGCAATCTCCATCAACATCTTCACCAGCACCATCTCATCTCCAAACCCTAGTTCATCTCTTGTATCCAATTCTTGTCTCAAAGTCCGGTATTGGTGCTAGTAGGTTGCTAGTAGTGTTGATTACTCCTTGTAGTTGATGCTAATTGGTTTATTTGGTGGAAGATCATATGTTCAGATCCTATATGCATATTATTACCCCTCTGATTATGAATATGAATATGCTTTGTGAGTAATAACGTTTGTTCCTGAGGACAAGGGAGAAGTCTTGCTATTAGTAGTCATGTGAATTTGGTATTCGTTTGATATTTTGATAAGATGTATGTTGTCTAGCCTCTAGTGGTGTTATGTGAACATCGACTACATAACACTTCACCATTATTTGGGCCTAGAGGAAGGCATTGGGAAGTAATAATTAGATGATGGGTTGTTAGAGTGACAGAAGCTTAAACCCTAGTTTATGCGTTGCTTCGTAAGGGGCTGATTTGGATCCACATGTTTCATGCTATGGTTAGGTTTACCTTAATAATTTTGTTGTAGTTGCGGATGCTTGGAATAGAGGTTAATCATAAGTGGGATGCTTGTTCAAGTAAGAACAGCACCCAAGCACCGGTCCAACCACATATCAAATTATCAAAGTACCGAACGCGAATCATATGAACGTGATGAAAACTAGCTTGACGATATTCCCGTGTGTCCTCGGGAGCGCTTTTCCTATTATAAGAGTTTGTTCCGGCTTTTCCTTTGCTACAAAAGGATTGGGCCACCTTGCTGCACTTTATTTACTTTTGTTACTTGTTGCTCGTTACAATTTGTCTTATCACAAAACTATCTCTTACCACTTATTTCAGTACTTGCAGAGAATACCTTGCTGAAAACCGCTTATCATTTCCTTCTGCTCCTCGTTGGGTTCGACACTCTTACTTATTGAAAGGACTACGATAGATCCCCTATACTTGTCGGTCATCAGATATCTTCCTGTGAGTCCCTGATCTTGATCGTACACGTTTGCGTCTATGATTAGTGCACGGTCAAATCAGGGGCGTCACAGATACCTCCCAAGATGGGGCCCTTAGTACGGTTAAGATTTAACTGCTTTGCAATAATAGCACCCATAATAAATGTGCCATCACGGAACAAGGCATGGCACAAAATAACAATATTAGGGGCGCTAAGGTTGCCACAGTTTCCGCGACCAATTAAGCATCTACTAGAAAATATTGCAAAGTAACGTAAAATAGGAAAATGTATGCTAGTGATTCTCGCATCGGAAACTTTCCTCGTTTCCCCTACAGAAATTGTATCAATAAACCCTTCCACATCATCACGATGCGGTTCCTCTACACTACCCTCAAAAGGGATCAAACAAATCTGACAAAAGTCACGAAGTGACATCTCCTTATGCTCATCATATAAGTAAAATTCCACCGAAGGTGGTGTGATCCTAGCATGGAAATGAAAGTTTTGCACAAAGATATTGGTGAGTAAGAGATATTGTTCGCCTTGGTCGTGGAGGAAGGTGGTGAGGCCTGCATTCTCAGCGAACTCATAGAAATAATCATAAATCTCGGCTGCTCTCAAGAAATCATCACAAGGCCATTCACACGACCGAACTTCCGCGGTGCGAGGGAGATTATATTTGGGCCTCTTATCCTCCTCACTTTGCTTGTCCTTCGAGCTTCGGCTTGACGAGCCCCTCAAAAATCTCTTCATTATTTCCTCAGCGGGGATATGCATGTCCCCAACAATAAGAATATCATATTTCTTCTTGACAGTAGGTAGAGGAAATTCAAAACCTCCAAAAATAATCGATGGAATTTTTCCAATAGAGTTTATACTATGAACTTGAGGTTGTTTCCTCGGAAAGTGTACCGTATGCTCATTGCCATTAACATGAAAAGTGACATTGCCTTTGTTGCAATCAATAACAGCCACTACAGTATTCAAAAAGGGTCTTCCAAGAATAATAGACATACTATCATCCTCAGGAATATCAAGAATAACAAAGTCCGTTAAAATAGTAACATTTGCAACCACAACAGGCACATCCTCACAAATACCGACATGCATAGCAGTTGATTTATCGGCAATTTGCAAAGATATTTCAGTAGGTGTCAACTTATTCAAATCAAGTCTACGATATAAAGAGAGGCATGACACTAACACCGGCTCCAAGGTCACATAAAGCAGTTTTAATATAGTTTCTTTTAATGGAGCATGGTATAGTGGGTACTCCCGGATCTCCTAACTTCTTTGGTATTCCACCCTTAAAAGTATAATTAGCAAGCATGGTGGAAATTTCTGCCTCTGGTATCTTTCTTTTATTTGTAACAATATCTTTCATATACTTAGCATAAGGATTCATTTTAAGCATATCAGTCAAACGCATACGCAAGAAGATAGGTCTAATCATTTCAGCAAAGCGCTCAAAATCCTCATCATCCTTTTTCTTGGATGGTTTAGGAGGAAAGGGCATGGGTTTCTGAACCCATGGTTCTCTTTCTTTACCGTTCTTCCTAGCAACGAAGTGTCTCTTATCATAACATTGATTCTTTGATTGTGGGTTATCAAGATCAACAACAGGTTCAATCTCTACATCATTATTATTGCTAGGTTGAGCATCAACATGAACATCATCATTAACATTATCACTAGGTTCATGTTCATTACCAGATTGTGTTTCATCATCATAAATAGAAGTATCATTGGGTTTCTTAGGTGTGTCAACAACAGGTTCACTAGAGCATGCAAAGTCCTACCATTTTTCTTTTTCTTCTTTTTAGAAGGACTAGGTGCATCAACATTAATTCTCTGAGAATCTTGCTCAATTCTCTTAGGGTGGCCCTTAGGATACAAAGGATCCCGAGTCACTTTACCCCCTCTAGTTGCAACTCTAACAACAAAGTCATTATTCTTACTATTTAATTCATTGAGCAAATCATTCTGAGCTTTAAGTACTTGTTCTACTTGAGTGGTAACCATAGAAGCATGTTTACTAATAAGTTTAAGTTCACCTTTAACACTGGCCATATAATCACTCAAGTGTTCAATCATGTAAGCATTATGTTTCAGTTGTCTACCCACATAAGCATTAAAATCTTTTTGCTTAACCATAAATTTATCAAACTCATCTAAGCATTGGCTAGCAAACTTAGTAAGAGGGATTTCAGCTTTATCATATCTATAGAGAGAATTTGCCTTTACTACCTGTGTCAGGTTATCAAGACCATGTATTTCTTCAACAGGCGGCAAATTAAGATCATGTATTTCTTCAATAGGAGGTAAGTTCTTAATATCTTCAGCTTTAATACATTTTTCTTTCATAGATTTCTTTGCCTCTTGCATATTTTCAGGACTTAGAAATAGAATACCCCTTTTCTTCAGAGTTGGCTTAGGAGTTGGTTCAGGAAGTGTCCAATTGTTTTCATTAGTCAACATGTTATTCAATGGAACTTCAGCTTGATCAACAGTTCTTTCCCTGAAAACACAACCATCACAACTATCCAGGTGGTCTCTGGAAGCATCGGTTAGTCCATTATAAAAGATATCAAGTATTTCATTTTTCTTCAAAGGATGATTAGGCAAAGCATTAAGTAATTGGAGAAGCCTCCCCCAAACTTGTGGGAGACTCTCTTCTTCAATTTGCACAAAATTATATATTTCCCTTAAAGCAGCTTGTTTCTTATGAGCAGGGCAATTTTTAGCAGAGAAGTAATAAATCATATCCTGGGGACTACGCACACAACCATGATCAAGAGAATTAAACCATGTTTTAGCATCACCCTTTAATAAGAACGGAAATATTTTAAGGATATAGTAGTAGCGAGTTTTCTCATCATTAGTGAACAGGGTGGCTATATCATTTAATTTAGTAAGATGTGCCACAACAGTTTCAGATTCATAGCCATAGAAAGGATCAGATTCAACCAAAGTAATTATATCAGGGTCGACAGAGAATTCATAATCCTTATCAGTAACAAAGATAGGTGAAGTAGCATAAGCAGGATCATATTTCATTCTAGCATTCAGAGATTTTTGTTTCAGCTTAGCTAATAGTTTCTTAAGACCACTCCTATCATTGCAAGCAAGAAAGTCTCTAGCAGTTTCTTCATCCATAACATAACCCTCAGGAACAACAGGTAATTCATATCTAGGGGGAGAATCTTCATCATCACTTTCATCAATATTATCAGTTTCAATAATTTCATTCTCTCTAGCCCTAGCAAGTTGTTCATCAAGAAATTCACCAAGTGGCACAGTAGTATCAAGCATAGAAGTAGTTTCATCATAAGTATCATGCATAGCAGAAGTGGCATCATCAATAACATGTGACATATCAGAATTAATAGTAGAAGCAGGTTTAGGTGTCGCAAGCTTACTCAAAACAGAAGGTGAATCAAGTGCAGAGCTAGATGGCAGTTCCATACCTCCCCTCGTAGTTGAGGGAAAAATCTTGGTTCTTTGATCTTTCAAGTTCTACATAATGATAAGCATATATAAATCCCAAGTGACTCAAAGAATAGAGCTATGCTCCCCGACAACGGCGCCAGAAAATAGTCTTGATGACCCACAAGTATAGGGGATCACAACAGTTTTCGAGGGTAGAGTATTCAACCCAAATTTATTGATTCGACACAAGGGGAGCCAAAGAATATTCTCAAGTATTTACAGCTGAGTTGTCAATTCAACCACACCTGGAAACTTAATATCTGCAGCAAGGTATTTAGTAGCAAAGTAATATGATAATAATGGTAACGGTGGCAAAAGTAATATTTTTGGGTTTTATAGTGATGGTAACAGTAGCAACGGAAAAGTAAATAAGCGAAGAACAATATATGGAAATCTCGTAGGAAATGGATCAGTGATGGAGAATTATGTCAGATGCGATCGATCATGCAACAATTATAATATAGGGTGACACAGAACTAGCTCCAGTTCATCAATGTAATATAGGCATGTATTCCGAATATAGTCATACGTGCTTATGGAAAAGAACTTGCATGACATCTTTTGTCCTACCCTCCCGTGGCAGCGAGGTCCTAGCGGAAACTAAGGGATGTTAAGGCCTCCTTTTAATAGAGTATTGGACCAAAGCATTAACACATAGTGAATACATGAACTCCTCAAACTACGGTCATCACCGGTAGTGCTCCCGATTATTGTCACTTCGGGGTTAACGGATCATAACACATAATAGGTGACTATAGACTTGCAAGATAGGATCAAGAACTCACATATATTCATGGAAACATAATAGGTTCAGATCTGAAATCATGGAACTCGGGCCCTAGTGACAAGCATTAAGCATAGCAAAGTCATAGCAACATCAATCTCAGAACATAGTGGATACTAGGGATCAAACCCTAACAAAACTAACTCGATTACATGATAAATCTCATCCAACCCATCACTATCCAGCAAGCCTATGATGGAGTTACTCACGCACGGCGGTGAGCATCATGAAATTGGTGATGGAGGAAGGTTGATGATGACGATGGCGATGGATTCCCCTCTTCGGAGCCCCGAACGGACTCCAGATCAGCCCTCCCGAGAGAGTTTAAGGCTTGGCGGCAGCTCCGTATCGTAAAACGTGATGAATCCTTCTCCCTGATTTTTTTCTCCCCGAACACGAATATATGGAGTTGGAGTTGAGGTCGGTGGAGCATCAGGGGGCCCATGAGGCAGGGGGCGCGCCCAGTGGTGGTGGGTGCGCCCCCACCCTCGTGGATAGGGTGTGGGCCCCCTGACGTGGATCTTTCTTCCAGTATTTTTATATATTCCAAAAATAATCTTCGTTGATTTTCAGGTCATTCCGAGAACTTTTATTTCTGCACAAAAGTAACACCATGGCAATTCTGCTGAAAACAGCGTCAGTCCGGGTTAGTTCCATTCAAATCATGCAAGTTAGAGTCCAAAACAAGGGAAAAAGTGTTTGGAAAAGTAGATACGACGGAGACGTATCTATTCCCAAAACCCTAGGGGAGTCGACAAAATATTGATCCAGCCGCCGCAGAATCCAGAACCACCAGATCCAATCTAGACACCATCTCGGATGGGGTTCACCACCTCCATTGGTGCCTCTCCGATGATGCATGAGTAGTTCTTTGTAGACCTTTGGGTCCGTAGTTAGTAGCTAGATGTCATTGCCTCTCTCTATTGATTCTCAATACAATGGTCTCTTGGAGATCCATATGATGTAACTCTTTTGCGGTTTGTTTGTTGGGATCCGATGAACTTTGAGTTTATGATCAGATCTATCTCTTTTTATATCCATGAAAGTATTTGAGTTTCTTTGATCTCTTTTATGCATGATTGCTTATAGCCTCGTATTTCTTCTCCGATATTTGGATTTCGTGTGGCCAACTTGATCTATTTATCTTGCAATGGGAAGAGGTGCTTTGTAGTGGGTTCGATCTTACGGTGCTTGATCCCAGTGACAGAAGGGGAACCGACACGTATGTATCATTGCTACTAAGGATAAAACGATGGGGTCTATCTCTACATAGATAGATCTTGTCTACATCATGTCATCATTCTTATTGCATTACTCTGTTTCTCCATGAACTTAATACACTAGATGCATGCTGGATAGCAGTCGATGTGTGGAGTAATAGTAGTAGATGCAGGCAGGAGTCGGTCTACTAATCTTGGACATGATGCCTATGTAATGCTCATTGCCTGGATATCATCATGAGTATTTGAAGTTCTATCAATTGCCCAACAGTAATTTGTTCACCCACCGTTTGTTATTTTTTTCGAGAGAAGCCACTAGTGAAACCTACGACCCCCGGGTCTCTTTCTCATATTATTTCCCTTTGCGATCTACTTTTATTTTCTTTTATTTTCAGATATATTAATCCAAAAACCCAAAATTACCTTGCTGCACTTTATTTTATTTGCGATCTATTTATTCAATCTAGTACAACTTTTCCCGTCACGCACCAATTTCTGGCACCGTTACCCGAAAGGGATTGACAACCCCTTTAACATGTCGGGTTGCGAGGATTTGTTATCTGTGTGCAGGGGTTGTTTACATTGTGTTGCTTGGTTCTCCTACTGGTTCGATAATCTTGGTTTCATATATGAGGGAAATACCTACCGCCGATGTGCTGCATCATCCCTTCCTTTTTGGGGAAATACCAACGTAGCTTCAAGCAACTTCAAAAGGAATTTCTGGCGCCGTTGCTGGGGAGGAGCTTCAACATATACCAGGTTCCTAATTACAAATCTCATCTCTTTGCAATTTACATTATTTTCCATTTGCCTCTCGTTTTCCTCTCCCCCACCTCACAAAAATTTGCCGTTTTATTCGCCCCTCTTTTTCCATTCGCCGTTTTCTTGTCGGATTTGTTTTTGAGTGCAATCTTGTTGTGTGGTCATCATGACTCAAGAGAACACCAAGTTATGTGATTTCTCAAATACCAACAACAATGATTTTATCGGCACTCCGCTTGCTCCTCCCGCCACTAGTGCGGAGACTTGTGATATTAATACTGTTTTGCTGAATCTTGTTATGAAAGACAAATTTTTTGGTACTCCTAATGAGGATGCCGCATCCCATCTTAATACCTTCATGGAATTATGTGATATGCAAAAGAAAAAGGATGTGGACAATGATGCGGTCAAGATGAAATTATTTCCGTTTTCTTTACGTGATTCTACAAAAAATTGGTTCTCTTCTTTGCCTCGCAATAGTATCGATTCTTGGAATAAGTGCAAAGATGCTTTTATCACTAAGTATTTTCCGCCCGCAAAATTTATTTCCCTTAAAACCCAGATCACAAATTTCAAGCAACTTGAACATGAGCATGTTGCACAATCTTGGGAAAGGATGAAAATGATGCTAAGGAATTGCCCAACTCATGGGTTAAATCTTTGGATTATCATACAAAAATTTTATGCGGGGTTGAATTTTGTTTCTCGTAATCTTTTAGATTCCAGCGCGGGTGGTACTTTTATGGAAATTACTTTGGGTGAAGCCACCAAATTGCTTGATAATATTATGGCAAATTATTCTCAATGGCATACCGAAAGAGCTCATACTAGTAAAAAAGTTAATTCGGTTGAAGAAATTTCTTCTTTGAGTGAAAGAGTTGATGCTCTTGTGAAATTGGTTGCTAGTAGAAGTGCTCCTATTGATTATAATGATATGCCTTTGTCTACTTTGATTGAGCAAAATAGTGATGCTATAGATGTGAATTTTATCTCTCGAAATAATTTCAACAACAATGCTTATGGAGGTAATTTTAATCCTAGGCCTTTTTCTAGTAATTCCTCTAATAATAATGGTAATTCATATGGAAATCAATCTAATAATAATAATAGGAACACCTCCGATCTTGAGAATAATATTAAAGAATTTATCAATTCGCAAAAAGTTTTCAACACTTCCATAGAAGAAAAGTTGAGTAAGATTGATGATTTGCCTAGAAGTGTTGATAGAATTGCTGATGATGTGGAAAATCTCAAGATGAAATTTTTTGTGCCTAAAGTTGATGAATCAATTAATGCTCTTTATGTTTCTATGGATGAAAGTAAGAAAAGAACCGCTATGCTTAGAGCTAAAAGAGAATTTTTAGAAAAAGCATTTTCTAATGATTTCTTTCGCAAAAGTGATGAAGATCTTAAAATGATTGGTGTTTCTTCTATTGGTTCCTTGTTTAGTAAAGTTAATATTGATGAAAAAGGGACCGAAGAAGAGTAAACTTTAGGTAGAAGGCGTCCCAATATTTCGGAGGGTGAAAATCTTGTTGAGAAAATTGATAAAAGTGGGTTTGAAGAGGTCAAAACTTTAGCTAGTGATGTGCCCACTCTTTTGGATTACAAAGCCTTTAATTATGATAGTTGCTCTTTGATTGATTGTATTTCTTTGTTGCAATCTGTGATAAATTCACCCCATGCTTATGAACAAAATAAAGCTTTTACTAAACATATTGTTGATGCTACGATGAAAGCTTTTGAAGAAAAGTTGGAATTAGAAGTGTCAATTCCTAGAAAATTGCATGATGAGTGGGATGTAGGGTAACACAGCAGAAAACAAAAAATTTCCGACCTACGCACCGGCCTAGGACCACTATGGAGACTGCACACATGGTTTGATCCTTTTTCGTTACCGACTCATAGCGCAGCGGAAGTAGAGTCGATGACGAACGGCGGTGCAGATCCCCGTAGCTAGGATTTACAACCTCCCAACCGCGAGGATGTATACCCTCATCCGCCCCACGGACAGCCCTCTGGGAGGCGGTCGGACAGTCCCGCGGATGGTGTCGTGGACAGCCCTTCGGGAGGACCCTCAAAACTCGGACGGTCACTCGGACAACCCTTCGGGAGGACTCACAGAACTCGGACCGTCACTTGGACAGCCCTTCGGGAGGCACTCTCAAAACAGCCCCTCGGGCAAAAGGATCGAAATTACGACCTCTCTACGGGGTTGCACACATACGGTGTCATCTATCCGACAGGGCTTCGCCGTCCAAAACTAGTTCCTACCAGAACCTAGACAGCCTTTCGGCTCTACGAAACTATTTTGCTGGGAGGGAGAGAGAGAGCCAGATCATGCATGGCATTTGTATGAGAGCAAGAGTGTGTCTTTATGTAGCCCCCTCCACCCCTATCTATAGGCCAAGCCCAAGGGTGGCTTCTCCAAGAAGCCAAAGGGGATAATACCAAAAGGCCCTCAAGGTGGCTTCTCCAAGAAGCCAAGCAAAAAGCACTTTCACTATTCATGACCACATTTTTCAACGTCCATTCGAACAGAAAATATTTATGTGGGCTCATAACATTTCCAATACCCACTAAAATAATTTTCATCGCGTTCCGAACCAATTTTTGTTTAGTGAATTTCATCTGCGAAAAGCAAACAAGAATGCGTTTTCACTATTCATGAAGACAATTTTTTGCGTCCATTAAATCCGAAAAAAATTCTGTGGGTCTTAGAATAATTCCAGTACCCACTAAAATGATTTTGGATTCATTCCGAAACAATTTCAGATTAGTGAATTTCATCTGCGAAAAGCAACCAAACCGGTACCGACAGCTCCAGAACAATTCCAGCTTTTATCCCGGAAAATTCCAGAAAGTTTCCAGAATGGCTCTGGCACCCTCCAAGAATTATCAGGCATGTGTCGAAACCAATTTGACTTAATAGTATATCCCGAAACAACTTTCAGTTTCACCGAAACTCATCCGATGACCTCTCTTTGCGGAACTTTTCCGCTGCCCGAAACATTTCGGTGTCCGAAACTTTTTCGGTGATTTTCTCTCAAACTCTCTGTATAGTATTCAGCAGATAGATGACCCTTAAGTGTGTGACCCTATAGGTTCGGTGAAGCATAGACATGACCGGAACACTTTCCGATCAATGATCAACATCGGAGCTGTGGACACCCATATTGACCCTTGTACCCACACGAATGAATATTCGAGCGAACCTCCAGTTGCCGTGTTCTATTCCTGTTGCTTCGTGATATGTTACAAATACCCGAGGTGAGACATGTTGGCATCCCCGTATCAAAAACTTGTCCACTATGCCAGTTACCTCGTTACCGGTATTGTTCTCTTTTCTCGCTCCCGTGTTCCGGCATCCCCGTGATCAAATCACAAAGTGTCTGGCCAGACGATGATGTATACCGTAACACTGAGAGGGCCTAGAGATATCTCTCCATCATCGGAGGAGCAAATCCCAATCTTGAGCTATCAAGTTACTTGACATACTTTTCCATGAACCCGTAAGCCGCCGTAATAGCCACCCATTTACGGATGACGTTTAAAAACCCCAAAGTTCATGAAGCAAGCATGAAGAAACTCGATGCTCTCATGGTCCAAGGAATCATGCAAACATTAACCATCTCTGTGTTATGTGCCATTAACTTGTGACGAATGAATCTCATAGCATAACATCAATCCGAGTCGATTCAACACAAATGTTCTCTTAACATTGTGCCCTCAAAGTTGTTGGCATAGACATGCCCATGATCAGGAAAATAGAACCATCATGCAACACTTGAGCTAGTCTTAGAGGCCAGACTAACAATACTTCTTACCGTTTATTATTCCACACGTGCATATGAGTCTTCCTCCGAGCCTCGTGTTATTGCAGACTCGAGAACCATAGCAGTTATAGCATGGAACATAAACATAATTATGAACTTGGAGATAAATAATATAATTTATTATTGCCTCTAGGGCATATCTCCTACAGACTCCCACTTGCACTAGAGTCAATAATCTAGTTAATGCTAATGCACTTTACACCTATGGCATACTGGTGTAAAAAATGCTTCGCATGTGGTATAGCCTGATGTCCATCGGATCTGACAACTTCAGCTCCATGTGTATCTCTGCATATCCTCATGTTTTCATGCTTTCACAAAATTCATATTTTGTGCGGACTTGGCTTTGTATATATGTGAATCATTGGTTGAAACCTGATTCTCAGACTGAGTTATGGAGCAGCTATCTGCAATAGTGTCACATTGACCAAAGCCTTCTTGGAACCATACTAAGTTCATGAATGAACTATATGATTCAACATCTTTGTCTTTGTCGCTTCTAAAGCGGCAACATACTTCGCCTTTGTTATAGAATTTGCCACAGTAACTTGTTTGGAACAATTTCCAACTAACTGCACCACTATATTGTGTGTTACACAAAACCCTCAATTTAAATCAAAAATTGCATGGAGAAATGATGAATATTGTATCGATGTAACCTTTTACAACGAACTCTTCATGATCTCCACTTGCGAGAAAACATGTCATCAGTGCTACTTTAGTACTCAATGATCCTTTTTCACTGTTGTCCCATGATCAGTACTTTTGATCACTTTGGTATCTATACTCGCAACATCTTGGGAGTATTGGACATATCTGGTTGTTTTACATACCATGGAATACATGATTAATCCAAACACAAGAGTGTGTAGAATCTCCATCATGTATTTTGCTCATCAGTGTTTTGGGACACTGATTCTTGTAAGAACTCTTTCCATGTGACTTCGGCAAGAATCACTCCTTGTCGTTCTTAGTGCTAAACGGTTTTAGCATCTTGTCAATATGTAATTTTGCTCAGCCCTATTAGGTAAATCTATCTCCATAGATCATTATGCCTAATATCAAGGCTATTTAGCCCAAGCACTTCATCGAAAAACTATTTTCAAATGAAGTCCTAATTTGTGTCAAGAAATTTATTTCCAATTAACAATGTGTCAAGCACACAAGGTTTTCAGAATTATTATTATGCTCCCACTTACTTTCTTGAAACAACAAGCATCTTTGTTACCCATTGATGAAGTCAAATCCCTTTGACCATTCCATCAAAAACGAAGATTCCAACTCCATTTTGCTCTCTTCTGTCCATTGCTGGAACTCTGAGGCTAGCATACTTACTATCATCCTTTGGACCGACAAAATACTTTGGAATGTATCACATACAAGTCCTAGGTTGTAATTCCATTTCATGGAAATTCTTTTGTCATCCATATTTCATATCTCACGTTTTGAAATATGTACTAATTGCTAGTTAAACCCGAACCGACTTTAAGCATTGCTACGGTGAGACAATCTCATTGTAGTCAACTCCTTGAACTTGTTATTGCAACAAGTCGAGCTTAATGGATAAAACATTTTTATCCATATCAGTTTATAGTCCCATTACAATCCGTTAGACTCCAAGTCTTTCGGAGGGTTTATCAAGATTTAAATCTTGAATCATTTATGGAAACTATCTCGGATTATATTGGCATTCAGCCAATTCCGGAGTCAGGGCCCATCAACGTTTCCTTGTGTATCATAGGTATACTGTTGTCTAACAACAATATCTCGTTTGCGCACCTGAGAGGTTTGCATGAGCTTTTGCCTATGTTGTTCAGCTACAAGATCGACCGAAGTCCATACATGTAATGTAGAGGCTTCCGTATCAGTCGCAGTAGGAAACTCTGGAATTACTTCCAAGGTTCCTTTCCTTTGACCTGATGATGAAGATACTTGTTATCTCGTTGAGTTGCACTGTCCTCCCACTTACCCTTTTGTAAGAACTATTCTCTTTAAAAGCATACCGTTTTGTGGCAAAAATCCTTTGCCTCGGTTTATTGGTGGGGGAGTACCCAATGACTTGGGACAACTTACAAAGTAGCACTTGTCTGATTTGGAATAGGTTTGTAACCTTTTATACAAGCCCCATATTCCAAATGTTAAGAAAAGATATAACATGGTTGGGCGTACCATACCATGCCGTCATTTCAACAAACCTGATGGAGCTCTTTTCAGTGTAAAAGCCGCAGTCTCTAAAGCATTACTCTCTAAAAGTGATAATGACAAATTTATTTATGTCATCTTTGATCTTACCATGTCATAAATGGTTTGATTACATCTTCACAGACATTCCACTCATAGTGGTGTTCAGGGAGTTGTAAGTTATGAAAGTCTTTTCACAACTCATCAGACATTCGCTAAACTTGTAACTCAAATATTCCTTTCTGCAATAGAATTGCAGAAACATAATTTCCTTGTTACAATAACTTCTACTTCATTTTTGAAAACCTTTCGAATGATTTCAAAAGATCCAGACTTACGTCTCATCAAGCAAATATCCATATATCTACTTGAGTCATTTCTGAAGATATACAAATCCACTACTTGCAACAACATTTATTGAACTACACACATCAAAATGTATGATCACCAATAAGTTTGTTGCTCGTTCCTTATGGCCCGTGAACGGTATTTCAGTTACTTCACTTTTCAGAGAAAAGTTGCAAGTGCCAGATGATTCAAAATCAAACGACTTCAAAATCCATCATAATGGAATTTTTCCATGCGGGTTTCTCCAATGTGACCAAATGCAGTGCCACACATGTGTGGTATTCTCATAGTCTTGCGACATTTAGCATCAGTGTTATGGATGTATCATTTTACCATCAATATTCATAACATATATCCCATCTTGGATGGAAGCATGGCCCTTCATGTTATTCATAATATTGAACAATAATTGTTCTTTCATGAACAACCCTTTTGCAATAAACATTGTGCAATGGGCTAGAGTGTAAGGAACTCTAAAATGAATTATGAAAGTAAACATAGAGGCAATATATTAATATCATTATTCATAACATACATCTCATTCATAATGAAAGTATGGCCCTTATGTTTATTCATAATACTAAACATCAAAAGTTCTCTTATGAACAACCTTCTTGCAAGATACCTTATGCAAAGGGCTAGAGTGTGTGAAACTCTAAAATGAATTATGAAAGAAAGTACATAGGTAATACACCGATGGAAGGTATAGTAACTTTTACTATGTTCCCAACATGTATTAAAACCTCATTCCTGGCCAATCTTTTAGGCCATAGTAGTTCTTACATCGAGTTGCAACAAAATGCAATCGAGCGGGTATCTTTGTGATTAACTCACAATACCCTAGAATTAGTGATTAACATGTTTAACCATAACTCCCAAGAACTATATCTTTGACCAGCCTTCTATACATCAAAAACTTGTATGACATTCATACATGAGCTGGATATTCCAGTCATCTTTCTTTCTGCCTTTATACTTCTAACAGTTTAACTTTTAGTATTTCCTACTCGCAAAAGAAGCACCCAACTTAAGAGTGACGTTAGCCCCGGACTTCCTAGGAGTGTAAGTATACTAACACCCTTTGGACACTTCCTTTCTCTTTAAGTTGTTGTTTATTCACCTTTCATCATATGACAGGCGTTCTTCTGGATCCCTCTCTTATCATTCTAATGCATAGTAAGCACTTTACTAATAATTTGCAAACAAACATTGCTTTGGATATTTCATATCTTTCAGCCTTTGTTTGTATCTGAAAAATAATTTTCAGTTCCATGAATATCACATAACTATCCCAAAACTTTCAAAGTTCGGGTTTCATGGAAGCAAACATATTGCACTTGACCGTATTGGAATTCTAGCTTCTGGATCGAAGGACGAGAGTCTCATCATCCATTGCATTTAGCGGCAGTATAGTGCGATAGGACAAAGTCCTTCTCGGCACTTTTGAGGACAATCCTCACATTACGTTACCAATCATAAAGTTTTAACCAGATATTTAACAGCTATTCAATTTTAACAGGGAAGGTGGAAACGAGAGCCATTATTCTACAACTGTTTTGCAAAAAACACTTAGACAATGTTCATAATTAATTTCAATGAGAATCAAACATGTTAATTCAACAGTGCGCTCCCACTCAAATCAATATCTCTCAAAATTGATTATGAGTGACACAAGACCCGCATATACATTCAACGCCATTGAACGAGATGAACACTGATGGCGCGAAATTCAATCGGTAGGCAAACTTGCCGATCACATCTCTATGTGACTCTTGTTCATCTTTCGATGGGCGTGTTCCGAGCTCAGGGAGATCCTTCCAGAACGTCAAGACAAGATCCCTAATCATTTGTACCCAGGGAGATCCCACGATACCCCGAAAAGTTAGGTGCCGTGATGGTGCTACACTTGGGAGAACACTAACTACTTGATATTTTTTTGGGAGATCACCCTAATAAAAGTGACTACCGTGCAATCAAGAAGGGTGCATCAAGAGGGATAAACATCTCAGGCAATTCATAATAGCATGATATGGTATAGCCTCTTCTGACGGAGAAGTCAAGTATTTCTTCGTCTTCGGCATTCGCGTCGGTGTTCACCTTCGCGAAGATTGCCACCACCTTGTCGATGCACCAGATAATATCGCTATCTCCATGGCGGATAAAATAAATGCATTACTTAAGGTTGACACGCAGGTCATTAAAGTGCAATCATATGGCTCCTGCCATCCTGCCGAATCATGACATGCAGGTCATGTTAATTACATCATATAGTCATCTCATACATAATCAGATTATTGTGAGCATTGCTATACCACATCACATGCACATGCAAACCCTCCTGCAAAACCAAGTTAGACGCCTCTAATCGGTTCATGCAAAAACTTGTTTTTCGTGGCTTCTAAGGTTTTGAAACAAACCGAAGCTACCAACGTCCATCATCAAGTATGTTAATTCAAGTCGCTAGATTAACTTTGCGGGGTGTATGAAACACGAGATAATAAAATCTCAAGCCCCATACTGAACTTCGTCATACGCATGACCCCCGTGCAGATCATATCTGCATTGCCCTTTTGTCTGCGAAATTTCATCTTTCTTTCTAACTATGGTGGATTTCAACGAACTGTTAGAACTTCGTTGATCAATTAGGATCACAGATTGCCAGAACATTGAAAATCCACCATGCCGTTATCAAGATCAGAAATATGCAAATTCCAGGGAAGCAATAAGAACATCGGGTAACAGATTTCATCTGCTACCGGCCCAAATAATTTTTAGTAATAGAACTCATCTACTACAAATTATATTGTGCAACACCCACACATCTCTATGTATTCTAGATCGCAACCTGCATCTACGCATAGCACGGCTCATGATGCCACTGTTGTGATTATCCACCTTAATATTTCAATATTGATTTTAATACTGAAATACAACACCAAGATGACCCGACTCTGTTCTATATCACTCATTTCGGTACTAAAATTCAGTATTGCGATTATCCACCTTAATACTTCTATATTGATCTCAGTACTGAAAAACAAAAGGACGATCACCCGACTCACTTCTATATCACCAATTTCGGCATAAAATTTACTATTGTGATTATCCATGTTAGTATTTCAGTATTAATTTGAGTACTCGAAAATAGCATGACTAACACATGGCTCGGTTCTATATCACTAATTTCAGTACTAAATCTCAGTATTGTGATTATCCACGTTAATATTTAATATTGAAAAACAACACCACGATGACCCGACTGAGTTGTATATTACTAATTTCGCTACTAAAATTCAGTATTGTGATTATCCACCTTAATATTTCAATACTGATTTCAGTACTGAAATACAGCACCAAGATGACCCGACTCTGTTCTATATCACTAATTTCGGTACTAAAATTCGATATTGCGATTATCCACCTTAATACTTCAATATTGATTGTAGTACTGAAAAATAAAACGACAATGAAAGTGCATTATATCGACTAGAGGGGGGGGGGCTGAATAGGCGATTTTTATGAATTCTTCACTGAGGAATTTGCAGGTGAGGAAATTCCTTAGCGAAGAACTACTACCAGCGGAATAAGTACTCAAAAGTAAACATAACAGAACACAACCATAGTCATCATGATGAAATGAAGACAGGCACAGAGTACAGAAAGCGTAAGCATAGGATAACACAGGATGAAGACAAACATACTGAAGAAATTGAACTGAGGAAATTGAGAAAATCTTCAGTCAAAGTCTTCAAGCACAGATATGAACATGCACACAACACAGTTATGAGGAAATGAAAGAGTTGAGGAAATAGAACCAGTAAGCTTGGTGAAGACAATGATTTGGTAGACCAGTTCCAACTGTTGTCTCAGTTGTACGTCTGGTTAGGGCGGCTAGGTATTTAAACCTAAGGACACACAGTCTCGGACACCTAGTCCAGAACACGCAGCTCAGGACACTCAGTCCTCACCGTATTCCACTTGAGCTAAGGTCACACAGACCTCGCCCAATCACTCGTGGTAAGTCTTCAGGTGACTTCCGAACCTTCACAAACTTGGTCACTCGGCGATCCACAATTCCTCTTGGATGCTCTAGACCATGACGCCTAACCATCTGGAAGAAGCACTGTCTTCAAAGGTAACAAGCGTCGGATCCATGCAGGATCAATCTCTTCAGTGATGCTCAATCACTTGGGGTTTGTAGGTGTTTGAGTTTGGGTTTTCCTCACTTGATGATTTTCGCTCAAAGTCCTCGGAGGATGGGTTGCTCTCAAATGACAAGTGTTAGTTTCTCTCTGAGCAGCCAACCAGCTAGTGGTTGTAGGGGGCGACTATTTATAGCCTAGGGAGCAGCCCGACATGATAAGACATAAATGCCCTTCAATGATAAGACCGTTAGGTGGATAGATATTTTGGGACAGCTGGCGCATAGCACAGCAATGGTCGAAATTTTGAGTGGCGAAATCCTCAGGGCTATCATGTTCCTCACTATGTAGGCAATCCGCACTGGCGAATTCCTAACTCCTCAGTCAGAACAAATTCCTCAGAGACCAGAAGAACTTCGTCTCTGTCACTGAAGAATATGACTGAACTGTATGACATTTCCAATGGCTTCACTCGAAGGGATTGGTAGGTGTAGGATTTGAGTTGAGCATCATATGGAAATTTTTCCTTAGTATTTCCTCGACCCCCTTTAACAGTACGGTGTTTCCTATGACTCAAGAAAGAGAAAATGAAACTACGAAAACAAAAGTTTTCACGCATCACTAGTAGAAAACAGGGCTTTGGTCCAGGCCGGGTCAGCCCATTAGTCCCGGTTCAGTCCAGAACCTGGGACCAATGTGGGCATTGGTCCCGGTTCGTGAGCCCAGGGGGCCGGCCGGGCCACGTGGGCCATTGGTCCCGGTTCATCTGGACCTTTTGGTCCCGGTTGGTGGGATGAACCGGGACCAATGGGCCTCGCTCCTGGCCCACCACCATTGGTCCCGGTTGGTGGCTTGAACCGGGACCAAAGGCTCCCCTTTAGTCCCGGCTCATGTCACCAACCGGGACCAATGAGGTGCCTATATATACCCCTCGCTCGCGAGTAGAGCACCCCAGTGCTCTGTTTTTCTCTGGCCGAGGGGGAGAGGGCTTTGGTGCTCTAGCTCACCTCCTATGCACATGAGGTGTTCGATGGAATGCCCGAGCCACACTACTTAAGCTTTCTCCTCTCGAAGCTCGACCTCCAAGCTCCATTTTCCTCGAGATTTGTCTAGATTTAGCGGTCCGTCACACCCCGTCCCCGTCTTCACCGCCGTAGATCACCCGCGCCGATCTCATCACCGACACCACCGTGGTGAGCCTCTTGTTCTTATCTTCTTTCTGAAAGGAAAAATATTCTTACTTGTATGTTTAGATAGATACTTGTATCATTTTCTTACATTTATTATTGCATCTTATATAGTGCGATGGTTTTGGTATCCGCCCCCGTCGGCCCTCGTCCTGTCTATGATTCGGATGTGGTATGTATATTATCTTTATAACTATTGGTTCATTTATTGTTTATGAAAATTATGCCGACCAACGTGACATAGATTTTATTTATCTAGGATGTATGTGAATCGGAAATGCCAACCGACCCTATTGTCGAGAGGTTAAATTTAGTTGAAGAAGAAAACAATTTATTGAAGGAAAAAATAAAAAAAATTGAGGAGGAGAAGATGATATTGGAGTTGCATGTTGCGGATGTCGTCGATGATCACAAGATCAATATGGATGCAATGCGCTTGAAGATTAGAAAGATTAGAAAATATGCCATTCATACCGAGGCTTGGTATCATTATGCTGTTGGATCAATTGTTACCTAGGTTGCGATTATGATCACATTTGTTTTCGCATTGAAATGTTTTACATAGTTTCAATGTATGGTTTAATTAATTAGATGCTCTGGCGAGCTATATGTTGTTAGATGAGAACTATGTATGCACTTTGGTTTTAATGTGATGATGAACTTCTATTAATTTGGACACTTAATTATATATAATGCACGCAGATGAACCGGCAATGGATGTACGGTGACAGACACACCCGCGTGTACATTAAGGGCGTGCATGAGTTTCTCGATGCGGCTGAGGCAAACAAGCAGAATGGTTTTATGTGTTGTCCATGCACTGAATGTGGGAATACGAGGTCTTACTCTAACCGGAAAATCCTTCACTCCCACCTGCTTTACAAGGGTTTCATGCCACACTATAATGTTTGGACGAGGCACGGAGAAATAGGGGTTATGATGGAAGACGGCGAAGAAGAAGACTACGATGACAACTATGTGCCCCCTGAATACGGTGATGCTGCAACGGGGGGAGCTGGTGAAGATCAAGAGGAACCAGACGATGTGCCCAATGATGCTGCAACGGGTGAAGCTGCTGAAGATCAAGAGGAACCAGACGATGTGCCCGATGATGATGATCTCCGCCAGGTCATTGTCGATGCAAGGACGCAATGCATTAGTCAAAAGGAGAAGCTGAAGTTCGATCGCATGTTAGAGGATCACAAAAAAGTGTTATACCCCAATTGCGAAGATGGCAACACAAAGCTCGGTACCGTACTGGAATATCTGCAGTGGAAGGTAGAGAATGCTGTGGCTGACAAAGGATTTGAGAAGCTACTGAAAATATTGAAGAAGAAGCTTCCAAAGGATAACGAATTGCCCGACAGTACATACGCAGCAAAGAAGGTTGTATGTCCTCTAGGATTGGAGGTGGAGAAGTTACATGCATGCCCTAATGACTGCATCCTCTACCGCGGTGCATACAAGGATCTGAACGCATGCCCGGTATGCGGTGCATTGCGGTATAAGCAACCCAGCAACGAAATTGATGTGTACCGAAGGCCATTAGTTGAAGAACTTTTACAGTTGTGGAATTAAAATGGTGTATGTACGTGGGATGAGCACAGACATGAGGAATTTAACCTTAAGGCGTTGCTGTTCGTGACCATCAACGATTGGCCCGCTCTCAGTAACCTTTCAGGACAAACAAACAAAGGATACCACGCATGCACGCACTGTTTAGATGACACTGGAAGTATACACCTGGACAAATGCAGGAAGAATGTGTACCTGGGCCATCGTCGATTTCTTCCGACCAACCATCAATGTCGAAAGAAAGGCAAGCATTTCAAAGGCGAGGCAGATCACCGGAAGAAGCCCGCCATGCGCACTGGTGATCACGTGCTTGCTATGGTCAATGATTTACACTACGTAATCTTTGGAAAGGGTCCCGGTGGACTAGCTGTTCCGAATGACGCTGAGGGACACGCACCCATGTGGAAGAAGAAATCTATATTTTGGGACCTACCCTACTAGAAAGACCTAGAGGTCCGCTCCTCAATCGACGTGATGCACGTGACGAAGAACCTTTGTGTGAACCTGCTAGGCTTATTGGGCGTGTATGGGAAGACAAAAGATACACCTGAGGCACGGGAGGACCTGCAACGTTTGCACGAAAAAGACGGCATGCCTCCGAAGCAGTATAAAGGTCCTGCCAGCTACACTCTTACGAAAGAAGAGAAAGAAATCTTCTTTGAATGCCTGCTCAGTATGAAGGTCACGACTGGCTTCTCGTCGAATATAAAGGGAATAAGAAATATGCCAGAGAAAAAGTTTCAGAACCTAAAGTCTCATGACTGCCACGTGATTATGACGCAACTGCTTCCGGTTGCATTGAGGGGGCTTCTACCGGAAAACGTCCGATTAGCCATTGTGAAGCTATGTGCATTCCTCAATGCAATCTCTCAGAAGGTGATCGATCCAGAAATCGTACCAAGGCTAAGGAGTGATGTGGCGCAATGTCTTGTCAGTTTCGAGCTGGTGTTCCCACCATCCTTCTTCAATATCATGACGCACGTCCTAGTCCATCTAGTCGACGAGATTGTCATCCTGGGGCCCGTATTTCTACATAATATGTTCCCCTTTGAGAGGTTCATGGGAGTCCTAAAGAAATATGTCCGTAATCGCCCTAGGACAGAAGGAAGCATCTCCATGGGCCATCAAACAGAGGATGTTATCGGGTTTTGTGTTGACTTCATTCCTGGCCTTAACAAGATAGGTCTCCCTAAATCGCGGTATGAGGGGAGACTGACTGGAAAAGGCACTCTTGGAAGAGATTCAATAATATGCAGGGACGGATATTCTTGGTCTCAAGCACACTACACAGTTCTACAGAACTCTACCTTGGTGACCCCGTATGTCGATGAACACAAGAACAGTCTGCGCTCCAAACACCTGGAGCAGTGCGACGACTGGATTACATGTGAACACATCAGGACTTTCAGTAGTTGGTTGGAAACACGTCTCAGAGGTGACAACACTGTTTGTGATGAGTTGTACTTGTTGTCCAGGGGACCATCTTTGACTGTATTGACTTACAAAGGATACGAGATAAATGGGAATACATTTTACACGATCGCCCAAGATCAAAAGAGCACCAACCAAAACAGCGGTGTCTGCTTTGATGCAGCAACCGAGAGCGGAAAGGATACATATTATGGTTACATAGTGGACATATGGGAACTTGACTACGGACCTGATTTTAAGGTCCCTTTGTTTAAGTGCAAATGGGTCAATCTGTTAGGCGGCGGGGTACAGGTAGACCCACAGTACGGAATGACAACAGTGGATCTGAAAAATCTTGGGTACACTGACGAACCGTTCGTCCTAGCCAATGATGTGACACAGGTTATCTATGTGAAGGACATGTCTACCAAACCGAGAAAAAGAAAAGATAAGGAAGCGAATACATCATACGATGAGCCAAAGCGCCACATAGTTCTTTCAGGAAAAAGGGACATCCTGGGAGTGGAAGGCAAGACAGACATGTCTGAAGATTATGAAAAGTTTCATGAAATTCCTCCCTTCAATGTCAAGGCTGACCAAAGCATCCTGATAAACAATGAAGATTATCCATGGTTACGGTGCAATAAGCAAATGACACAAGCGAAGCAAAAGTGAAGACTTTCTCCCGCAACTTTGTAACACACGAACATGCTACCATTGTCCGTTTTGTACATGCACATGCTATGTGGGTGAAATTATGATACCATCCCAACTTTCAACTTTTTCAGAGTTCATTTGAAATGCTTTCATGTCTTATGGTTTGGCCCTCGTAATACCATGACCATTAGTCCCTGGCCCATGCCAACTTTCAACTTTAACTTTCTGAAACTAATGGCACTAACAGAAAGTTTATAATTTTGCTCCTCGCCCCTGGCCCATGACCATTAGTCCCGGTTTGTGCCACAAACCGGGACTAAAGGGTTGGTCCTCATTGCGGGCCGAGTTTAGTCCCACCTCGCCAACCGAAGGGGGCTCACACCGGTTTATAAGCCCTTCCCTCTCTGCCTTGTTGAGCTCCTCTCAAAGTGAAAATAGATGCCCTAATAGAGAAAAGTTTAACCTAAATTCATAGTAATTTACTAGGAATTTAGGTTGAATTTTCTCTATAAGCGCATCTATTCTCATTTTTTAGTAAGTTAATCACAAACTTGTGATTCAAACAATTTTCAAAGAATTCAAATTTTAACTATTCAAATTTGAAAACTAATGGCACTAACAGAAAGTTTATAATTTTTCTAAAACTAATGGCACTAACAGAAAGTTTATAATTTTGCTAACCTAAAAGCAAATAGAACTAAAAATTAAAGCAAAAAACAAAAGAAAATAAATAATGCAAAAAACAAATCAAATAAACAGGAAAAAACTATTTTTATAGTAAAGTTAATCAAAAAATAAAATAAGTATAGCAACAAAGAAAACAAAAATAACTAAAAAAGTGTTTTCAAATTTGAAAACTAATGGCACTAACAGAAAGTTTATAATTTTTCTAAAACTAATGGCACTAACAGAAAGTTTATAATTTTGCTAACCTAAAAGCAAACAGAATTAAAAATTAAAGAAAAAAACAAAAGAAAATAAATAATGCAAAAAACAAATCAAAAAAATAGGAAAAAACTATTTTTATAGTAAAGTTAATCACAAAATAAAATAAATAAAGCAACAAAGAAAACAAAAAAAAACTAAAAAAGTGTTTTCAAATTTGAAAACTAATGGCACTAACAGAAAGTTTATAATTTTTCTAAAACTAATGGCACTAATAGAAAGTTTATAATTTTGCTAAACTAAAAGGAAACAGAATTAAAAATTAAAGCAAAAAACAAAAGAAAATAAATAATGCAAAAACAAATCAAAAAAACAGGAAAAAACTATTTTTATAGTAAAGTTAATCACAAAATAAAATAAATAAAGCAACAAAGAAAACAAAAAAACTAAAAAATTATTTTCAAATTTGAAAACTAATGGCATTAACAAAAAGTTTATAATTTTTCTAAAACTAAAAGCATAAAGAATTAAAAAATAAAGAAAAAAACAAAAGAAAATAAATAAAGCAACAAAAAAACAAAAAAATGCCACCTACTAGGCCACCACGGCCTGAATACGACTAGAAACCCTACCATGGGCCAGGATTCAGGCCCGCAGCAGGCCCAGTTGGCCCACAGGCATTGCAGTGACAGATTAGGCCCGAAAGCCTGCAGTTGAGAGGAGCTCGGGAGGGTGGGCGCAGCAGCGCTTATAAAGCACTCCCGAGCCCTCTCAACTAGCGAGGTGGGACTAAACTTTTGGGCGCGGGGCAGCACAAGGCCATTGGTCCCGGTTGGTGGCACCAACCGGGACTAAAGGGGGAATTAGTCCCGGTTTATGCCACCAACCGGGACTAAAGCTTGGACTATATAACAAAAACTTGTGAAAATTTTCAGTTTGCATCGCCAGTTCCCCCTCCCCCGCCGACGACGCCGTCAGGCTGCTCCACCTCGCCGTCTACGCCGCCGCCGCCGCCAACGTCGTCGCCTCCACGAGCCCGCGTCATCCTCATCGCCGGCATCCCCGAGCCCGCCGTCCTCGTCGTCCCCGTCGCTGCGTGCCTCCCCGAGCCCACCCCTCCTCGTCCCTGTCGCCGGCCGCGCGCCGTCCCCGTCACCGCGTGCCGCCCCGAGCCCGCCGTCCTCGTCGCCGGACTCCTGCCATCGCCGCCCCCCTCGAAGTGAGCCCCCCTTTCCCATGGTCCCGATCGAGTGCGGCCCTTGCTCTCTGCCCCTGCTCCATGGTTGCCGCCGGCCCTGACGCATTGAAGAGCAGAAGGAGAGGAGAAGGAGAGGAGAGGAGAAGGAGTGGAGCAGCAGCAAACTTTTTTGAAATTTCTGAATTTTTTTACAAATATGAACAATGCATATAGAGGGTGTTTGATCAAATGCTAGATGGCTTTGGGCATTTTTAGGATTTATGATATTTTTTGTGGTGAGGTACTGATGCAAGACAAAGGTGATGGCAAAATTTCAGAATTTTTTGATTGGTTTAGAATAGGTTTTCAGCAAGGAATTTGAATTTGGTTCAAATTTCATTTCAATGAAATTTAAAAAATTTAAACTATGGATCAGAAGGTTTTTGGTGAAATGGAGTGTGGGTACTGTCATGAAGTTGGAGTAATTTTTGTGGTTGTAAAAGAGTTAGAAAAATTTAGAATGTGCTAAATATGTCAAAAATGTCAAAAATTTATGTGAAAAAGAATGAGAGGAAAAAGGAAAATAAGAAGAGGAAGAAAGGAGAAGAAGAGGAGAGGAAGAAGAGGAGAAATAAATAAGAAGAAGAAAAAAAAGAAAAAGAAGAGGAAAAGAAGAAAGGAATAGAGGAGAAGAAGAGAAAATAGAAGAGAAAATAGAATATTCTATTTTCTCTTCTTCTCCACTATTCCTTTCTTCTTCTCCTCTTTTTTTTCTTCTTTTTTTCTTCGATCTTCTCCTCTAGCTATTCCTTTCTTCTTCTCCTCTTTTTTCTTCTTCTTCTTATTCTTAATTTTTATCGGGAACGAGGGTGTCGAGGATCGCCGAGGGGTCGAGGGTCGGGAACTAGGGTAGAGAGTCGAGGGTCGGGAACTAGGGTCGAGGGTAGAGGGTCGTTAAGGGGTCAAGGGTCGAGGGTTTCAGGGTCGAGGGTTCGAGGGTTCTATAGGGTCGAGGGATCGAGGGTCGAGGGTTCCAGGGTCGTCTAGGGGTCGAGGGTTCTAGGGTCGTCGAGGATAGGAAAGAAGAAAATAAGAAGAGGAAAGAAAGAAGAAGAGTAGAGGAAAAGAAGAGGAGAAATAAATAAGAAGAAGAAAAAAGAAGGAAAAGAAGAGGAGAATAAGAAAGGAATAGTGGAGAAGAAGAGAAAATATTCCTTTCTTCTTCTCCTCTTTTTTTTTCTTCTTTTTTTTCTTCGATCTTCTCCTCTAGCTATTCCTTTTTTGAGGGTTCTATAGGGTCGAGGGATCGAGGGTCGAGGGTTCCAGGGTCGTCTAGGGGTCGAGGGTTCCAGGGTCGTCGAGGGTTCGAGGGGTCGAGGATCGCCGAGGGGTCGAGAGAGGTTTCCTAGTGTCAAAGTATTGAAGAAATCCATGGTTTCATCATTAGCCGGAAGTAACTAGGGCATGACGAAGTCCTCCAAAGTTATTTTGGAATGGTGTCCCGGATAGGATAATTTGCCTTTTTGTATGAATTTCAGCAAAGGCCTTCCAAATAATGATATTTGGAAGGTGTTGCTGAACTTTGTACCAAAAAGCGAATTATCTTATCTGGGACTCCGTTCCAAAATAACTTTGGAGAGCTTCGTACCATCATGCACATGTTACTTTCGCCTAATGACGAAGACATGGTTTTGTTGAATCCTTTGACACTAGGCAACCTTCTGACCCCTCGGCGATCCTCTCGAACATGAGAGGAAGAAGAGGATAAAAAAAGAAGAGGAAGAAGAAAAAAAAGAGGAGAAGAAAGAATAGAGGAGAAGAACTCCTCTATTCTTTCTTCTCCTCTTTTTTTTCTTCTTCTTCCTCTTTTTTTATCGGGAACGAGGGTCGTCGAGGGACATATAGATGTAGTGTCGTCGTTGTCGATGTATACCCCCTCCCGATAGCTTCAACACGTGGGGGGGGGGGTCGAGGCCACTAATTAATATATATGATTCCTTATTATGATTAGGTAGCTAGTTCTACGTTTGGCACTAATATATCCATCTGTCATGTTTGAATAATAATTGCCATGTTGTAAATATTTGTAGAAACTACGGACACCGCCCGAGACGAAGCAAAAGAAGCGTTGTTGAGGGACATAATCGCAGAAGGAAGTGATGCCGTCTCGTTGTTTCTCAACGACACCGATGGTCTGGAAGGAGAGGGTGAAGAATCTGGCTACGGTGACCTAATGCCGGTGCAAGAAGAAGAACATGAGGAAGGCTCCGGTGACCCAATGCCGGTGCAAGAAGGAGACCGTGATGACGGCTCCGGTGACCGAACCGAGTCCGTCGAGGTATATATATTAGTTAAGCCTGTGCTGACTAGCTGATTGATGCATTCATTGTTTTGGTATGTACACATATTAATTAAGTCTTTGTTCTTTTTTCTAGCCCTCCAGATCGAGCACAACTTCGGTAAAGAGACGAGGCCCGAAGAAAAAGTTGAGCTCGGATGAAAAGTTTGAGATCATAGCAATCGCGCCCGACGGCCAACCGATTGAACCCCTCCGGACAAAGAGTGCATTTGTTGCTCAGTGCGGGGTTCTGGTTAGGGACAAGATCCCGATAAGCATCCAGCAATGGTTTAAGCCGGTTACAGAAGACCCTGAGGTGTCTTATGTCAATGATATGCAGAAAAATGATCTTTGGACTGAGCTGAAGTCAAATTTCATCCTACCGCCAGAGGATAATCCAGAGAACCCAGTTAAAGAGCAATTAATCAAGTCTTTTGCTCTTAAGAGGATGACAGAACTATTCAGGAGGTGGAAGAAAGAGCTGAATAAGTTTGTCGAAAATAATGAGACACCAGAATTCAAGGGCAGATATGAGAAGATCAGAGATCACTGGCCCGCATTTGTGGCCCACAAGACATCGGAAAAGAGTAAGAAGATGTCGGCGACAAACAAGCAAAATGCTGCGAAGAAGATGCTTCACCATCGCACGGGGTCAGGTGGCTACCTCGTAGCCCGGCCTAAGTGGGCCAAGACTGAGAATGATCTGGTTGATAAAGGGATCGAACCAGAGACAATTAGCTGGCCAGGCCATTGCCGGACTTGGTTCTTCGGGGCTGGCGGAACCTTGGACCCTATAACAGGGAAGTGCATTTGGACGAATGATCAAATGGACATACCAGTCAGGAAGCTTAAGCAGTATATCGAAGCAGCGCAGCAAGGGAAGTTCTTTCCAGACAGAGAGAACGACGAGCTCACAATGGCCCTCGGGAATCCTGAGCACCCTGGACGGACACGAGGCACGCCAGGCTCCATTCCGTGGAAGGTTGGGTTTCCGGACGCAGGCGGTTACAAATCCCATGAGAGGAGGAAAAAAGTGCAGCAGACCCAAATGCAGGCGCTGCAAGCAAGGGTAGACGCGATAGAGGAACGAGAAGCAAATCACAGCAAACGTACTGCCGAAGCTTCCCCCGAAGCTACCCCGCCATCTCAGTGCAGAAGCAGCGTGGCTTCCACCGAGCTGCCTCAGCCGGAGCATGCCTTGATGGCTCCTGCCAGCTATCCCGTGGATGCTATCACGGAGTCTCAAAATTGCCACCTTATGACGCAATGGATGAATTTGAAGGTCAAGGCGGCTGTTGGCTCTGTTTATCCTACTGAACCCGGCGCAACTTTTCACTGCCGGCCGATTCCAGAAGGATATGCTAGGGTGATGGTGGATGAAATAACGGAGGGATTTGAGGACCTCTAGCTTGACCACCCTACCGGTGAAGGGGAGACTCGGCTGGGGTCTGCTCTGAAGACTCCATGCCTATGGCGGAAGGAGTTCATCAACCTTCCGAACTGGACGCCTCCGCCTCCTCCTCCTCCTCCGGCGAGTCAGGGCACTCCGCCTCCTCTACTGCCTCCTCCTCCGGCGAGTGACGATCAGGGCCCTCGGCCGGCTCCTTCTCCGGCGCGTGGCGGCCCTCCGCCTGCGCCGGTGCGCCCGAGCAGCCAGCCTCCTCCCTCTCCGTCTCATCAGCAAGGGCGGAAGAGACTCGCCGCTGCTCCAGCAGCTGCTCCGGCACGTCGTAGTCCTTCTCCTCTGCCTCGTAAGCAAGTAAAGAAGACAACCGCTTCGTCTGCTCGGCCGGCATCTAGCAGTACAACCAGAGGAGGGAGGACATACAGATTCGGTCCTTCTCTGAAGAGTCCACAGAAGTTACCATAAGAGAGGACCCCGGAGGAGAACGCAAAGATCGCACGAACCGAAGTGGATGACTGGTTTCAAGGGTTGAGAGCAAAGAGACATCCACCTCCGGAGGAGAAGGTAGATCCGGTGAAAGTGAGGCGCACTCTGGCTGCCCTGGCAAAACCACCCAAGTCTCCGCCGAAAGGCAACTATGAGCGCATCATTGCAAAGACATGGGCCGAAGCGGAGCGGTCAGGAAGTACAGTCAGTGATCAAAGGCTGAAAGAACGACGAGCAGCTGGGAAACAAATTGCCCAGCTCGGCGAACAAGCGAAGCAATCGTGCCCCCCCCCCTCAAGGTGCCTAGCGACATCGTCGATCCGAGGATGGTGCCCGGTTATGGCAATGTTGACGATTACCTGCCCGACGATGTACATTATGATCCCATGGAGGTGCAGATACACAGATACGAGTACGGGAAGCCTCTCGTCAAAGATGAAAAATCTTTAACAACGATGATGCGAAGATTACATGATTGGTACTTGAAAATCTGCAGAGAGTCTGGGGGGAGGAGTACTTTGTATGCGAGAGTTAAACCGGAGCATGACCTCGTTGGAATTGAACTGTTGCCTATTCCATTGGAGGAGTTCTATCAGTTTTTCAATCAATTGGCCCTCGATAAAACAATGATCACCTGCTACTGTCTGTAAGTACTACTACTTCTGTCATTAAGTCTCTCTATATAGCTCATCTCTTTCATTGCATGTATTTATAATTATCCTCACTATATTATGCAGAATGAAGATCGCCGAATCGAATAAAAGACAAATCGGTGATATTGGGTTCGTTAACAAATATCTCATAGATGCAACTGAGGTTGAACATCGTCCCGGAGATACCGAGGCCAACTTGCTACGATCATTCAAAAAAAAATGAAAACAAAGATATAATACTCTTTCCTTACAACTTCAAGTGAGTGTTACTGTCTTGTGCATATTCGGTTTCCCTTATATATTAGTCCAGGTTATAGTAATGTAATTGATGAGTTATGCATGCGTGTGTAGTTTCCACTATATTCTCCTAGAGATTAGGCTTGAGCAGGGAGTAGTAACCGTCTTGGACTCTAAACGAAAAGATCCCCAGGAGTATGTGGACATGACTGAAATCCTCAAGAAGTAAGTTAAATCGATCATTATCCACCATATCAGCAACTTTGTTCATTTCCTGATATCAAGTAATTGTTTTCTTTGTCCGGCAGGGTTTGGAGAAAATTCACCAGAAAAGTTCCGGGACTGCCGAAGGAGCTAGAATTTAGACACCCGAAAGTAAGTACTATAGTAGCATGTTCCGCGCATCTCCTAGTGATTCAAGCGCTAGTTTCATCAATACCATTTAGCATTCTTGCTTATCAGTTTGATTGACCTCTATTTCTTGTAAAGTGGTTGTGGCAGGAACAAGGGAATGATTTCTGTGGATACTACGTCTGCGAGTCCATCCGCCACACGACCTGTGAGCGGGGCGGGTACTCTAACGAACAATATGAAGTATGTAAATAACAACATTCACAATTTTATTTTATTACCATCATTTGTATTGAGTTTCATTCATTCATATATATATGTATTGATCCCCTTCTTCAAATTAGATGTTTCGGAAGCGGGATGAACTCCTAGCAACAACTCGCATGCGATCAATTCAAGAGGAATTGGCTGCATTCTTTCTTGACCACGTGATCGCTGAAGACGGAGAATACTATGTGGACCATGAGTCCGTATGATTATATTTGTAAGAGATAATTATTGTATATATGTAGCCGGTAGTGTCGGATAGATATACGAGAACTTGTTGTTTGACCAATCTCTCGGAGAAGGAGAGGTGGTCGATATCACTTCTCTCTGTATGCATATATGTTCATGACGATCTTCTGTTTCCTTCGTTTGCTTACTAGCTAGCTAACATGTCTAGTCCTCTCTATACGTATGTATAGTACGTAGCGTCGACCAAGCACGGACATAAGAGAGGACACTTCTCTCTATTAATTATAGCTAGCTAACACAATATATGAAACACCTAAATTAACCCCCAAAAACCCCCAAACCCCCCCCTTTCAAAAAAAACAAAAACCCCAGCCACAGAAATGCTGATGCGTGGATGCCTATTGGTCCCGGTTGGTGCCACCAACCAGGACCAAAGGGTCTCCTGCCTGGGCTCCGCGCACAGGCCACGTGGAGGCCCATCAGTCCCGGTTCTGGATTGAACCGGGACTAAAGGGACAGGGCATTAGTACCGACACTTCAGTCCCGGTTCAGAAACCGGGACTAAAGGCCCTTACGAACTGGGACAGCAGGCCCTTTTTCTACCAGTGCATGTTCCTCGAATGAATACCAAGTCTTCAAGGTCACACCAATTTCTCACTTCCAAAGTCTTCAGAAAGTCTTCAGAAATCCAAAGTCTTCAGTCGAAGAACTTCATTTTTAGGGGTCGACTTTCTCTGTAAATATCAAACTCTTCATAGACTTATAGACCTGTGTACACTCACAAACGCATTAGTCCCTTAACCTATAAGTCTTCTATACACCAAAATCACTAAGGGGCACTAGATGCACTTACAGACAATCACCCGGCTCACTTCTAGATCACTACTTTCGGTATAAAATTTAGTATTACGATTATTCGTGTTAGTATTTCAGTATTAATTTGAGTACTCAACTATAACACGACTAACACCTGACTCAGTTCTATATCACTAATTTCGATACTAAAACTCAGTATTGCAATTATCCACCTTAATATTACAATATCGATTTCAGTACTGAACACCAAACGACGATCACCCGACTCAGTTCTATGTCACTAATTGCGGTATAAAATTCAGTATTGCGATTATTCACGTCAATATTTCAATGCTGATTTCAGTACTAAAAAACAGCACCAGGATGACCCGACTCAGTTGTATATCACTAATTTTGGTACTAAAATTTAGTATATTTCAGTACTAAAAAACCGCACCATGATGACCCGACTCAGTTGTATATCACTTACTTTGGTACTTATTTCAATACTGATTTCAAGACTTAAAAATAGAACGATGATCGAGAGACTTAGCTGTATATCACAAATTTGTTTACTAATATTCGGTACTGCGATTATCGATGTTAATATTGCAGTATTGATTTTAGTACTGAAAATAGCTCGACGAACACATGACACAATTCTATATCACTAATTTCGGTACTAAAATATAGCATTGAGATTAACCACGTTAATATTTCAATACTGAACAACAGCACCACGATGACCCGACTGAGTTGTATATTACTAATTTCGGTACTAAAATTCAGTATTGTGATTATCCACTTTAATATTTCAATATTGATTTTAGTACTGAAATACAACACCAACATAACCCGACTCTGTTCTATGTCACTGTTTTCGGTACTAAAATTCAGTATTGCGATTATCCACCTTAATACTTCAATACTGATTTCAGTACTGAAAAACAAAATGTCGATCACCCGACTCACTTCTATGTCACTAATTTCGTCATAAAATTTACTGTTACGATTATCCATGTTAGTATTTCAGTATTAATTTGAGTACTCAAAAATAGCATGACTAACACATGACTCGGTTCTATATCACTAATTTCAGTACTAAAACTCGGTATTGTGATTATCCACATTAATATTTAATACTGAAAAACAGCACCATGATGACCCGACTGAGTTTTATATTACTAATTTCGCTACTAAAATTCAGTATTGTGATTATCCACCTTAATATTTCAATACTGATTTCAAAACTAAAATACAACACCAAGATGACTCGACTCTGTTCTATATCACTAATTTCGGTACTAAAATTCGGTATTGCGATTATCCACCTTAATACTTCAATACTGATTCTAGTACTGAAAAATAAAACGACAATCACCCGAGCCACTTCTAGATCACTACTTTTGGTATAAAATTTAGTATTGCGATTATCCGTGTTAGTATTTCAGTATTAATTTGAGTACTCAAATATAACACGACTAACACCTGACTCAGTTCTATATTACTAATTTCGATACTAAAACTCAATATTGCAATTATCCACTTTAATATTTCAATACTGATTTCAGTACTGAAAAACAAAACAACGATTACCCGACTCAGTTCTATGTCACTAATTTCGGTATAAAATTCAGTATTATGATTATTCACGTTAATATTTCAATGCTGATTTTAGTACGAAAAAACGCACCAAGATGACCCGACTCAATTGTAAATCACTAATTTTGGTACTAAAATTTAGTATATTTCAATACAAAAAAACCGCACTAGGATGGCCCGACTCAGTTCTATATCACTAATTTCAATACTAAATCTCAGTATTGTGATTATCCAAGTTAATATTTAATAGTAAAAAACAGCACCACGATGTCCCCACTGAGTTGTATATTACTAATTTCGCTACTAAAATTCAGTATTGTGATTATCCACCTTAATATTTCAATACTGATTTCAGTACTGAAATACACCACCAAGACGACCCGACTCTGTTCTATATCACTAATTTCGGTACTAAAATTCGGTATTGCGATTATCCACCTTAATACTTCAATACTGATTCTAGTACTGAAAAATAAAATGACAATCACCCGAGCCACTTCTAGATCACTACTTTTGGTATAAAATTTAGTATTGCGATTATCCGTGTTAGTACTTCAGTATTAGTTTGAGTACTCAAATATAACACGACTAACACCTGACTCAGTTCTATATTACTAATTTCGATACTAAAACTCAATATTGCAATTATCCACTTTAATATTTCAATACTGATTTCAGTACTGAAAAACAAAACGACGATTACCCGACTCAGTTCTATGTCACTAATTTCGGTATAAAATTCAATATTATGATTATTCACGTTAATATTTCAATGCTGATTTCAGTACGAAAAATGCACCAAGATGACCCGACTCAATTGTATATCACTAATATTGGTACTAAAATTTAGTATATTTCAATACTAAAAAACCGCACTAGGATGGCCCGACTCAGTTCTATATCACTAATTTCAATACTAAATCTCAGTATTGTGATTATCCAAGTTAATATTTAATAGTGAAAAATAGCACCACGATGACCCCACTGAGTTGTATATTACTAATTTCGCTACTAAAATTCAGTATTGTGATTATCCACCTTAATATTTCAATACTGATTTCAGTACTGAAATACACAACCAAGATGACCCGACTGTGTTCTATATCACTAATTTCGGTACTAAAATTCGATATTGCGATTATCCACCTTAATACTTTAATATTGATTGTAGTACTGAAAAATAAAACAACAATCACCCGACTCACTTCTAGATTACTACTTTCAGTATAAAATTTAGTATTGGGATTATCCGTGTTAGAATTTCAGTATTAATTTGAGTACTCAAATGAAACACGACTAACACCGGACTGAGTTCTATTTCACTAATTTCGATACTAAAATTCAGTATTGCGATTATCCACCTTAATATTTCAATACTGACTTCAGTACTGAAAACAAAACGACGATCGCCCTACTCAGTTCTATGTCACTAATTTCGGTATAAAATTCAGTATTGTGATTATTCACGTCAATATTTCAATGCTGATTTCAGTACTAAAAAACAGCACCAGGATGACCCGACTCAGTTGTATATCAGTAATTTTTGTAGTAAAATTAAGTATATTTCAGTACTAAAAAACCGCACCAGGATGACCCGACTCAGTTGTATATCACATACTTTGGTACTAAAATTCAGTATTGCGATTATCCACTTAATATTTCAATACTGATTTCAGGAATTAAAAACAGAATGATGATCGAGAGACTTAGCTGTATATCACAAATTTGTTTACTAATATTTGGTATTGTGATTATGCATGTTAATATTGCAGTATTAATTTGAGTACTCAAATGTAACTCAATTCTATATCACTAATTTCGGTACTAAGATATAGTATTGAGATTAACCACATTAATATTTCAATGCTGAAAAACAGCACCATGATGACCCGACTGAGTTGTATATTACAAATTTCTGTACTAAAATTCACTATTGTGATTATCCACCTTAATATTTCAATATTGATTTTAGTATTGAAATACAGCCCCAAGATGACCTGACTCTGTTCTATATCACTCATTTCGGTACTAAAATTCAGTATTGCGATTATCCACCTTAATACTTCAATACTGATTTGAGTACTGAAAAACAAAACGACGATCACCCGACTCACTTCTATATCACTAATTTCGTCATAAAATTTACTATTACGATTATCCATGTTAGTATTTCAGTATTAATTTGAGTACTCAAAAATAGCATGACTAACGCATGACTCGATTCTATATCACTAATTTCAGTACTAAAACTCGGTATTGTGATTATCCATGTTAATATTTAATACTGAAAAACAACACCATGATGACCCGACTGAGTTGTATATTACTAATTTCGCTACTAAAATTTAGTATTGTGATTATCCACCTTAATATTTCAATCCTGATTTCAGAACTGAAATACAACACCAAGATGACCCGACTCTGTTCTATATCACTAATTTCGGTACTAAAATTCGGTATTGCGATTATCCACCTTAATACTTCAATACTGATTCTAGTACTGAAAAATAAAACGACAATCACCCGAGCCACTTCTAGATCACTACTTTCGGTATAAAATTTAGTATTGCGATTATCCGTGTTAGTATTTCAGTATTAATTTGAGTACTCAAATATAACACGACTAACACCTCACTCAGTTCTATATCACTAATTTCGATACTAAAACTCAGTATTGCGATTATCCACCTTAATATTTCAATACTGATTTCAGTACTGAAAACAAAACGACGATCACCCAACTCAGTTCTATGTCACTAATTTCGGTATATAATTCAGTATTGCGATTATTCACGTCAATATTCAATGCTGATTTCAGTATTAAAAAACAGTCCAGGATGAGCCGACTTAGTTGTATATCACTAATTTTGGTACTAAAATTTAGTATATTTCAGTACTAAAAAACAGCACCAGGATGACCCGACTCAGTTGTATATCACTTACTTTGGTACTAAAATTCAGTATTGCGATTATCCACTTAATATTTCAATACTGATTTCAAGACTTAAAAACAGAACGATGATCACGAGAATTAGCTGTATATCACAAATTTGTTTACTAATATTCGGTACTGCGATTATCCATGTTAATATTGTAGTATTGATTTTAGTACTGAAAAAGAGCTCGACGAACACATGACTCAATTCTATATCACTAATTTCGGTACTAAAAATAGCATTGATATTAACCCCGTTTTAATACTGAGAAACAGCACCACGATGACCCGACTGAATTGTATATTACTAATTTCGGTACTAAAATTCACTATTGTGATTATCCACCTTAATATTACAATATTGATTTTAGTACTGAAATACAACACCAAGATGACCCGACTCTATTCTATATCACTCATTTCGGTACTAAAATTCAGTATTGCGATTATCCACCTTAATACTTGAATGCTGATTTCAGTACTGAAAAACAAAACGAAGATCACCCGACTCACTTCTATATCACTAATTTTGTCAAAACATTCCGATTCTTGTTGAAGAAAGATGGGATGCCTTCCGGGGCATCCCCAAGCTTAGATGCTTGAGTGTACTTGAATATTTACTTGGGGTGGCTTGGGCATCCCCAAGCTTGAGCTCTTGCCTCTCCTTTTTTTCCTCACATCGAGACATCCTCGATCTTCGAACACTTCATCCACACAAAACTCAACAGAAAGCTCGGTAAGATCCGGTAGTATAATAAAGCAAATCACTACTCTAAGTACTGTTGCAAACCAATTCATATTTTGTTTTTGCATTTTATCTACTGTAATATAACTTTTCCATGGCTTAATCCACTGATATAAATTGATAGTTTCATCAAAACAAGCAAACTATGCATCAAAAACAGAATCTGTCTAAAACAAAACAGTCTGTAATAATATGAACATTCACCATACCTCTGGTACTCCAAAAATTCTACCAAAATTAGGAAAAATAAACAATTTGTATAGAAAGACAGTGCATAAAGTTTCAGAACCATTTGACGTTCCAGTAAAAAAAGTAAAATCACGCACTACAACCAAAGTTTCTGTCCTGCACCGTACAAACTAACAAGTAATCTTAAAACATCCTAAAGGCAAACCTTGGCACATTATTTTTTATTTTTAAACTTTATAAAAGCACACAACAGAAATAAATGAATCTCTAAAACTTCTGGGTTGTCTCCCTGGCAGAGCTTTCTTTAAAGCCATTAAGCTAGGCATATAGTGCTCAAGTAATGGATCCACCCGGATCCCAAGGTATATCAAAGCCAATTTAATTAACAATGATTTGTAATTTAGTAGTGAGCACAAAGTAACATATATCATGTAATGACGAAGTCTAATTCTCTTCCGATGCATCGGCATGTCACAAAAGAACAATTCATGCACACAAAGTAAAGGCCAATGCACAGTATAAATAGTTTCTTGCAATTTTTTCGTGTTGGAAACATAAAGAGGCGGACATGTAGTTCCTCTCTCATAATAATTGCAAGTAGGAGCAGCAAGCACATGCATATTATATTCATCAAAATCATCATGTGCAACGGAAAAAGGCAACCCATCAAGATAATCCTTAATAAGAGCAAACTTCTCCGATATAGTGTAGTCGGGAGAATTCAAAAAGATAATAGGACTATCATGCGTCCGTGCAATAGCAACAATTTCATGTTTAACATAAGGAGCTATAGCAAGTTCATCGCCATAATCATAATTCATATTGGCATCTTGGCCACAAGCATAGCAAGCATCATCAAAAAGGGACATTTCAAGAGAATCAACGGGATCATAACAGTCCTCATAGCAATCATCCTTCGGTAAGCACGAAGGGAAATTAAACATTGTATGAGTTGAAGAGTTACTCTCATTAGAAGGTGGGAACGGGTGATCAATCCTCTCTTCCTCCTTTTGTTCTTCGCTCTCCTCATCATCTTTTTCATCCAATGAGCTCATAGTTTCATCAATTTCTTCTTCCATAGACTCCTGCAAAATATTAGTCTCTTCTTGGACATCGGAGACTCTCTCAATAAAATCATCAATATCGGAATTGAATTCATAATTCTCATAGAAATATTTAAGGATAGCTAAATTTTCAGGTCTATAAACTGAATCATCAAAATTTTCACACTCTTTAAACAAAGATTCAATTTCATAAGCACCCATAAAAGCAACAATTCTTCTATTTGTTCCACATCATAGTAATCATATATACGATTAGCATAAGAAGCCAAGGTTTTATCATCATTAAATTTGCATGAAAAGGGAAGGTGTGGAGCCTTCATCCTAGAGCAACAAGTATAGTCATATCTCAAGCATAGTTCCCGAGCATACCAATGCAACATATGAATTTGATCCCATAATAGTTTTCCTTTTTGAGTCAAGAGATAATCCCTAAAGTATTCACATTGATCCAACGTGTCTCCCATTACATAATTGAATTGGGCTTTCTCAGGAATATCAAAGTAGTACATAATAATTTTCACATAACCAGCATCGAGGGTTTTAGGAGGTTCCCCATCTCCATGAGTAGCAGGTACACCTAATTTTTTTGGTATTTCGTGTTCCATATCCATAACTAAAGATAGAGAACAACTAAGAACAACAAATAAAAATTACTTAGTGATAAAGCAAACAAGAACACACGAGAATATTCACCCCACGATATTGCTCCCTGGCAACGACGCCAGAAAAAGGTCTTGATAACCCACAAGTATAGGGGATCAATTGTAGCCTCTTTCGATAAGTAAGAGTGTCGAACCCAACGAGGAGCTAAAGGTAGAACAAATATCCCCTCAAGTTCTATCGACCACTGATACAACTCTATGCACGCTTAACGTTCACTATACCTAGAACAAGTATGAAACTAGAAGTACTTTGTAGGTGTTTTTGGATAGGTTTGTAAGATAATAAAGAGCGCGTAAATAAAAAGTAGGGTCTGTTTAGATAAAGAAGCAATAAAGTTAGTATAGCGAGTGTGGAAAAGTGGTGGTAGGAGTTGCGAAATTGTCCCTAAGCAATTGACTATGTTACTAGACCGATAGCAAGTTTTATGTGGGAGAGTCCACTGCTAGCATGTCATCCCTGACTTGGAATTCTATGCACTTATGACTGGAACTATTAGCAAGCATCCGCAACTACTAACGTTCGTTAAGGTAAAACCCAACCATAGCATTAATATATATTGGTCCACCTTCAATCCCGTATGCATCAATTTTGATGCTAGGTTGAAGCTTCTGTCACTCTTGCCCTCCAATACATAGTATTATCATCATACAACTAACCCTATGGTGTGATCCACGCACGCGCTCATATGATGGGAACCAAAGGACATCAACATAACCACAAGAAAATTAAATCAATCATAGCAATTCATCAACCACCGATAGGACAACGAAAATCTAGTCAGACATCATAGGATGGCAACACATCATTGGATAATAATATGAAGCATAAAGCATCATGTTCAAGTAGAGGGTACAGTGGGTTGCGGGAGAGTGGACCGCTGTAGATAGATGGGGGAAGGTGATGAATATGTTGGTGAAGATGACATATGTGTTGGTGTAGATCGCCGTCACACGATGATGGCCCTGGCGGCGTTCCGGCGCCACCGGGAGAGAGGGGCCGGGAGAGGGCCCCCCTTCTTCTTCTTCTTCTTCTTCTTCTTCCTTGACCTTCTCCCTAGATGGGAGAAGGGTTTCCCATCTGGTCCATGGCCTCCATGGCATGGGAGGGGCGTGAGCCCCTCCGAGATTGGATCCGTCTCTCTATCTCTCTCTGTTTCTGCGTTCTGGGATTCTGCCCTCTTACCGTTTCTTATATATCTGGAGATCCGCAACTCTGATTGGATTGAAACTTTCGCCCCGATTTCCCCCCAAAAAATAGCTTTCTTGCGGCCAAAGAAGAGCAGTAACCACCTTATGGGGGGCCCACGAGGGTCAGGGGCGCGCCCAGGGGGCGCCCCCTACCTCGTGGCCCCCTCGGGCACCGTCTTGCACTGATTTTCTTCCTATATCTCACAAATATTCCAAAAATATTCTCCATCTGTTTTTATTCTCCAACGCGATAAAGGGGTTGTCAATCCCTTCACGACCACTTGCAAAAGTGAGATCTCATAGAGAAGATAAGATAATATTTTTGGTATTTATAAGATAAAGACTAAAAGCAAAATAAACAACGCAAGAAATATCCTGTTCACGAGAGATTAATATGATGGAAAATAGACCCGGGGGCCATAGGTTTCACTAGTGGCTTCTCTCAAGATAGCATAAGTATTACGGTGGTTAAACAAATTACTGCCGAGCAATTGATAGAATTGAGCATAGTTATGAGAATATCTAGGTATGATCATGTATATAGGCATCACGTCCGTGACAAGTAGACCGACTCCTGCCTGCATCTACTACTATTACTCCACACATCAACCGCTATCCAGCATGCATCTAGAGTATTAAGTTCATAAGAACGGAGTAATGCTTTAAGCAAGATGACATGATGTAGAGGGATAAATTCATGCAATATGATATAAACCCCATATTTTTATCCTTGATGGAAACAATACAATACGTGTCATTTCCCCTACTGTCACCGGGATCAAGCACCGCAAGATTGAACCCAAAGATAAGAACTTCTCCCATTGCAAGAAAGATCAATCTAGTAGGCCAAACCAAACTGATAATTCAAAGAGACTTGCAAAGATAACCAATGATAGATAAAAGAATTCAGAGAAGATTCAAATATTGTTCATAGATAATCGTGATCATAAACCCACAATTAATCGGATCTCGACAAACACACCGCAAAAGAAGATTACATCGAACAGATCTCCAAGAGAATCGAGGAGAACTTTGTATTGAGATCCAAAGAGAGAGAAGAAGCCATCTTTCTAATAACTATGGACCCGAATGTCTGAAGTAAACTACTCACACATCATCGGAGAGGCTATGGTGTTGATGTAGAAGCACTCCGTGATCAATGCCCCCTCCGGCGGAGCGCCAGAAAAGGCCCCAAGATGGGATCTCACGGGTACAGAAGGTTGCAGCAGTGGAATTAGGTTTTCATGGTTCTCCTTGATGGTTTGCGGGTACGTAGGTATATATAGGATGAATAAGTAGGTCGGTGGTGCCACGAGGGGCCCATGAGGGTGGAGGGCGCGCCTAGGGGGGTAGGCGCGCCCCCTGCCTCGTGGCCTCCTCGCTGATTGCTTGACGTCCACTCCAAGTCCTCTGGATCACGTTTGTTCCAAAAATCACGCTCCCGAAGGTTTCATCCCGTTTGGACTCCGTTTGATATTCTTTTTCTACGAAACACTGAAATAGGCAAAAAAACAACAATTAGGGCTGGGCCTCCGGTTAATAGGTTAGTCCCAAAAATAATATAAAAGTGTATAAATATGCCCATTAAACATCCAAAACAGAATATATAATAGCATGGAACAATAAAAAATTATAGATACGTTGGAGACGTATCAGTTGGGTTCTGCTCTGAAGATTCCATGCCTATGGCAGAAGATCATCAACCTTCCTAACTGGATGCCTCCGCCTCCTCCTCCTCCTACGGCGAGTCAGCAGGGTAGTCCGCCTCCTCCTCCGCCTCTTCCTCTGGCGAGTGATCAGGGCACTCCGCCTCCTTCTCCGGTGCGTGGCGGCACTCCGCCTCCTTCTCACCCTGCGTCGGCGCGTCCGAGCAGCCCGCCTCCTCCTCCTCCTTGTTAGAAAGGGCGGAAGAGAGCTACCGCCGCTCCGGCTGCTCCGGCGCGTTGTAGTCCTTCTCCTCCGCCTCTTATGCAAGGAAAGAAGACAGCCGCTGTCGCTCCGTCTGCTCCGGCATCTAGCAGTATAGCCAGAGCCGGGAGGCAATACAGATTCGGTCCATCTCTTAAGCCTGTAGAGAAGTTACCATACGAGAGGACTGTGGAGGAAAATGCGCTGATCGTTGAAGCCTATGTGAAGGACTTCTTTGAAACGCAAAGAGCTAAGAAACATCCACCTCCGGAGGAGAAGATAGATCTGGTGAAGGCAAAGCACACTATCGACGCCCTAAAGAAACCACCACCGTCTCCACTGAAAAACAACTATGAGCGCATTATTGAAAGGTCATATATCGAAACGGTGCGGTTGGGAAGTACTATGAGTGATCGAAGGTTAGCAGAACGATGAGCTGGGAAAAAAATTGCCCAGCTCGGCGAACAAGCGAACCAATCGTGCCCCCTCCCCCGCTCAAGGTGTCTAGCGATAACGTCACTAATCATCCAGGGATCTTGCCCGGTACCAATCCTGCAGATTACATGCATGACGACGATGCACATTTTGATATAATGGAGGTGGACGAATTCAGATACCATTACGGGAAGCCTCTTGTCAAAGATGGAACTCCTCTAACAGCGATGATGTGAAGATTCCATGATTGGTACATGAAAACCTGCAGAGAGTCTGGGGGGAAGGATACTTTGACACTGAGAGTTAAAGAGGAGCACGTCCTTGTTGGAATTGAATTGTTGACTGTTCCATTTGAGGAGTTCTTCCAATTTTTCAATCAAAAGGCCCTCGATAAATTAATGATCACTTGCTACTGTCTGTAAGTACTACTTCTATCATTAAGTCTCTAGGTATAGCTCAGCTCTTTCATTGCATGTATATATAATTATCCTCACTATATTATGCAGATTGAAGATCGTTGAATGCAGAAAAGCAGAAATCTATGATATTGGGTTCATTAACACAAATCTCATAGATGAATTTACGGTTAAATTTCATGCCAAAGACACCGAGGCCAACTTGGTCAAATCGTTGCTAATAAATCAAAACAAAGATGAAATACTCTTCCCTTACAACTTCAAGTGAGTGTTACTGACTTGTGCTTATTCGGTTTCCCTTATTATTCGAGGTTGTAGTAATGTAATTCATGAGTTATGCATGCGTGCGCAAGTTCCACTATATTCTCCTAGAGATTAAGCTTGAGCAGGGACTAGTAACCGTCTTAGACTCGAGACAAAAATCTCCCGAGGACTATGCGGACATGACTAAAATGCTCGAGAAGTAAGTTTAATCAATCATTATCACACCATATTGGCAACTTTGTTCATTTCCTGATATGAAGTAATTATTTTCTTTGTCTTGCAAGGTTTGGAAAGTATTCACCGCACAAGTTCCGAGACTGCCTGGGGTGCTGCGATGGACATACCCGAAAGTAGTACTAGCTAGCTAGTTCCTCGCATCTCGATCCCGTTGATTCTAGCTACTTTCATCAATACCATTTATAATGCTTCATTATCAGTTTGATTGACCTCTATTTCTCGTAAAGTGCTTGTGGCAGGAACCCAGGAATGATTACTGTGGATACTACGTGTGCGAGTTCATCTACAACACGACTTGCAAAAATAAGCAGGGCTACTCTAAAAGTCAATATGAAGTGCATAAGCAATAATATTCACAATTTTATTTTATTACACCATCATTTCTGTTGAGTTTCATTCATATATATGTATTAACCCCCTTCTTCAAATTAGACGTGGCAGATGCGGGATGATATCCTACCACAAGATCCCATGAAAGCAATTCAAGAGGAATTGGCGGAATTCTTTCTTGATCACGTCATCAATAAAACCGGAGAATACAATGTGGAATATGAGTTCAGATGTTAGGGGATTGTAAGAGATCTTATATTGTATATATGTAGCCAGTAGTAGCGTCGAATAGATATACGAAAACTTGTTGTTCGACCAATCTCTCGGAGAAGGAGAGGTCGATATCACTTCTCTCTGTATGCATATGTTCATGACGATCTTCTGTACTTAATGGTTTCCTTCATTTGCTTACTAGCTAGCGTGTCGAGTCCTCTCTATACGTATGGTACGTAGCGTCGACCAAGCACGGAGATGAGAGAGGACACTTCTCTCTATTAGCTAGCTAACACAATATATGAAACACCTAAATTAACCCTACAAAATCCCCCACCCCCCTCATAAAAAAAACCAAAAACCCTAGCCCCTGAACTGCTGATGCGTGGTAGCTTATTGGTCCCGGTTGGTGCTAGCAACCAGGACAAAAGGCCCTCTGCCAGGGCAAGCCGTAATGGCCACGTGGAGCCCCATCTGTCCTGATTCATGTAACAACCGGGACTAAAGGTGTAGGGCATTAGTACCGACCCTTGAGTCCCGATGCCGGAACCGGGATAGATGGGTCTTATAAACCGGGATAAAAAGCCCTTTTTCTACTAGTGGTATGTTACTAAGCGTACCAAATTTCACTGGAAGGACTTGAAGCATGTCATAAACTTTGTTGATAATCTGACGGAGATAGCATAGTGTATGAACGCTGGATTTTGAATGGGATTAATTAGACCTATGGTGCACACACTGAACAAGACCAATTGTGTGCAAAAAATGCTGGTAAAAAGTCTTATTTTAATGTTGATACTCATAAACTATACATATCTTCAATGATATGTTACAATTGTTTTTTATTCTACTTGTCAACAGAAATTTTCCCTTGTAGCAGTTCCTGGATCGATTTTCCGACGTGGTCAAATTACACCTGTGCCTGCTAATAACGCCAAAGTGATTGCAAGGTACTGCATTTCTCGCAAAAATGGAACCATTCAAATTAACAAGTTCTCGCTTCTCCCGGCAATGCATCCATATTGAAAAATTGGAGACACTGTTCTACTCATGCTCTACCAAGGCACAGGAGGGCTCTTCCTTTTCATTGACGAGATGCCGAGTCGCCGTGATCAAGCTACTTCCAGTGGATAGTTGTGGTTGTTGGCCCTCAGCCTCTTAAAATGTGCTACCTGTTACTATATATGTTAAGTATGTAGATATGGACCATATGATTGTTGGCCCTTAGCTTCTTAAAATGTGATAGTTGTTACTATGTTAAGTATGTAGATATGGACTATATGGTTATCAAAACTGTGTTACGAAGATCCTCCTTTTGTCGAATAGTGTAACCATTATATATATGTTACTCAAATGCTGTTACCCAAGTTCATAAATTTTCATGAAAAGTATTAGTATCATACACAGTTCATTGAGTTTAAGCGTGTGCCCGATGTCCAGAAGGCATTTGCATATTAACTGTCCATATTGCAAATTCACAAAAATGTTAACATAAGGAAACGTATGTGTAACACACTAATCATCGCACACGAGTACTCGCAGACGCATCGTGTGTGATACTCTGCCACCGCAAGCAACTAGTTTGCATTTTCAAAGTATTTTGTACACACATAATCGCACACAAAGTAACTGTATTGACCGTCTGTGTTGTAATTTCTCATCGCAAATAGTTCATCCGAGTCGGCTGTTTGCAACGTATCACACACATCTTGTTTACACGACTCGTTTGTGTTGTTCTGCCTCATCGCAGACAGTTCATCCATGCGAACTGTATGCCGCATATCACACACATCTTGTTAAGTTGAACCGTTTCTGTCGTGTTCCTTAATCGAAAACAGTTCGTCCGAGTTAACCGTATGCCGTATATCGCACGCACATTGATATGGCTACCCGTTTCTGTTGTCCTACCTCATCGCAAACAGTTCAAATGGATTAACCGTGTGTCCTACATCACACACACACATTGTTATGGATGCATGTTTCTTTTGTTCTGCCTCATTGCAGACAGTTTGAATGAATTAACCGTGTGTCCTGCATCGCACACGTAAGTAAAATCTGAACCGTGTTTGATGGCTCCGCCATCACAAACGTTTTGCACATTTTTTGATGGTTTTTTTACACCATCGTTTGCGATTATTGCATCGCACACAGTTTCAGCAAAGGGTCTCTGATTGTAGTGTCGCTTTAGCAGTATCCTGCAGTAGTGCAGTAACTGTAGGGGCACTGCATCATATCGAAAAGGACAAGATTTGTTAATGTAAGATTAGCATTATTCAGAGTATGAGTAGGATAATGCAAGAAACATCATTGATATGTTACTGTTTGAACTGGGAGGAAAATACAGGGAAATGTATACTAGGTTCGAAAATATAGAAATGCCATGCATGATTATACTCATGTTATCTCACAATCGATTCTTCACAAAAAACTATCATGTCATGCATGTTATGTAATCACTAGTCGTCAACCCGTGTACCTGCACGAGCTAGCAGTTTAAAGACCAAAAAATTCTATTTAATTTTTTATGAAAATGCAATGATTCAAGTTTTGAAATATTGACCCTAAAAAAGTTTTATTGATCCATAGAAATATAATAAAGAATCATATGCAGTCAAAAAGTTGTTTCCTGGTGATACGTTCTCGTAGATATTGTTTTATTTGTTAGATTCCTCACGTTGATTTGTATATTGTTATCCGAGTAACTGGATATATTCCCACAACTATGTATAGTGGTGTATTTATCTTTTTTCTAGTGTATTTTTTATTGGCCATGTGCAGATGCATGAATAACTAATTAGAGCATGTTTTAGTCGTATCTAACTTTGACAAAGCTAAGTATAAGCCAAGTCATCCTTGTCTAAAAATGTGTCTAAGGCTAACAAAATCCAGGACATAATTATGGAAAATATTAAAATGTAGATATTATAAGCTAGTGGTAAATGTATGGACATTATAGTTTAGGCAATCACAACAGCATGTGGTGTAAATCAAATACATACTTCACAGTTCGTGCCTTTCATTAAACTGAATCTATGTACTTTATTTTTACTTCTAGAATTAATATGTATATGAAATCTAAGACATGGGTCATGTTGTGTATATATGCATGTGAGTAGACCATTAGATAATCTATATAAATAGCTGTCTTGAATATATTGTCCGATGTTATACTTTATTTATGAAGTTGATATTTCAAGGTATTTTCATACTGTAACATGATACACTGAGAAGGGATTCTATCATTAGTAATAAATCATTGTTCGGCGATCACGGGCCATACATAAGAGCCCAAACTGCTACTTGCATGAATATGATGAATAAGTATATACATGCATATATCTCAGGCATCTATTGGAATCATGTGGTGCAAAAAAAGAAACTCCATGCAATTATGTGATTGAGATGACACCCGTGAGACACCATGCAAACAAACCAACCATGAAAACGACTTATAGTAGAAACGCTAGTTCCGACCACCAAACATCTTATAGTTGAAACGCTAGTTCTGAAACTGGTGTTGTAGACGCCTGGTGACCACAACGATCATTGATATATCTTGATTGGGGGCATCGAGCACCGTGTAGCGTAGCATCCAACATGTAAAATTGCTGACAGTGGGACGTCGTCATCCGGTAACCGTCTGCTCCTTTTCAACTTGTGCTTTATTTTGCAAGATGGGTTTTCGGCCTAAACCAAGGATTCTAGTTGAAGTCAAGTAATACATGCGATTAAGCTTGGGAGACAAAGCCTGAGGTCGTGTTGAAGTCAAGTAATACATGCGATCCAAGAAGTCATGGCGCCGTCCATATTGTCTGGTTGTTAGTTTCAGTTAGCTCCATCTCCGTAACCAACAAACTTGTGTTTTCAGTTAGCTCCATGACAATAGGGTTTAAGGCGAGGAGAAGGCAGCCACGACCATGCATGTAGAGGAGTCCATGGCGATGATTTTGTTTTTTGAATCCGCAGACTTTATCGGGCTCCAGAGGGCGTACCTGCCATCAAAGATGGCTGTGGAATATATTTCTCCACCCCGGATCTTTTTTCTACTACCGGCGTACATCGTGGAAAGTTTTATTGATCCACAAAAATATAATAAAGACTCATATGCAGTCAAAAAATTGTTTCCAGGTGATACGTTCTCGTAGATATTGTTTTATTTGTTAGATTCCTCACGTTGATTTGTATATTGTTATCCGAGTAACTGGATATATTCCCACAACTATGTATAGTGGTGTATTTATCTTTTTTCTGGTGTATTTTTTTATTGGACATGAGCAGATGCATGAATAACTAATTAGAGCATGTTTTAGTCGTATCTAACTTTGACATTGCTAAGTATAGGCCAAGTCATCCTTGTCTAAAAATGTGGCTAAGGCTAACAAAATCCAGGACATAATTATGGAAAATATCAAAATGTAGATATTATAAGCTAGTGGTAAATGTATGGACATTATAGTTTAGGCAATCACAACAGCATGTGGTGTAAATCAAGTACATACTTCACAGTTCGTGCCTTTCATTAAACTGAATCTATGTACTTTATTTTTACTTCTAGAATTAATATGTATATGAAATCTAAGACATGGGTCATGTTGTGTATATATGCATGTGAGTAGACCATTAGATAACGTAACACCCTGAGAATCATGCTACAATGATCTCACACTAATGGTGCCATGTCATCAAGTTTAACTAAGCCAAATTGCCACTCGAGAAAAATCAAAGTCAAAATCAAATTTAAACTGCAAGTCAAATAAATATTTTCTTCAAATAGTAAAACTAAAATGTTTGCATTACCTTAAAAATTCCCCTGATCATTTTTCATGTTCAACCAACATCATTTGACTCACCTCGTAATTCCTAGAAAAATATAAAGTGGTACAAAAACAATAGAAATAACCGTTTCAAAGTAAACAAATGTTTATGCTTTTCCAATTGACTTGAAACTTTCTGGGCCTCTCCAAAATAATGACAACTATTTACGTGACAACTTTCATGTTGAACAAAATTCATATGGTGCTAGAAATAAATACAAAACCGAGCAGAAAATGAAAAGCAGGAAAGAAGAAGAAAACAGAGTGGATCTACTATGATCTTGGGCCCTAGTGCTATAGTAGTATGGGCCAGCCCATCAACAGACTTTCCCTGAACTCACGTACAGTGGATGCTGTAGCATGTGCGTGGCGTGCATCCACGCCCGCCATGGCCTGTGCTGCCGCCGTGTCGATCATCTAGCGACTCCCCAGGAAGGATAAGGCCACCCCCGACCCAGTGGACGAACCCTAGCCCTCACTATGGTGGCCGGTGCGCGCGATCTGGCGCCTCTGCTCCTCCCATGTTCGGCGTCCGGCCAACCTCGTCTGGCCGCGCTTCCTTGGGTCGCCGGTTCTGTACAGGAGGTGCTGGTGGTGGCGGGGCTCTAGTTCGAGAGAAATCCCTGGTCGGTCATGCCCGGCCGCATCGATGGCGACACGTCAGGGCGCCGTTCCCCTCTTTGGAGGCGTCGGTATGAACTGATCCCCACACTTCCCCTTCCCCTAGGTCTCCCGGGCGAAGCCCTAACTTTGTTGGGCGGCGACGGCGCTCACGGCGCTGTTCCCTTCTTGAAGGCGCCGCTCTGGGAACCTTGGGGCTGGGTAGCGCTTGTGGGTGGTGCGCGACAGCGGAGGCACCTGCCAAGGTTGGCACCACAATCTTCTCTAAAGATGGACCAGTGAAAGATGGCGGCGATGACACATGTGAGTGCGTCGGACCGGTTTGTGCCCCCGGATCCGGTATGTGGCTCGGTCGGGGCCTGCGGCTTTAGATGTTTGGCTTAGGTGAGAGGTCTGGTTATTTGGCCCAGCTTGCACCTCTTTATTATATGGATTGGAGTAGCGACAGATGTTGCCAAGATGGCGGATTCAGTCATATTGTTGTATCACTTTGTAAGGTCCTCGAGAATAATCAATAAAATGACCACATGCATCTTCCAGATGCAGAGACCGGGGGTCATCCTTCTTTTTTATATATCCTCTGAATCCTCTGAATCCTGCACCTTGCCTCTGTTATATAAAACATGACAAAACATTGCTTGGTTGGAAATTCATTGAGAGCACCTTTAAAACACAAAATTATGTTGTCGATTCCTACAGGTAACGTCAACATTAGTAGATGCAAGCAGTAAATAATAGTTAGACATAAACAATTAATACAATGTGATAACCTGATGTATAAGTCCTGCAGGTAGCATAGTCAAAGAGCATGATTGATGAAAAAATTATAAGAAGTATTGAACAACAGAGTTGGAATACCACGAGATTAAAAAAGCTTTATAACTTGTAAACAAAGCTAGATGATATATTCTTAAAATCAATCAGGAATTCGGGATAACCTCTTGGAGAACAGAAGGAGAGAGGGAGCCTGTCTTTGTCGGGAAGACAAACGGGCGATGTTTACAGAAAGACAACCAGCAAGGCTTTCCCGCTGGAAGATCGTAGCCATGTTGTCGATTTGTCTGGGGCTAGGCTGGCAGAGGAAGTTGCACTGGCTGGATGTACGTCTAGGCGGACTCAGAATCGATCAGAAGTGCCAATCACAAGTCGGGGATCCTAATTTCTCCAAGAAAATAGATGGATAGGGAATCAAAAAGTTTAAGTTGCAGCCGGATATCGATGAGAAGGGATACAGCTGCACGTCTTGGCGGACTCAGAATCGATCAGAAGAGCCAATCACTCGTGGAATCAAGAAGTTTCGCAGATTGCAATGGTTCTCGCATGTACCTGCCTATTTTTCTAGGGGGGGAGAGAACACGCAAAATAATCTGTTTCTATGCAGAGGCGTGAGATTTATTTGCTGTAAATTTTCGGATAGGAAGTTTGTGCCTTCCATGTTATAAGGAGATAATCAAGGCATGGTTATTTAAGGGAGTTTTTGCTTTGCACGTTTTCAGGAGATAGTGAAGGGATATTTTAGCAAAAAAAAACTTGGTTCCCTATCCTGTTTCTCCGTGCACGCAGGTGTGTACGTTTTTTTACGATTATTCTTAAGGCATGGTGAAAAAGAGTTGGTTTCTCGTACGTTCTCTATTGCTTTTCAATAATTTATTTCAATCTGAGACGTAATGACTTCCGTCCCTCGGATCAATGGTTTAACTTTTTTTTTCGGATTATCTTGGAGTATCGAATATCCGATCAATGTTTTCAATCTAAGCCATAATAACTTGGGACCATTAAATCAATGGTGTTTTTTGTTCTTTCTATGAGAGATCTACACTGTAATAATTTGGTCCCACGAGATTAACAGTTCCTAATTACTAATTAATGTGGGAAATTTTAGGGAGTCACAAATTAGTATGGGTATAGATAGATAGATAAGATATAAGATACAAGATGTTCTGTTCTCACAAACAAATTCTTTAAGGAAACTAACAGACACCATGCATTGTTATATACTCATGTTCTATAGGCAAAATTTTGTGAGGATATTATTCTAGCCATTGATTGCTGAAGGGCGAATATAGGTATGTACACATGGTAAGCATGACAGGATTTCACTACTTCCAAAAATAGAGTTCTCCATATGCACATTTTCTTCCCTAATGTATGGTTAGATGAAACCAACAGCGTGATACATATTTCTACATCATGAAAATGAGAAAACTAACATGGCCATTGATACACACTCATATTTAGTAGTATATAGATTACTATAAAATAAGGAGAATATATAGTGCGCATGAATCTTAAAATAGACTATTTTCTTATGAAAACTAGATGATTTTGAATGAAATGAACTATAAGAATTAAACGAACATTTACATCATGCATACATGACTCAAAGCTTACATGCTATAATGTGGTATTTATTCATAATTTGGTTGCCAAATCTCATGCGTGTAATGCACGTGTACCTTACTAGTCTAAATGATGTTTGTGTGTGTGTTGTGCGTGTTAAACACATTGTACGTAGTATCATACATGGTTTAGATTCCGAACATCTAGCTAGAGCATACATGTACTATGATTTGAATTCAACATAAAATAGACACATATATTTGAATTTGAGATCATATGTACATGTAGTTCGTATTTATATAGGAATTTACTTCTCCTATATTCATGTGATGCGTTGTGAAGATAATATTTAGATGGTTGTATAACTAACCCGAGTACAATCCCATTCAAACAGGGAAAATGTATTCAAATTTAGTCCATATGCTAGACAACACACATTGTTTTTTTATTGTTGAGGGAAATGCAAATTGTTTTGGTATTGCACACGTTATGTTTGTTGTCCTGATTTTTTTAGTTTTTTTTTTGTTGTATTTGAATGCATTTCTAGTAATATTGTAAAACGGGACATGGCTCTTTCTAGTGATGAGGTGCGAATTGTCTTTTTTTAGTACACGTTAAGCTTGTTCTCCCGAAATTTCAAGTCGCGCCTTGTTATGCCGAAATTTCAAGATATCATCTCTGTCTATCATGCTGCGAAACTCCCGCCTCTTTAACCCGCTCCGTGTTACCCCGAAATATTTAAGATATATCTTTGTCTCGTTGTGCTCCAAATACTAACTCCATATCAACCCGCGCCTTGCTATCCCAAAATTACAACGCGTGCGAAAAGTCCCACCTCCTGCGAAATCCCGACACGCGAAATGCCCGTGATACCCCTGAACCGAAAGAACCGCCTAGCACAAATCGGTGGGGGTACTTTCATAACTTACCCCACATTTCGGATAAGCGCGTCCCTAAGCCATGGTTCCCCACTCCCATCCCATCAGCCCACCCATTCGTACACCGAGTCCGTGAGGACCCGCGAAGCCCCACAACCTACTCCGTCCGCCACCCAACCGGAGCCTCTTCCCCGACGATATCGTCCACAACAACACCTCGACGTCCCTCATCCACCGTAATCCGTCGTCGATCTTCTCGTCCCGCCGGTTCAGCACCCCGTCCTCCACCTCCATGGAGCTGCCCCGATGTTCCCCTCGTCTTTCACGCCACCTACATTCCCACACCATCGTCTTCACCTGCACCGCCGGAAGAGCAGCATCATCACCGTTTCCTCAGATGAAGTTGAGGCCGGAAGAGTGGTTTCGGGGTGGGTAGGGCGGCACATCGGCGTCCGCGGGCGGCAGGGGGCGGCGGTTTGGCCGGTGGTGGCTGGCGGCTTAGGGGGGTGGAGGTTGAAGATGAACTGCTACACGACCAGCTACCTCGGCTATCGCACGCGCTACTGCTATTGCTTTTCTGCTACTAGTGCATTCAGTTTTGACAGTAAAATTCAGTTTCGATAGGAAAATTCAGTTTCAACAGTTAAGTTCAGTTTCGATAGTTAAATTCAGCTTCGATAGTTAAGTTCAGAGATGAGCGGCTGATGTATTTTACATCTAGCACTTTCTGGTTATGTATTCTACGTCATCTATTGGAGATGCACTACTAGGGAAAACCCTAGTAGTAGCGCGGGTTTAATGCCCACTAGTAGCCCGGGCTGCCGTGCTACTAATAAGGCGCTACAACTATTACTTAGCAGTAGCGCGTGCGACACGTGCTACTGCTAAGACACATAGCGGCAGAGCTTGTTCTGTCCCGCGCTGCTGCTAATCTAGCTAGTTGTAGCGTGTTTACTATCCATCGCTACTAGTATTCTTTTTTCATTTTTTTATTTTTAGTGTATTTATATGCCGTTATACGAATTTTGGTACAATACCAATTATGAGGTTTATATCATTATGTCCATAACAATGTCAAATGAAGGTGGATTAGGTTCAAGTGGATGCAATATGTGGTGCATGTCAAAAGTATACTACTAATCCAAACTTGATCTAGTTTGGACTAGTAGTACTTTCGATGTGCACCACATGTTGCCTCCACTTGAATCTAATCCGCCAGCACAAGCTATTTAATCATCATCATAGTCATTACCACCAACAGTATTTATTTAATCACCATAGTCATAGTGTAGCACATCATCATCCGATCAAACTCATTCTAGCTAGCTAATCACCACCAACACTAGATGCGGTAGCTATCTAATCACCACCAACACTAGCTAATAATAATCACCATAGTCATTACCACCAACACTAGCTATTTAATCATCATAGTGATAGTGTAGCACATCATCATCTTCAAACTCATTTCTAGCTAGCTAACCACTCCTGCTGCTCTCTCTTAGGTGAAATAACATAAAACATGTTGGTCACACATTTTCAGTACTAACATTTCTAAGTGCAGGAAGAAAATTTGTCTTGACAGTATCAAGATCCTCAAGCCATGAAACATATTGACTTAGCTCCTCGCAGTTTAGTTCAGCTCCGGGACAGTAGTAGGTCCTGTCTAAGCGCTGGTCATGTTTGCTTGAACAGAAATAAGCTGACAATAGAAATTAGTTGTCAACTATTTTTGAATAAACAATATCAAAGACATAAATATGGTTGACAAACTCGCATAATGGTATAACTGGAGACGTCTGCACATTGACCCGGATGTCGATATTACCTTCAATATCATCTTTCGGACGAATATCAAAGGTGATAACCATATCAGGCTCAAATGCATAAGTCTTGCATAGTGCTCGCCAAGTTTTGCATCCAAAATAGGTGTAGTCATCTGCGTTGTATAATTTTGCATGGAAAATACAACCATGCTCGGTCTTCAAGTAAACTTTCTTTACCTCCATAGTACGACTGAAACCTATCTTATCCAAGACAAAAACTCTTGCATGGCAGGGGACATGGTAGTAGAATAGTACAAAAATTAAATTATAAGTTGAAGCAAATGAAGCAGATGTCATGCTTAATTACGAAAAAAGACTTGTCGTTGTGACTTACTGTATCCACTTCGAAGTTCACGCCCAGCTTGATGCTGAAGCACCTATCATCATCTAGGACGATTCCGTCGCACAGGCCGCACTCGTCTTCGAAGTATTTGCAAATACCGAAATCCTTTTCGTTGTGAGACATTTCCTATGTTCATAGTTGAAACATTAATTGAAAATCGATCGAAGACAACTACCAGGATACCCAAAATATCTTATAGGACTCATATTGACATGAGCATTCAATAAGCAAAACCAAATCATAAAATAAATAAGTGTTGAAATTAGCATGCATTCAATAAGCAAAAGTAAATCATCTCACGCGTCCGTACTTCGTCGAATATTATCACTAATACATCCCGAATAGTATCATACATATAACATCACTAATACAACTAAAACCCTAGCGCACGACGGGTATCGGCGCGGGCGGTGGACACCCAAAGAGAAGGAATCATCACAGGATCATAGCTCCAGTGAGATCCTTGGAGAACCTGCCAGGTATTGGAGAACCTATGATCCAACGCAAACAAGTATCGACGGACGTGCACGTCCTCCTCACTGACACGGTGACGCACCACCTCCGCGGGGTCCTCGAGCCTCTGGACCGTCACTGGCCCACGCGACCGCCACCAAAGAAGGTTCGGGTCAATGACAGGCTGGCTCCTCACCAACTTGCGCCCCCCAGTAGGTAGTGCCTCCCAGTACCACCCCGGCGGAGACCAGTCCCGGACATGGCCCATCTGGTTACGCCGGTGTCCTTCAGGCTGGCAATGGGGATTACTCATGCGGGTATTGGACTCCCATCCCCGTCCCCGCAATAGCCTTCCTATGCCCGTCCCCATCCCCATACCCATCCGCGGGGATCAAAACATTCCCATCCCCATCCCCGTCATTTTTTATCCCCATGGGGAAACCCATGCACTCAATCAACAACAACCTTCGATAGCATTTCGGTAGAAAAAATAGCATTTTAGCAAAATAAATAATATGTTGTCGCTAGGTTATGGTTTTCGTAGGGTTTTTGGCCAAAGGGGTGTGATGGGAAGAAATTTGGTTGGGTAAAGGAGGGAATTACATGGGGTCTACTAATTTCAGAGCTCACATGTAAGGTCTTCATGGGTAAGAGGGGTAATGGGCATGGGTAATGCTATCCCATCCCCATCCTCGTCTTGTGTGCTGGGTAAGGTATTTAACCCACCAACTTCCCTGTGGGCATTAAAGCTGGCCCATCCCCGTCCCCTAATAGAGTAATTACCCACGGGGATGCGGGTAACGGTTAACCATTGCCAACTTGAGGTGTCCTCCCCCGACTCGACGATGAGGATGCAGGATAGGCATCGTCGACGTCGATGCGGGAAAAATTGCTTTAACTAAAAAAATAACAACAAATGTGACATGTTCAACTAGTTATATTAATTCAACTATTTATATTAATTCAACTAGTTATATTAATTCAACTAGTTATATTAATTCAACTAGTTCTTACGATTAAATCTAGTGAATTAATTCTATATCTAATAAAATGAATAATGACATAAAAAAGGCCTATGCTTTGTAGGAATGTTGACTCCTTCTCGGTGCGGCAAATCCCGGGCACTCGATATGTCTTAGTTTGTAGCACAAGTCATGCCGAAATTCACGAAAAATTTCGGCATGACTTTTACAAAAAGTGGACAAATCGAGAACCTGAAATTTGGCGGAACAAAAATGAATCAACATTCCAACAAAACATAGGCCACTCGACTTCATTCCCTGGAAACAACAAAGCCACTTTGGCACAATCGAACCACTTCAATAATGGAATATGCAAATGAACATCAATTACATATATCATATAACAACAATCTTGTTTTTTGTTTACATAGCAACAATTGGTTTAACCAAGTTTTTGAAAGAAAAACAATTCTGTTTTTTGTTTTTTGAATGAAATTACTGTTTAGGCATTTTCATATAAATTTTCCCTAGCTATTTTCCTAAAAAATTGCTAATCATTTTTCCTAAATGCTAAAAAATGCCTACTGCCCTAAACAAATCTAGGGTTCATATGAACACCTAGGGTTCATATGAACATCAACACAGCATCAACACATATATGAATTGCCCTAGCAAAGAGAGAGGAGGGTAGGGGAGAGACGAGGCAGAGCCTTACGGTGACTGCGGCGAGGGAGGGGCAGGCGGCGTTGAGGACGGGGTCGGGGCTCGGGCGCGCGGCGGAGGGCGGCGTCGATGTCGGGGTCGGGGGCGGCATGGAGGGTGTGCGGCGGGCGGCGGCGGTGGTGAGGTTGAGGGCAGCGGTAGTGAGGTCGAGAGCGGTAGGGTGACGATGGCGATGGAGCAGTTGGGGGAGAGGGGAAGTGGAGGGGAAGGACTTAGCAAAATTTTGAGCCCGCGCGGCCGGGTGTTAAGTCAAACTAGCAACATCGCGTTTTGCCGGAACGCGCTATAGCTAAGTTAGCCATAGCATGTCAAGCGAAACGCGCTACAGCTATTCCTTTATGTTTTATAATATCAGTAGCGCTTTGCCATGAAAAAACGCTATTGCTAAGTCTAAGCATGTAAAAACTTCAAAACTATACATTGGTCATCGTTGATCTTTTTGTGTAGAATCTAAATAGTCAACATGAATCCTCACAATACCTGTATAGGCACAGGTGAAGATTCATATTGCAGCCACAAATCCTACACATATAGTTCAATGAAGACCAAGTGCTCGAGATAGTTTGAGAAGTAACATATTTAAGGTGGTAAACACCTTGTTCACTTAGCAGTATGGGACTAAACTTAATTAGGTGCAATACTTAGCAGTAGCGTGTTTGAAGAAAAACATTGCTACTAAGTACTTCAGTAGTAGCGCGTCCTGGGAAGGGCGCTACTACTATATCTAGCCTGGGGGCAACCCCGTGGCAATTATAGTAGTAGCCCTTGTTTCACCTAGATCGCTACTGCTACGGTGCTATTAGTAGCGCGGTTTTCTGAAGCTCGCTACTGCTAATTAGCAGTAGCGTCTGTTTTTAGAACGCGCTGCTGCTAAGATTCTGCGTATAAGGTTTTCCCTAGTAGTGATGCTATTAGAATTCCACTCAGGTTAACATTGTCTCTCTTGTCCTGCTTCAGCCTCGGCGTCATACAACTCACCGGAGCTGCTCCAATGACGAAACCCTCCATCAGAGCGGAGCAGTACCCCGGGCTCCATCGCCAGACGCCTAAGATCTTCTTCCCCTCCTCCGACAGCCAAGTCAGCCGGAGCATCCTTACTGATCAACCCAATCGCGCCGAGATCGACATGGCTTCACCAAAGATATTGTACACTTGTTGCATCTCTTTTTACTCTACATGTTATATATATTGTCCACTGAGCCCATGTAGTAACGTGAAATACGATTATTTTATCCTACTATATGACAAGCAGTGAGGTACCAGGCAAGTTAGCTATCCATGATGGACTCTCTTGAACGCCATCATTATTTATCTCTGCCCGTTTGAGCTGTGCATTTGCCGATGGGCCTGGGAGTTGAGCTAGTAGGGCAAGGGCCTAGGTCCAAAGTAGTAGAAGTAGCACAAAAATATTTTTTGAGTGTAGGATTTTCCTTGCTCAAGCCTACCTACTAGAATCACCGGTGCTTGAAAGGAAAAGTGAAGGAAAAACATAGGAATTGGAAAGTTTCCTATGGTACTACTATTCATGCATTTGGTTCAAAGGAATGGAGCAAAGGAAAACTGTAGGATTTGTTCCTTTAGTGTCTCCTTAAAGGAAAAACCATAGGAATCTTAATTTCCACTTGTCCTCCTTTTCAAATTCCTATTCATGAAGCACAAGACTAAGAGATAGTAGCATAATAGCATTATAACCGTAATTTTCTTATGGTTTGACTTAATCTCACCATGCTTCTTTGCATCTCGTGATCTTCCAATTCTTGTGAAGCAAATACCCAGATTGGCAGAAATCCTGTGTTTTTAAATTCTTTGTTTTGCACGTGAATTCCTGTCCTATTCATGTCTATTTCCTATCCCTGCATTGTTAGAATCCTCAAATTCAAACAAGCCCTTACACAATTACTTCGGTTACAAATATGTGTCAAAGAAAACCTTGTGTGGTTTGTCCTGATCCTGCTGCACCGTGTTCCACCCCAGCTCATCTGCTCCAATGACAGAAGGGTTCACCATAGCAGGGATCCGCTCGCCAGACTGTCTTTCACCACCTCAAATCTTCTTCCCCGCCGCCGGCAGCCACGACAACTGCATTACCATCATCAACTGAGCAGATGAACTTGAGGACTACATGGGTCCGCAAGAGAGGTCGCACTCTTCCGTGTCTGCTTACGTTATGCATCGCCTAATATGATGACATGCTACTTCATCGTCGTGTTCACCTATTAGGGTGTGTTTGGTTGCATTCTCGTCTCAACATAGTTGTTCCCACTTCATGCATGCTCAACTCAACACCCCTTTTCATGCATGCTCTCTTCATGCATGATCCTAGTGTATTTGTGCTAAGCTAGTGTGGACTCATGCACCCTTCATACACTCTACCAAACACCCAAAAGTGGGTCGAAAAGGGAACTCTTGGGCTCATGCACCCTTCATACACCCTACCAAACACACCCTTGGACTCCGAGTCAGGTCCAAATTATTGCTGAAACTTGAGTTGTTAAATGGTTGTGGGGTACATATTGGAGCAATAATCAGTACTATCTGTCTACTATCTGGTCAATCTTGGTTGTCTACTATGAGTTTCATGTTGGGTGCAAACAAACATTAAAGGAGCCATTATCTGTATTTTTTAACTAAATCTATTATCTGCCTGCTATCATTGGTTTTGGGTCTATCCACAATTTGCTACCATCACTATGGATTTGTGCATGCACTCCTTACATAATCTCACTATGTTTTACTCCTATGCATGTCAGTTATTGTACACAATGGAACTGAACATGTAGAGCAAAAGAGACAAGCCTTGAGTGGAAACAAAATTTCATGCAGACATCGCTCCATGGTGGGCGCAAAGGCAGCCCCCGTCCACCCATTTCGGATTGTAATCAAGAGGAAGATAACTGTTCTGAGGGGGATTCAGAAGGAGAAGACCACTCCTATTTACCCCCTGAGGTCTTCGCTCTAACTTGGCATTCTGATGTTGGTAATATCATGCATATGGTGCCTTGCATTGCTTACTTTACAATCAAATATGCCATCTGCTTAGTTTAGACATGCTTTGTGTGAATGACATTTGTTTAGTTTCTTTATCGTATATGTGAATCATGCAATGCCATCTTGTTTAGCCAGGCATTATATATGTGAATTTTGCAATGCCACCCAGGTTATCCAGTCATCTTATCTATGAATTATATCATGCCATCATTTTTTTCTTACGTGTTAAATCTGTCAACAATTTTAGTACATTCAATTACTCTTCCTGTGCATCAGCCATTCGGCACGGTCATGGAAAAATCTACAGTGGAACAAGGTCTTCAGAGCAGACAATGCTATCTGACAAAGCGCATGTCTTGCTGGTTACAGATAGCTTCTCAGAGGAGGATTCAGAGACAGATGGCCAGTCCTATCCCCCCCGAGGTGCATGCTCTAACTTGGCAGGGTTATGTTGCTCATATCGTGCGTATGGTATCTTGCACTGCTATGTCATTTGCTTAGTTTAGACATGCTTTGTGTGAATGCCACCTGTTTAGTGTCTAATTACCATATATGTGAATTATGCAATGCCATCTTGTTGCAAGACATCATACATGTGAATTATGCAATGCTATCTTGTTGCATGACATTATATATGTGAATTATGCAATGCCATGCTGTTTAGCCAAGCGTCATATATGTGAATTATATCATGCCGTCCTTTTTTGTATTTCTCATTGCATTTGTCGACAATGTTTGTATATTCAACTGCTCTTCCTGTGCATCAGCCATTTGAATTGGTGATGGAGAAATCTAGAGTGAAAACAAGGTCTTCAGAGAAAACAATGCTACCTGCTAAAGCAGATATCTTGCTGGTTACAAATAGCTCTTTACAGGAGGATTCCGAGGTAGATGACCAATCCTATTATCCCCCTGAGGTGTATGCTCAAACTTGACAGGGTTATATTATTCATATCATGCATATGTTGTATTGCAATGCTTAGTTTTTACATCGTATACACAATATTGAATGCCATCTCCTCAGTTGACACATAATATATGTGATTGCCCTCTGCTCACTTGCTTAGTATATAAAATCATATATTTGAATTATATCATGCCATGATGTTTACATAGACAGCATGTATCTGAATTATGGCATGCCAACCCATTTTCTAAAGACATAATATAGTTATATCATCTCATCCTGTTTACATAGTCATCATATTTTGAATTATGTCATTCTATCCGTGAATTCTATCATGCCATCATGTTTCCATCGACGACATGTTTAGTTAGCCATCATACATGTGAAATTGTGTCATGCTATCCTGTTTAATGAGCCATCATATATGTGAAATTATGTCCTGCTATTCTGTTTGGTTAGACAACATAAATGCGAATTATTTCATGCCCTGTTTTCTTCCCTACTATCCATTGCACCTGTCTATCTTACAATGCCTGTACATTCAATTACTTTTGTTGTTTATCAGCCATTTCAATTGGAGGGGGTGATGGTAGTATTTGTGGGGGAGTAAAAACACGATCTTCTGAAAAGATCGTTCTACCTGTCGATGCAGATAGAAACACGGTTGTACTTGCCCAAGAACTAGCCCCACCACACATAACCCAGGCTCACGCAGATTGTACCCCTACCTAGTTGGATAGAGAACCAGCTACACCCCTTCTAACGCCAACCTCAACAGATATGATTCGAACAATCCCTATCTTGATTTGGAAACATAAACGAGATTGATATAGACCATACTACATAGATATTTGTTTGTTTCATGTTGTTATCCTGTCCACTTTACTACTGATCTGGTGTACCAAAATGAGTTTCGTATACAACATGGTAAACATGTGATGTGTTTGTTTGTTTCTCTTTTAGAACACGGATAAAATATTGGAGAAGAGTACCCCGTTATGCAATGGTATAGGAAGTAATGTAGATAAGGTTCAAGATAGTGAGACATCCCTATTGGTCTCCAAGAAGGCTGATAAAAACTATATTAAAGACACTGAGATAACCCCAAAGTCCTGTCTTGATGTAGTGTTCGAGTTACTGGCTACTACTGCTGGCACCCGCTCTTCAAACTCGCTACCTGAATCAGTTCGGCTTCTTGAGTCTCAACTTCAAATTGAAAGACATCGATCAGATGTTATGCGACATGAAGCCGAAGGACTGAGGAAGTCCCTTCAAAATTCAGATGCATACTTTCACTACAAGAAGCCTGTTAATACATGTGATTCTAATCCATCACAGGCGAGGAAATATCCGTCATGGGTGCCCATCCTTGACAGATTTGAAATCCTTCATGTATATCGCGTCATAATTTGACATGGTGCTATCCAAGACGGTTCTTGATAGTCAAGGATCTACTACAAGCCCGCCTAGGGCCCAAACCTTTGTGACGGAGCAAACCGTCATGGACCGATGCCACTTAGACTTTTCAATTAACCAACTGAAATGACGTGGAAGCCTACGTGGACACTAGTTTTCATCACAAAATCGTCATGGATATCCTACATTGGGTAGCCCATTAGTTCGTCCCATTAGCCTATTTCATTCAGCCTGTTTTTCAGCAACTATATTTTTAAGCAGAATGCATTACACAGATCGTAATGCCAATTTTGGCAAGACAGGTATTTCAAAATTGTCTCACATGCACATATGAATCAAAATGCAGTCACCCACAAGTATCTACAACATAGTAGCTTACAAAATCCTCCATGAAATCATAGTTTACAAAATAGATTGACAAAATATATCACTTTGGAAAGTTAGAAAACAGTACAATCCAGTTCACACAAACATAACATTTAAACTATTGGTTGCTATTCAAGTTCTTGATGTTGGCCCTCTTGATGGAAATTATCATGTCAGTGCAAATTTTAATGGGCAACACCAAGTAGCCCAGCACCAAGTAGCCTGGTACGCAATCATACCTAGCATATTTACAACACCATTAGATATTTGTAGATATTAATAGATTGTAAAAATAAGAGAATTGAAACAAATATAAAAAATGAATAACTCATGCTATCCAAAATTCTTAAATCTTGCACTGCTACAAGTGAGAATAACATAGTATCTACTACATACATGTTTCATGTAGATCCGTATTAATTAAAACAACCAAGTTATGGGTAAAAAAATGAAATGTCAAGTACTTGTGCATATCATGTGAACAAGAAAAACAAAAACACTGGTCAAAGGGGGACAATACATACTGCAATGAAAAAGATCCATTCAATTATCATATGTCCAGTCATCCTTGATGATATGTTATTAATATAGAAGAAGGGATAGTTATGCATTGAGAAAACAAACAACTACATACTTCTACAGTTGTGTCCTGTAGTATATTATGTTTCCATCCTTGTAAGTAGGCATGAATCAACTTGTCAATATTTGGCGGTACAACATCTTTGGGTACCACAAATTTGCAAAAAGTAGGTTACCTAACCCCAGAACCTACCCTATTATATACTCCCTCTGTTCTAAAATAGATGACCCAACTTTGTACTAACTTTAGTACAAAGTTGGCTCATCTATTTTAGAACGGAGGGAGTAGAACATTAATAAATTGTATATACCCTAAAGAACAATATCCACATATTGTTGGCACTTGATAGTTGAAACTTAGACCAAAAAAGATATATAGTGAAAATAAAACCAAAAGGCTATGAAGGAGACAGTAATAGACCTATCTAAGAATGTGGACATTTTGCCCAAGGATATATTTATCTTGCAACCATAAGAGATCATCAACATAAAGCTGAAGAATTACTATTTGACAAGAATTAGCATTTTCCAGGAACAATAATAAATAAATAAATAAATAAATAAATAACTGGTGATGCCAAATTACCACCAGCAGTTTGTGAGGTAACACGATGGCAATACAACCTGGAGGATCGACATCATAAGCTTCGCTTACATGTAGCTAGGGCCACATCAATCTCAGCACCAACATCCAAAGATCCGCAGTCCCATCAAAATGTCCAACCTTAGGCTCCAATCTGGGTGTTGAGAAAATTGCATATAAAATCTGGGTGCCCATGAGATAGACCTGGGAAAAGCATCCGACAAAACTTAGCGCACTGTTAAAACAACTTTTGATAGAGAATTGACACATACAAGAATTTCATTGGAGCCCAAAGTGCAATGACAACACCAATATTATTATTTGCTGCAAACCAAGATCAAATAAGAACACCAAATTTTCAAACCCGCAAATTGTTACACTATTTTGTTATCTATGTGTGCCTCTAAATCTCTAAATCTACAGATTGTTACACTATTTCATTTTAGAGCCTCAATCATGTACAATGGAACATCTTATTCAGTCATAAATCTTGTGACCCTACCTCTAGATCAAGGAGTAGCTTATTCAGTGGTAAAACTGTGTGCCTCTCCCTCTGTCTCTCAACTTTTGTAGATGGAAGAAAGTTACTTCTAAATCTTGCCATGGTATGTTCAATCATAGAAGTTTCACAACACCATATACCAACATATATTGTGAAAATGTGCCTTGACTATCACATGCACACACCAAGAAACATCCAACATTAATTCAGATAGGAACATGTACGAACATTTGCAGGATTTTCTTATCAAAAATACCAATGAGTCCTTAAGCTAGGCATGGTCAGAACTAACAAGTACTAACTCCGTCTCAAAATATAAGATATTTTTGTAGGCTAGTTTAGCCTATAAAAATGACTTATATTTCAAGATAGAGGTAGTATGACTCAACTAGCATTGATATTTGATTCTAACAGCGACAAAGATGAGTACATCCACTGGCGGCGCTTCATGAGGGCAAAACAAGGCCGTGGCCCGCCCAGCTCCAGAGACAAATAAAACTCTTTTGTACATGTAATAGCTTAATCCAATAGAATGTCTCCCTCGCATCCAGCTATGAGCTCTCTACCCCGATTCAGCACTGAGCAAGCCACTCAGAGATGGAGAGGTCCAATAGCCAGGCAGTCGGGCACCGCATATAGCAACCCCACCCATCCCTATGCCACGACGGGTGTGGCCATGGCGGCTGCCAGCGGCTAGCCACCGATGAACTACCCAAGCGACGATCACAAGACCATAGAACCAGCAGGCAGCTAGCGCACAAGAAATTTCATTTATTTGTCCACATTTTACTTGACAACATCATCCAGTTACCAGTTTCCCTATACAGGAAACCTGAAATTTCACTAACTCATGCCTACTCAACTGGATGGTTTAGAAAAAAATTGGCCCGCCCAACTTATTTATTGTACCTCCGTCACTGAGTACATCTAACTTAGAAAAGTTCGGCACATCGTTAATTATTAGTTCGCAACTATGCCAGGGAGTAAAGACAATATAAAAATATAGAGATATACGAGACTAATAACAATAGAAAGGAGAAGAACACTAATATGGTTTATTCATTACTGGTATGGCCTAATTAGGAACTAAACGTGAACCACCACACAGCTTGTCTAACTAGTAGTTATTTAACACAAATTCTGCACTGCTAATGCTCGCATGGTGAGAGAAGAAAAAGGAAAGAGCTAGCAGTGCTAGTCTGTCGTTGGCTTTAACATGGCTATAGCTTGCGAGTATCAGGAAACAAAGTGAACACATTTTCTACATCATGTTCAGTCCAAGAAAATTGGTGAGCCCCTGGAGAACTATGCTAGAGAAGAGCAACAGGCACTTGAAAGAAAAGAAAATCAGAACGAGAGAGTCAACCTTATTGTTCTGTGGGGAATCATGTTGGTCGGCTCGGATGACCTCAGCGTTCCAGCTCATCGGGTTTGAGCGTGGGGTCCTGGTCGTCACCATCCATGGAATTGGATTGGTAGTAATAAAGGAGAGGAGACGAGGGGGAGCAGGTACAAACCTTGTGCAGGGCGTCATCGCCGTTGACGAGGTCTCGCTCGGGCCTCCAGCAGGTCACGGTCCTCGTCCTCTCCTCGTCCGGCGCTTGCTGCTCTGAATCTCCGGATAGCGAATCAACTGCGGGCTCTGGGAAACGGTGGAGGGAGGCCGCTGCTACAGATCCATGGCCAACGTGAGTAGCAGAAGCACGCGACAATGGCTAGGGATGGCCGCCGCTTCCATCGGGCCACTGCAGCCGCCGTCACCATGGATCTCGGGCCGTCGTCATCGCTTGGAGGTGGGGAGGTGGAGGCGGAGGACAGGGCCGAGGAGAGGCAAGGCGTGGTGGCGCTGGATGGAGATTGAGATTGGGCAGGAGGGTCTTAGGGTTAGTTTTTATACGGGGAAAGATTTCGGGCTTTAGCCGGGCTTCAGGGCGGGCTTCAGTATGCTTGCCGGGCTGTACCAGGACATTCGTGACGATTTTCAATGTTGTCATCAGAAATCTATCATGGATGAATAGGTTTTTTGTAGTGTTTTTGGTGCAACATCAAGTGCTGGAGGATTTAAGAGCTAAACAAGAGAAAGTTAAT